>NC_047134.1:10444152-10760444 GCF_009829125.3 Periophthalmus magnuspinnatus | reverse complement strand
GGACATGTTTATACTTGCATAGAATTGCTTGAACAGATGAATGTGGCACCTTCAGGCATTTGGGCATTGCAATGTTGTGGAATTTCTAATGGTCAAAAAGTGTTAAAGATATAAAAATCAACAGAGAAGTTGTCTTGAATCAAAGGTGTGGTAAAGGCAAAGATTGTTTTTGTGGTATAAATACTCTGTATTGTTTACATTTGTCAGCTGAGGGCGAGACGACACCGTTAGGGACACAGCTCTTTGACAATTGTGCACAGTTGATTCAATAAACCAGACCTTTGATTCAAGACAACTTCTCTGTTGATTTTTATATCTTTAAGACTTTTTGACCATTAGAAATTCCACAACATTGCAATGCCCAAATGCCTGAAGGTGCCACATTCATCTGTTCAAGCAATTCTATGCAAGTATAAACATGTCCAGCCATTATACTGCTGGGGGAAGCAGAAAAGCTCATTCTGTGCATCAGGCATTTGCTTGTGCGAGTATAGGAGTGAAATATTGTAATTATGAGTGAAATATTGTAATTTTTGAGCATTTTAATTAGCAAAATGCACCTTTTAAATATGCACTACATAACATTTCTGGTGGAGGGTACACTCTATCCCTGGAGATGTTAGTGCTTTGCCTAGAATGTTTGACAGTACAACATTAAACTCCTTTATCTTCATAGAAACAAGCAGGTGGCACTGCCAGGCAAAGTTCCAAGTCAGATCTGTGGAGAAGTGACTCAACTAATCTTTTAGTGCTCCTTTAAGTCAAAGTGTGAATATTTGGTGTTACCAGTTTCAGTGCAAAGTTTTCTCTGATGTGATTACTTATGGAAATGCCTGCTCATGTTTTTAGCTCCTAATGCAGAACCTGTCTATTAATGACCAATCTCTAATATTGTGCTATTTTCCTCATTTTTTTTATTAATTTAGGCAAGTCGTGAATCTTTACAAATAAGGAATATGCAACGTTAAATTATTAAGTATAATATTCTTTTCACTTGTGTTTCAAAACGTTTTTTATACCATATTATTTATGTTCAAAAAGAGAAGTCAGAGAGCAAATGGTACTTGGCATACATAAACAAGCAGGCTGCATTCAGTCGCACTCAGCTGCTTGATTTTGCCTGAGCTTTGATTCCACTTTAAAGGCTCAGTGAAGACATCGCAGAAGTAACATGGGTCCTTTCTCTATCATTACTGGTGTTTTAGCTTCTGCAGCTGTAGGATTTCCTTGTATTTGAGCAGAATTTCTCTTGCCCCAGTACAGACAAAATGTATAATCAGCTCTTGGTCAAAATAAATCACTACTGCATCCAATTATAAGATGTTTAAATGAACTACTTCCATTTTTTCACACTTTTAAGACATTTCTCATTGACTTTGTATTGAAAGCTCAGCACAGTTAAGACATTTTTCATGTTTTATAGCCTTTTGGATGGAGTGGCAAAAACACTGATGATACACTACTTCAGAATGTACTGGTACAGTCCTGGTTTAGTACTTGTTACTCATGACTTTTTTACTGATCTCTTAGACTCTTACTGATCTCTTAGTCTCTTAGACTATAGCTCCGGGAGACAATATCACGTAACCACCAAACTCCACTGGCAGTGAAAATGCAGGACAAACCACAAAGAAACTAACTGTATTGGGTACAGTTAAAGATAATTCAAGTTTAATTGTGGATTATTGTTGCGAGATGTACAGATCATGCAGGACAAAAGAAGGCCAGAGCATTTTACCGTATTTAAAAAGCTCCAGATTGATGGGAAAAGTGGATTTCTGTCATTAAACCTTTCCATCACTGATCACTTTTAGCATAGATTTTGCATCGATTCTTTGCTGTGAATGTCTTGTTCAGATTTGCAGTCTATAGTCTTTAATAGCATACTTGTGCCAAATAAGGCTGGTAATGTTTAATCACATATAACTAGCCATTCATTACTGGTAACTTTACACTTAAAGCAGATTTAGTCACGTGATGCCTGAGCTCTATTGTCAGCCCTACACACCGGGGCTCTTCATCCACATCTAGGTTTAATTTATCTAATTGTCTGCATCCCTCATATGACTCTTAATAGGCTGCACAATGTTGGTATAATTGGCCTGAAGGAAGGTCTATTGACACTTGTTATCAACTGCTACCCCCAAACACCTCTGAGATACAAGCTTCTAATAAAATTCACATGTCTCCCTCTTTCCCACACACAACCACAAAGGCTACTGTTTTCAATTTAGAAGCACTATCCACTGTCAAGGATCTTCAGTAGTTCTTATTAAATTGACTTTATTTTCAAGCCCCACTCTAACCCATGTAATAGAATCAAACTCAGTAACAATAGTAGAGGATGGGCACACAGCCACAGCCAGTGCATCACTCCTACTCACAGTCACGTCGTGTTGAAGACAGCAGCGAAACATACATTGACATGCAAATTCTGAGATTGTGAACGCCATGGTTATAAATATGAAGTCATAAAAAATGCCATTAACATTTTCTCCCATTTCAGAGATTCAGTTATGTTCATCAGATAATTTGGACATAAGAAATGGTATCGTTCACTGCTCCAGTTCATTCTCAGAGTGGATTGTCTACCAGGACTAAGCAGGTTAACCTAGAAGTCCTGATGATGCATGGTAACAACACTAAGGACTGCCAAATGTGTTAACAATACACCACGATAAATGCAAAGAGCCTCAAGTCTTCACAGTCTTGTCTTGTCTGCTTTTATCCTGTCATGCTCATATAAGTAAAAATAAAACCAACCCAAGCATGATATGTGCATGTAGCAGGCTAGCTCAATCCATTTATGTCGCTTTTATTCATGGAATTTACAAAGAGAGTGAAACAGGCATACTTTTTGAGAATATTGAGTTCTTTGACATGGAATTTGTTCATTTTGTGTATACGCAAATTGGAGCTGAAAAGCTATTTAATTGACAGGATGTGAGACTGTAGAGTGATCAGTGTATTTCATGCCTGATCAGAACAAAAACCCAATGATAACTGTAATTATCATTAGATTCTGTCACACACTGAATGTAGACGTCTTGTGCGTGCCCTTCTCCATTTGCCTCAATCAGATCTTGTACATTTGACTTTAAAGTTGTTTCTATCAAAGAAGACACATGACTTCTGTCCTTTTGTGTCTCACGGAGAGATATGTGTCTAATTTGGTTATGCCTTTTCTCTTTGAAGTATATGAAGTCGCTTTTGCAAAGGGCAACTGACAATAACACAAACCCTCACCATAATGTGCTCATAATCACCTCCAATAATTGTTTTCAGCATGACTTTTATGTGTTTGAAAATATGGCAGACTGTACATTTAAACTGCATTTCAACAAAGACATTGGATTTTTTTCAATTACAGTAATAATGTGTGTATATCCTCATAGATTTAGTGAAAGCACTGCAGGGATATTAAAATGAATGCACTGCATGAGGAGGAGGAGCAGAGGGCGTCTGTAAAGCATTCCTTTTGTTGTGTAAAATCAATGACTTGCTTCACGCTGGTGCTTGACGTAGAAGACCTGATACAGAATCGATCAGTATGTGCAGTGTGAAATGATTGACGCAACCAGATGCATCGGTGTACATCCCGCATTTTTATGATTTTCTAACTAGTGGGTTTACTGACTTGGATTAAAACTCATCTTGTTGACGTCCTGATGGTGCTATCCATCTGCCATATCTGCACAAAACTCTTCCTTCATAAATGTGTGAACAACAGGCTCTTAGGCCAAGTGCACTGTGTAGCAATGCAGATTCTAGTCTAATTAAAACATATGTTATGGATGGAGAGTGTTATTAACCCTTGGTCAAAAGTAGTTTAAATTGAAAGTCATTGACAGATGGATTTGTATATGTAGTTCAATTTACTTCCACTTCAGAATACACTCTTTCTAATTAACTAAGAAACGTTTTGTTGACATAATCATGTTGAAAAGTTTAAGTTAAGTTACTTGTAGAGTTTTAGAGCAATACTTTCGTCCTTTATTAACAGAGCTAGTTTTAATACAATTATTTTCTAATCCCATACTGATGCCGGTCGGACACTGTGCGATTAAAAACAACTGCAAGGGCTGGTAGAAGTTGTTAATCTCCAGAGCACATGGCTAATTATGCAAAATAAACAAAGTCTGTGTTTGCACTGCTGACTGTCAAACTTCACTGTTTATTTTGCCAATGTTCTTCTTCCATTTGAAAGGCTACATGAAGACATCAAAGAGGTAACTCAAATACTAACGCTATGATTAATAATGTTTTTAGGATCTACAAATTCTCCCAACGTTTACTGCCCTGGGTGTTAGCGTGTTAGCAGACATGACCATGGAAGTATATGGTGTAAGTGTTTGACCATGACACACTTAACAGCTGCGGATTGTTTTTCAAAATAACTGCAAATTGCAAATTGATTTACTTAACTATACCTACAAAATGTGTCCATATTTGTACAACCATAAGCAGACGTGGTTCATTAATCACTGTTATTACGTAGTGTCTTGGTCACCTTTTGGACTGGATGTTAAAAAAAAACTCCCAAACTGGTAAATATAAAAGATATATTTGTGCATTTCAGAAGGCTATATATTCAATTTCATGATTTCAGATGCTTTTAGTGAAGGTTCTTTTCTTTTAGCATTTCCTTTTTAAAATGTAACCGTCACAGTTTTTGAGCTACCGCTCTATATCAACTCTCTACACTTGTCCCTCCATGTTCATTTCATGTATTACTAATAAAAGAGATGGATTTCATTTGCTCCTTTTCACCCCTCGACACTAATGGCATAATTATTAGACACTAAACCAAACGTTTAATTAGTTGATTTCCATTTAAATAGGTGAGACCCATTTAATCTTGAGAGTTTTACTGTTGTAGAGTTCACGTCGGTTACTATAGGAAATGTTCTCTGGCCTCGGCTTTGTGCTGCTCATGCACGGTCTTGCATTCTCACTGGAGTGGCTTATGTAAGTCTGTTAGCGCCTGTGCAGAATTTGTAGATGTGTAATTTTACCTGCACACGCTCTATTCCTCTGCCCTCTGCACCTGTATGATTCACTGAGCTATGTGAACCTTTTATCAGCTTTTAGTTCCCACTGGATGTGCTAATTAATGTGGGAATCTGAGCACATGAAAAAGACCTTCTCCCCACGGGGCAAACTTGGGTTTTAATTAGCAAAGGTAATGACCCACTGAGACGTGAATGTAACGAGCGCGACTGCAAAAAGATTATCACAGAATTAACACTCATTTTTTTCCTTTTCTAGAAGTGTCATTGATCTGTATAGCGTCCACTTTGGGCCACTTAAACTTGAAGTGATGCAGCGCTTTAGAGAGACACGGGCTATTCATTATGTAACACCTGCATTAAAATATGATTTGTTGTGATTTATAAATTATTTAGTGCTGCAGTCAGTGTCTACTTTTCTTGACCTACGTTACTGAAAAGACAGCCTTAGGAAACCCACCTTTTCTAAGCTCATAATACCAATGCCCGGTGAGTTCTTTTGCATACAAAAGTGAAGACTCAGCTTTTGAATTTGGCCTGGAGCAAGCACAACAGTAAAGTGACTGAAGGAAACTACACTTTCTCTGCTCAGGAGTGAAGAATTGAAAACTTAGTTACAGTGAAAAACTGTTAGGTGGTAGAAATGGTAGCTTTAGGCATTATATGATAGATGAACACGCCACAAACCCTGAACCAAAATCGTTTTTGTGACAGAAGAATCCCTCAGTGGCAATAAAACAGTTCATAATTACAAACCTGGGTCTACGAGTGTATATTGTAATGCTCAATATTCATTTCCTCTGTTTTCTCTTAGATAGTGTTAGCCTGGTTTTGGGCAGAAGAAGTTCTGGCTAAACAAAGAAATGGGACTTCAGTCAGCTGAACCGCACAAGGCTGCAGTAAGTACTCAGGCCAGTCCGTGCAACTACATTCCAATGCCACAACTAGAGACAGTCTTCTAATATGAAAAATATTGTTTTTTTATCAACATATTTTGTCTGAAGTTTCATTTTAATGTCTAAAAAGTCACAACACAAGTTTGCAAAAATGTAAATACTTTCTGGAGAGTTGTAAATGAACAAAAAATAGCCATGCTTCCACTTCTCTTTCCAGACATTGATTCTGTCAGTTGTTCTCTATCCTGTAATTTATCACGATCAGGAGCAAAGGGTTATTGATTTAAGAGCACTCATTAGGCCATTTTGTTTGAACTATATAATCAGTGTGAACTCCCATTTATACCTCATTTGAGCTCAACACAGCTTCAGAAAATATTATAAATTATACAATTGAGCTGCACAACTGAACTTGCCTTAGTCATTTGAATGTCTAATGTGTAATAGTTTTAAAAATGCATTTTCGTGTTAGTTGCACTGTGGTTTTGTGAGTTAATGACAAAATAAAACCACAATAACCTAAAATCTTGTCCACACAAATCTTCCTCTCATAGTTTTTATCTGTTGTGGTCAATAGTGCAAGTCATTATTTCAGTCCTTACGGTTATAAGTTTATACACATGATGAAAGTGGTTACATAAATAACATTAGCATTCTTCATTGCACTTGTAGACATACTGCTCTAACCTACCAGGGGCAACTGATGTAACATTTTTATACTTTTAAGTTTGTGCTATAACCCATTTCAAGTTGCCATCGCAGTCAGTCTTTTAGAAGAATAAAAATGCTTGTCTAAATTTGCATTAGGGATTCATATTTTCTCTTCTGGCCATTGTTTTAATTGGTATCATTGTGGCTGCTTCTCTTATGTTCAGATATCATGGGGTTTGAAGATCAAGAGAAAGACAAAAATGGTGGCCCCTTGTTTGGGCATGTTCAGACCCACCATGGGCCAGTGTTGTCATCAGTGCACTCCAGAGAGTCTCGTGAGTCAGATCTGATCATTCACCTCCGTGTCTTGTGTACTGCAATTAGCCATTATTGATTCTTCATTTTATTTTCAGCGTAACAAACTTGAACAAAATTCTTGGGATGGTTTCCGCAACATTTTGAGTATCAATGAGAAGCACACCAGGTATTACGCTGCTATCTACTCTGTACTATACAATGCAGGCTGCAGAATGAATCAAATTTTAATCAGAACCATATCCAATTGTTTAAAATCGTCAATGATTAATTTTTAATGGAGAGATCTACTGCCAATTGTCTTTCTCTGTTGGGGAATACAATTGTTCTGTGATTTATGTTTAATGGCAGAGATTAAAATGTCTGTTTAAGTTCAGAATATTAATGATAAAATCCATTTTTAACAAGTCAGAATATTTGAAATCTAAAATTGATCAACAGAGCAAATCAATCATGCCCCCCCAAAATGTATAGTTACACTTTTCAAATCTTGTCCCTTGAATATATCTTTAACACTAGAAATCCACTCTGTTGTATCTGAATACCTGTCTCTCTCTATATATCTGTGTTTCTGTGTATAAACTTTCAAAATAACATGATACAGTAGATGAAACACTGTTTGTACTTTGTAAAGTCATCATCTTTGTCCACAGGTTTCGAGGCTGGCTTGTCCGAAGGTTGTGCTGTGTTCTGTTTGTGAGTGGGTGCGAAGTTTTCCCAAGTCCCGCTACCGACCGAGTGGAGCGAGTCTATCAGAGTAACAGGTACCCCAGGCAAAAAGACAGTGACGCATAATGAAGTATAAAATGGATAGACGTCATGTCAATAAAATAAGATTCTGACAATTATAGTGGACCATTACAATAATTTGTCTTGTTTTATGGTGCAGTAAACAAGCAGCAGTAATTACAAAAAACATAACTGTAAAAATGTGAAAGTTATGGTTCCACAAATAACATGTCTGGGATAATTTAGTATATTTCCAATCCTATGTGCCTTTTAATAATGCCTGATTTTCAGTTGATTGTAGCTTACTAAATACTGATCTGTTTTTGTCTTTTTTCTTGTTTTTATTCTTGTATGGAGTATTAACATTGTTAACAGAAAAGTGCTGTACAATTAAAGATTATTATTATTGATTATACAGAGTTTAGACACAGTTGCAGTTGACATGTTATGGAGATTTTAAAACCACAAAAAATCCAGTTTACATCCATCCATTTTACCTCCAGTTCTTTGTTTACCTTCATGAAACTTTACTTAAGCCTGTTGTTGCCTTACTGATAGGCTTGTGTTTGAATGTATACTGCACAAAGGAGCTTTATGTGAGGTAATTCTGCTGTCCTGTGACTGTGTTAAAGAGTGAAGGAGGCGCTTGCTGCAGAGCCACAGGCAGAACAGGGGCAGATCGGTTGCCTTCCAACTTTCCTCCCCCTCATTAACACCTGCATTTCCTCTGGCCTTACGCGGTACGTGAGCGAATGAGAAAATCTTCTCTTTTCAATCTTTGCTAGAGGCTTGTCTGTATTGAACTGCTGCGGGCAAACTCAAAAAATACTGCAGTAAAAGCTGTAGACACTAACGTAACAGTACACTTGCACAAGGGCAAAAAGTGCATCAATCAAGTCATGGATTCAAATTCGATCTATAGCACACACATGCTCTGCCCAAAGAAGAGCAGCGTGCATGGCTCTTTGCTGTATTCTGAGTCCCTTTATCAATCGGAAACCGACTGGCATCTGGAGTTTCAGTTGACCCATTGATGTCAGCGAGATACACCAGCAAGCCATACATCTTGGGAGTCGTTTTACAGTCAATCTCAGTGCTCTCTCCTCTTTCACCTTTGCTGTTGAAAATACGTCACTGACTCCATTCCTAAGGCTAACATCTCATACCATGGTATGTTTGTGCAGTTTTCCAAACACCATTCAAAATTCAAAAAGGATTCGCCCCCACAAGAATTCTCAATGTGAAATCTAAAGCTTAGACATATCAATAGAGTTATTTCCCTTTGTCAGCAGCTGTAGAAACATGAAGGTGCATGAGGAAGACTCCACAAAGCTCAGTTTTCAAGTTGATAGGAAATACTTTATGTGTTTTTTCTGGATACATTTCTCTTTTTCCTCTCCATCTTCCTCCCACTCGCTCGGGTTCATCTGCTTCATTTAAATGCTGTCACAATTCACCCCCACTTCCTCCTTTTATCTCTAAACTAAACTGCTTTTGTCCCTTAGCGTCAATGCATCAAGTCTACTATTCCCCAAGCCACGATATCCATCTATCCAATTTACCTTGAAAGATGTCCTTAAAGTTTTACTCTGCATTTTGGTTTAGATTTGTGGGCTGGTTGTTTTTGAAGATGCTTGCTTCTGTTTTCGGGAGTGTCCAAGTTAGCCCCAACCATCTGCCGGCTTTACACAAAGCCTCACAAGAGGTACAAGCTCTCACACAACACAATACTATTCAGTTTGTAGAAACAAACTTTTCTAACTTTGTGAGTGGTATACGTGACTCCCAAAGCACCTCTTATAGTAGCTAAAACAGTAGTAGATAAAGTTGTGCTTGAGTGGAATTTCACTAGACTTTTTTACAATTTAATTACCGTCTGAGGAACATTAATTACATGGCTGACTAAATGCGTATGTATGTCTGTCTCTGAAGCACTATTCAGAAAAGAAAGGAAATGGGCTAGACAAATTAAGAATTGCCTTTTTACTTCAGCTTTGTTGTCATTAGTATAGTGCTTATTGTCATAGCACTTATTGTCATACTGCTTATTGTTATAGCGGTTATTATTATAGTGCTTATTGTTATAGTGCTTATCGTGACCACTGTAAACATTTCTTGCTTCATATGACCTTGTTTTTATCTGTTTACGGGCATCATAATTAACCACTGCTGTGTTGTCCAGGGATGTCCACTGGTTTATGTGTACGTGCGTCAGAGTGCTCTGGACTGCGCTCTCATCTCGTTGGCCCTCTTCTGCCACAGCCTTAGAGTCCCATACACAATCTGTCCAGTGAAAATAAACAATAGTTTGCTCAGGTAATTCATGTTAGATGTTTGCAGATTGATGTCACAATAACCACTATGTCAACGCAGCTGTCAGTTATGGCAAATATTAATTATATATTTATTTGGACTCAGTGTTTATCTTATGTTCTGTTATTTGCACTTGGGGAGTGGGGAGTATTTCCCCACTCCCCAAGTGCAAATTGAGACCCACACATTTCCTTAAGTGGCCCTCAATATTATTGTTGTAAATGATATTACAATAAAACAAAAAATAATATTATATGTCAGAACAACAAATTATATTTTCAAAATGTGTTGTTATTACTTGGAATATAGCAACTTGCAACTACGTTTATTTGTGTTGCAGTTTTGAAATTTACTTTAATGTTTAAATTCACTTTAAACATTAACTTCAAACTTTAACAAACATATCCAAAAGCAGAATTATTTTATTGTTTTTTTCTGTTGATATTGAAGAATGATTCTTCAAAAAGTTGGAGTGGTTCTTCTGAATGGTGACCTGACGGAGGAGGAGTTTGAGCGAAATCCCCTGAGCTCAGCTGTGATGATCTCTGTGAGTGTTAATATTCTATAGATTGAAGCAACTGTTGTTTTTGATGAAGTCACATGATATATATGATCATAACAGCTGCACTATTCAAAATAACAATATTATAGTTATAAAACTAAAAGATATGTGCGAGTGGCTGATTTTAATATATACCTTGTTACATTTTCTTACATTTACTCCTTATCTGAAAACTATTTAAAGGGTTGCAGTACTTAACATTTCACTGTGCTATCAGACCTATTTGCATCTGAAGTAGTTGTTTTTCTCTGAACATTTGTACAAATTAAAGCCTTCAAACTGCCTTCCGTTTTAAACTGAGCTGTGTACAAGATGACTAAACATGTGTGGCATTAATATGAAAGAGTGAACCTGAACAGTTTGTTTACGGTCACACATAGTGTTGTCGACGTGAGTAAGCATATTGGCTGTGCGTGAGAAAGCAGCCGTGTTTATGGCTTGTATTTCACTGTTAATGGACCTTTATTGTTTATTGAGTGTAGGCCTGCTTAGCTGCAGTTCATTGCTAATTTAATCACCCTTGTCTGTAAGGGGAACAGTACTTGGGGCTATGGAAGTATCTTTGAATGTCATGTCAAGTGCCCCTAAAGTCCCCTTTATTTATGCAGTTTATCTTTTTATCCTTCTCCTCCTCTCCTGATTCATTTTCTAACATTTTTATATTCCAGACATGTTTTTATATTGCTTGTGTATGTATAAAATGCTTGGTAAGCATTAACACATGATTAAATGCAGATTTTGTGACTCCCAGACTCCTGTTGAATGTTGATTTCTTTGTATTTGTTCTCCCCCCTCAGCTGGTATGTGAGCTGCTACATGAGGGCCAAGCAGTCAGTGTTGCTGTGTCAGCTGAGCCTGGTCAGGGAGAGCAGTGGTTGGCTCGCATCAGACAGCTCATAAAAGAAGGATCTGTCCCTGATGTTAGCCTGGTCCCAGTGGGCATCTCATACAGCTGTGTGCCCCCAGCCGACCCACAGGTGGGTACCAGCACCAATAGCACAACATACACTTTCACACACACAACACAACACAACACTTTAAAAGGACTGTGTCTGATTTTGAACCATGAGTCAGGAACATAGTTTGAACTATTAACCCCGCCCACTTTGTCCTTTCTGTTACTGTGATATTGCACCTGCCTGTCCAGCCAACGACATACAGCCAACCACACACAGCCAACCACACACAGCCAACCACACACAGCCAACCACACACAGCCAACCACATACACTGACAATATTTGAGTTTAGAGGTGTGGGTCTGGAACCATATCCTGTCTCACACATTTCCGATGGGCCTGATTGACAGGCCGATTAACCATGGTCCATTTGTGTCAGAACTAACAGGCGGCTTACAAGTAAAATGGAAAGGAAAAAAAAATTGCACTGAGAAACTGCATGGGTTCAAGTGAAGCACTTAACTCTGTAAATCTGAGGTCAGAGAAGGATTCTTTGTTGTTAATTTTTTGATAGGAGATGCGTTTCGCATTTGAGAGTCTTCCCAGGTGTTTGTCACGTTTTACGGTCCGGTTCAGACCCCAGCATCCAAACAGAATGTAGGTCTCATGCAGTTGTTTCTGCTTGGTTCTCATCTATTCCTGACTACTTAGTTTTTTTTCTCACTTTTGATAATGCACCGTGACAGGGAATCAACTGTCTGGTAAAATGTCAGGCAGTTGTTTTCCCATGATTCTTGGCAAACAATGTGGCTGTGATTGGACAAAAACCCTGACAGTTGCTTCTCTTAGTTATTCCTCAACAAGATTATGTGCTGTATGTTGCCCCCGGTCTTAACGCAGCGTTAGCGAGATAATCTGCTGGCAGATAGTGTCAGTGCTATAGCTGAGAGCATGCGACGCTCTAAACAAGAGGTGTGCCGGCCCAAATATCAGGTGGAGTAGAGCAAATTGAGGGCATGGTGTGGCACATTCAGTGAATCGCCAGAACGGGTTGGTGTGTACATTTAATTCTAATAAAATAACAAAGGATATGACAGACATTATGAAAATATTAATTACTATAGCATCACTTAAAATTTTGGCCCTCCTCTGGTCCATATGCTACGGCGAGAACCATGGGCCCAGGAGGAGCCTGGAGCAGTTACTGTTTTTGTGAGGTGAATTTAGGGTTGCCATCCCAGATTAAAACGTATGTGTGTGTGTAAACTAATGGTATATATAGGCTATTTAAAAACTAAAGACTTTGCACCAGTATGTTGTGCTGTTTGGATGCCCTCTCCACAGCAGAGCAGAGCCCGTCGCCTGCTCCCTGTATCAATTCTGGACCGCTCTACAGTTTGGTTTGCCAGTTTTGTCACAACCCATCCAAAATTCTAATCCTGGTGTCGCTACTGGTGCATACTTACATTGTGGGGCTTCAGGGTTGTTTCATTGTACCCATATATAATTATTTCTTTTTCTTTTTTTTGCATCTCTATTTCCTGAGACAAAGACAAAGACATTACCCACACTGAGATTTTAAATGCTGCAGTGGTCACAGATTGGTTCAGATGCCATCTCCATAAATGTACTTGTACCATCCCACTCTAGCCATCAGCCTCCAAGTACAGCCTCTTTACGCCAGCATTGACATTGTGTTGGTAGAGAAAGTCCGACCTGGACACGCCCCCTCGTTAGTACTACTGCTCCATTAAGACCGGGGGCAAGATATAGCCTCATATGTTTCAGTGTAATTTGATTTAGTCATCTACATTTACTCTGTACTAATATAAATGACGTTTATCCTAACCGGAAGAAATTAAAATAAAGTACAAGCCCTTTAAATGTGCAACAACATGTCATTGATTTTTCTGTTTTTGATCAAAGTCTCTAAAAAGCTTATTGCTTTTGCTTATTTGTGCATTTTCTGAGCAATGAAAACTCGGTAATAGTCTGTCCCCCATGAGAGATGGTACTAATGAGAGGGTTAAGCTCAGTTAATTGCGGTAATAAGGTCTTCACCCAACCATTTAGTTTAATCATTCAAACACAATTGACATGGCATACTTAATCCCATGCTTAGACACTCTGCAAATATGCCTGTTTATCTAACCGTTATAGATTGTTTTCATTAGTGGTATTGCTATTGCTGTCGTTGTAATGCCCTTTATGGAAAGTCGCCATTATATTATTACTGCTAAAAGAGCGTAATCGTTTTACACTTGTCTGTTTTTGAAGATTGGCCTGAGCAGTGTGGTAAAGCGTTTGCTGTCTCTCCTCTGGACGAGGTCATGGGGGAGTGTACGGATTGACTTGGCGCAGCCTTTCTCTCTGAAGGTAAACCATAAAAGGAGCCAGCATCAAAGTCTTATCATTTAACATCCTGCCTTGCATTTTAATGGTTCAAATGGCGCCTGCCTACTTGTGATGCTTGGATATAGTTTTGTCTCCACTTTGCATGTTCACTGGTTTTCACTATTCTGTCACATGTACGTTTGGAGTAACCGTCTATCCAAATTGGTTGTCCATTCCTCCATTTAAGCCCCTGTTTTTAATCTCACTTATTTAGAGAATGATTTGCATAAAAAGTGAGATTTACATACAATATGGGGTGTACTCACTCGCTTTCAGGGTTGTAAGATGTTGGCATCTGTTGCTTTTTCAATTTAATTCAATTCACTGACAATACAAACAGTAAACATCTGCGTTTTAAAAAGACAGCCATACCAGTGTCTCCACATCTTGGACTGATAGCGAATTACACTGAATGTTATGTTTGTGAGTGACATTATTATTTCATTTCTGTCTATTCAGCCTGCAAATAAAACTGTACATTCAATTTCTGAGTGTCAAGCCCTGAGTGTACATATATTAAATGATCATCAGAACAGTTGTCTTTATTGATAAGTTTGTTTTGTTTCAGGAAATGTGTGACTCTGGGAGGTGCAGAGTGGATGACTGGCTCCCTCTACAGGACCTGTTGCTGCCCGTGATCTTAAACAACAGGTCACTATGCCATAAGTACTTAAAGAATTACACAGGGCTGAATGATGTTGAATAGTGCTTTATCTGACAAGCATTGGAATTATGAATGGATTAGCGGTTTATGTTTCAATAGTAGTATTCTGTTTAGAGTTCACATCTTAAACATGTCCAGGAGCATTAGAATTTGAAACAAGACTGAAATATGAACTGCTGAAATAATTCTCATACATTTCAGAAAAGGTTTTAGAGGTTTAAACTACAGAGTTGGCTGGTTTTGTAATAAGACAGGATATTTTGACTTAAGCAGTGGAAATTATTTGAATTGTAATCTTTACAATTTGGTAATTACGCCCATTAGAATGTTGATTTCACTGAATCATAATACTGCTACTACTACTACTACTGCTATTACTGCTACTACACTGGGTTATTTTTGCGCGTTTTCAAGACACCCAAAGTGCTTAACATAGCTTTGTAACTCTGTAGTGGGGAATTACTATTGTAACCACAGCTGTCCTGGAGTAAACTGAGAAAAGCGAGGCACCTCCAAGCATCACCAACACTCCAGCACACACCGAATTCATACTAGACAATGTGGGCGTAATGTCTTGCCTAAGGACACAATGGCAGTTTCCACTCGAACCATTGCTGCTCCAATGTGGCACCTTGTATTCCCAACGGTCTCCAGTCGTATCTTGCCTCCCTAGAATAAATCCATTGTCTGTTTCTAGTATTTGAGAGTATATCACTGCGATTACAGTCCTGTCATCTGCAAAGCTAAAAAAGTTTCCATGTTTAAGTTTAAGAATATAAACTTGCCTCTAAGCTTCAAGAGTGTAACTGATATGATGCCATCCCCTGGTGAGATTTCATCCTCTTAAACTTGGTCCAATTACAAACAACATTAGACTGTCTGGCAGTGAAAAAGATAAGACACAAATAACATCCCCCTCAATCTCTGCTTGGCGTGTGTCGGTGCAAGTGGCTTCTCTCTGTTTAATTCTTTTCCGTGAGCTGGAGGCAAACAGTGCAAATCAAAGTGCAGCGCAGAGTTGTAGAAACGATAGAGCGGTTATTAGCGGTTTAACATGTAAATGAGCAAACACATAATCATCCTCACTGATTTGTTTCTCTTTTGTTTCTTTGTTGTGAGGTTTAAGTGTTGCCATTGAAAGACGGCAGTGAGCTAAAGACCAGCGTGGTGCCAGTCGATAACATCTTCAGAAATCATCTTAATAGCATTTTGTATTTTTGCGCCTATAATTTACTCGTTTTCTTCATTAGAGAAATTCTATGAGGCACGACCACGTTGATGTTCAAAAACATATGGTTAATAATATGTAAATGCTCGATGTCTCTCCACTCTCACTTGTTTATCTTAAGATCTGAAAGGGCAAATGGGCTTTTTTTTTGTTTTTGCAGCTATAATTAACTTATTTTCTGCTTTAAAGAAAATCTATGGGGCATGACCCTGTTGATGTTCATTGACCTGTTACATAAAAAGAAAAATATGGTTAATAATATGCAAACTCTTGACATCCCTCCACTCGCTTTCTTAAGATGTGAAAGTGCAAATGGCATTCATGTGTTTTCTTCTTTAGAGAAAATCGAAGGGGACATGGCCTTGTGGATGATCATGAAGCTACTACATAAATGAAAAGAAACACAGGGTTAATAATATGTAAATACTTGATTACATTTTGACTTGTTGTCTGTTTTAAGATCTGAAAGTGCAAACGGATGTAGGAGGATGTCATGGCTTCTGCCTCGTCATTATGCATCTGAACTTAAAGCACATCACCAAGACGACCTCAGCGTTGCGATCATCCTTCACCTCCTTCACTGTAGGTCTATGGATACAGCCCTCTGCTCAATCATAAACAATTATTGATAAGCTCTTCTCAAAGGGGATGCACTATGCAACTTTATAAAGCTTCTAACCATGTTCAAATCGTTTCCCATTCTCATTTACCCACTTGAACTTATATTTAAAGCGATTCTTGCACGTTTGAGTATGCCACTGCTCCACAAATCCCTGTTTTCAACTATCCAACTGTCCCCTGTGTACACGCCCACTGCTTTGTACTTACTTTGTTTTCCAATTTTATTTTCTCAAACAACTATACATGTAGGCGGGAGTCAGTGACGCAGTTTTCACCACAGAAATCCTATATATTTTTTCATTAAGTTGTTTTTTATTTATATTTATTGCTATTTACAATGTCTGAAGTATAAAATTATGATCCACGGGTGTCATAGATTATAACTATAGCAGACAAAAGTTTAATTTGCAAAAACAGATATTTCACATATGATTAATAACACTATAGTTGAGGGGGTTTGCTCAAGAAGGGATGGAAAATTATTTTTATTGCACCAAAATAGATTCAGCGCTTGAAAACACTGCAAGACAAAGAGTGAGCTGTAAGGTTTCTACATTTTCTGACATATTATATGCTTGCCCTTTGATTTTGTAGCTGCCACTTCCTGTCAGTCCGTGATGTCCACCAGCGTCGTGTCGAGCCTTTTGCTCCACAGACACCGTAAGGTACATATGTCTACTTTGTCTGTTTCAAAGTTTGCTTCTGTATCTGTCAAACTCCACAGGGGGTAATGAACAAAATTGACTTGCTTCTTCATTTATCAGTGTGAGAGTGAGTCATACTCAAGTGTCTATTTTATGTCACTGACTGGTGTTGTTAAAATGATTTTTCGCTCCCCCTCTCTTCTTCTCCACCACTGTAGGGTGTAAAGCTGTCTGTCTTGTGTCGTGATCTATCGTGGCTCACGGAGGAGCTCTTGTTTAGGAACAAAGACGTCGGCTTCGGGGGGACACTCTCGAGGGTGGTTCACTACTCTCTCAGTTTGCTCTCCCCACACCTCATCATGGCAGCAGCACCATCCAGGTTGGTTTGTTTGTGGTTTAAAGGTTTAGCGCATTTTTATTTCAAATTTTATGACCCGTCTGTGTACCTAGACAAATATTACCCTCATAGATCGCAATCATAACGCAAATTTTGTTTTTATTACAAAAACATTGGGCATGATGGACATAAGTCTCTCATTTGCGTCGCCAGTTTCAAAGCTGAAATCTTGAAATCTAAAAGGACTCTGATCTCATCTCTCACTACCTAAACCCCAACACCTGCAGCTGAGAATGAGGAAAAAAAAAACTTGTATGTG
The DNA here is from genome assembly GCF_009829125.3 of Periophthalmus magnuspinnatus. Lineage (NCBI taxonomy): Eukaryota > Metazoa > Chordata > Actinopteri > Gobiiformes > Gobiidae > Periophthalmus > Periophthalmus magnuspinnatus. The sequence goes on along the minus strand of NC_047134.1, from coordinate 10,742,864 downwards.
TCTATTACATGCAGGTTATAAAGCACTGACAACCCAGGTTTAGTTATGATTGGACTTCCTTTTTTAAACCAGCAAGAGCGCAGGCCACATACCGTACCTTTAAAGGAGTAGAAACACAATTGATGTTGTTTTTCCAGCGTGAGCCCCCTGTTCTGAATATACTCCCTCTTCCTTTATTTTAGGAAAGACCCATTGATTCTGCCTCGTCCCTCTCCTGCAGCTGCTCACCATCTCAGTCTCCAGGCGCAGACCGTCACTCACGCCTTTATCCTGGAGGCTGTTGGGGGTGAGGAGCCTTATCTGACACACACACGCTCTTCACATCCACTTACAGCTTATTTATAGAAGACGTCATGGTAGTGGTGAGTTCATGGGTGTCAGCTTTTGTTTAAAGACAGCATTTAAGGACATTTGCCCATTCAAGAGACAGAATAATTTGTGTTGATTTTTTTTTAATGCTATGGCAACCGTTCAGTTTTTTTTATCACTCTGAAACCCATGAATATGTTAGTATTAATTGTACATAGAGAAGCATGTAAGCAAGGTTTAAACATGCTTAACCAACATGATTTTTAAATGCATTTAAAAAAAATAATGAGAGAAAAATATATAAATGCCATATACAAAACAATATATCAACAGTATTTCTCAGCCTATATAACTTTTCTGATAGAGGACGGCCATATTCTCTAACTCCATGGATTATTCATTCTCTTTAACATTATTTCAATGTCAGCAACATACTTTCAAGTTAAAATATCATATTATTATTTTAAGATATTTGGTTTTCTTTAATCTTCATTCCGATGCAGGGACATTTTTGCATACTTTGAACATTCCATTAAACCTAATTTCTTTAAAGTGTTTATTTCTATGGCAACTGAATAGCTGTTTTATACAAGAATGTCATTTTATTCACCAAGTAAAAAACTCTGCAAGGATATGAGTAAGTTATGTCAGACAGTTAAATTTATGTCCTCTATTTTAGCCTCCCAGCAGCAAACCAAATAGCAGTGTTTCATATCCAAACACTGGGGTGAAATATGAGTCCCATTCTAACTTTGTTGTGAGAGAAAATAAAAAATAAAGGTGGTATTTTGCAGTGCAGGAGGTTGTATCCTCTGTTGGAAATGGTCTTTGTTGTTGCGTGATTCATTGGATGAGGAGCTTGTGGGCAGTGAGTAGAACTGAAAGCCATTAAAAACATACCCCTGTGTAAAGTACAATACAAGATCCCCAAAACTAATATAGTTAATATAGTCTTTAGTTTTTCCTGTGATGAAGTCGTGACTGTCCTTCTGTGGAATAAATAAACCGATCACATTTTACATTAGAGAACAGTAAATAATAGGATGGAAATGGAATGATAGCTTTCTGGAAGGAGAAATGCATTTTCCAGCCCTGTTTCCATTATTACCAAGAAAATGGTGACCACATTTCCCTGTAATTTAAAACCCTCATACTGGGTTAGGGTGAGGAACAATCATTTAAAATAAGAAAACAATTATTAGCCCTTCGAACAGCAGCAGTAGAATAGAAATACAAGTAAATTAGATGAATAGAACAAACTTGGGTTGTCACTATACACAAATGTCAAACTGTTTCAAACCACGGAATAGACTCAAGACTGAATAATGATTACGCTGCCACAATGATAATAAAAAAACACTCTTTCTTTACACCATAGAATGTTATTTTCAAGATTAAATATTAGTACTTTCTTTTATATTACCGTGTGGAGTTATTTCTGTGTAATTCCTCAGTCATTCAAGTATCCTCTGTGTGTCGTATACTTGTTCTGATTCTAAAACTATTCAGGAAAGGTTCATTTCTGTCCTGTGAATGTGCGTTTTTTTAGCATCGACACTTGCTCAAATGAGTGTCTAGTTTCTTTACTAGTTTTAGTATTGATTAATATCTGATTTTCGATACTTTTGACATCCCTAGTATATTCAGAATGTGTCCTGTCCTTCTGCTTTGCTCGGGATGTATGTCATTAAATGTATCTATCTCCATGGAGACAAGGCAACCACGCTCACAATAAGAATTCATGTTCTCAAGATATTTTGAGCAATAAATACACCGGTGATTGAATAAATGCAAGATGGATGAGTTTAATACCAGACAAAGCAATAACATCTCCATGGAGACACGCAGAAAGTGTCCATAGTAGACTTTTAAATAATACGCTTTTAGTTATCATCTTATTTCCGTTCTATTATTCATGCACTAAACCATTAATATATTTTACCTTCAGCCTGTGCGGTGTCGGCCATGTTGAGCGAAGTGGCCGTGAGCGGAGTGAGTAGCCGCGTGAGGAGTGACGGCGTGGATGGGGCAGAGGTCAAAGGTGACATGGAGTTTGACGTCGTTTTGTGCCAGACGGAGCTGACCAACAGAGCCCTGCAGCTGTGTCATCTTCTGCCTCCAGGATTCATGCCAGTATGTTAAAATTCAAATCACGCGACGCAGCCGACATGTTTCAATGAGCGGATTTTTAAAGTAGCACAACATCCTTCATTGCTGCCGTGCTATCAACTCAAAGGGCTTTTCATGTTGTGAGTTGTAGGCACACGTGGCCCATGTGAAGAGCCCTAAATCATAACCAGAAATGCATCCCCTTTCTGTTTCCCTACCTATCATTACAGTCTTTTTGTTGAGTGTTCTCGCAGCCTTTTCCTCGCAGAATAATACAGCTTTCATTTCTCTACTGCCTATCTCTGGCTCATCTTTCTGATCATTTCTCCATCTCACTGTCCACTCTTCCACAGTGGCTGGCTTCCTTCCCTGGTCATGCTGTTTGTGCTGTAACCTTGCTCCACCACTGAACTTAGTTGTCCTCTTCTCTCCGTTTCCCCACAGCCCTGTCAGTCTTCCCACAGTTTTGCGCTGGATGCAGTTGACAGTCTGGTGCGCTGCGGCATATTGATCATGGAACAGGTAAAGACACATTGTAAACTGTGTTAGAACAGAAAATTGTGTGCTGTAAAAATATATAAATGCATTTTAAAAGCATATTACTAGAGAAGGGAATAGATTTAGTGCCATAAGAGCAAGCAAAGAGACAAATCCCATGATATAGATCTGAAATAATCTGCCCCTGGTATTGTTTTTGTGCCACTGGTGAAAAAAGAGACTATATTAACTAAATATTTAACAGCCCCTTCATCAGAAATTATTTAAATCTTTTCATAGTTTTTCATCTCATTTTGGGGAATTCATGTCTCCTCTCACTCGTACAATTTCCTCATCTTAAAATTTAATCTCCAGAGCCTTGAGGATTAAAGGGCATATATTATGGAAATGAGAAATATTAGTTATATTCATATTTAGCCTTTACTTTTGGCTACATCGATGTAGACAATGGTAATGACTTTTGCAGGTTCCCAAAGGTGTGCCCATTTGTGATGTGTGGAAAAGAGAAGGTACTTTCTCCTGGACCACCAGCGATGACCCTTACAACAGTGACTCTGACTGTGAGGAGATGGAGTCCCGCTCTTACAAGGTACAAAAGAAAAGTGCTAATGTTCACCCTGTGGTTTTCACACTGGAACAGAGTGAAAAACCATGTTAATATAGAACAGAAATGGACAAATGACAAACCAGGAGTAAATACTTATGAATACTTATATACAAATACTATGAGTACTTATATACAAATACTATGAGTACTTATATACAAATACTATGAGTACTTATATACAAATACTATGAGTACTTATGTACAAATACTATGAATACTTATATGTGTAAATATACTCTTTACACATGATTGCTCTGTACTTCTATGTGTTTGTAAAGATCATTCATTGGTACTAAATATAGTTTTAGTAGATTTTAAAGGTGCAGTATCTGTCATCTGCATGTCTCCATGGAGAAGATAGTGCCAGGAATGTTCCACAGTATGGCATTAAACTTCCTACCTCTATGAAGACCAACAAATGGTACCACCAGGCCAAGTCACAGGTATGATCTGTGAAGAGGCAAGCCCACTCAAAATAACAGTGCCTGTTTTTTGCAATAAAAACATCTGTAATCGAATAAATCAAAGTTGTAAACGTTTAATGCCATAATGCAGAAGAATCCCACCAAAGCCTTAACATCTCCATGGTGACAAGATGTCAGACTCTCAGTGCAGTTTCAAAAGGTGATCTATTTACATAACTGAGTAAATAATAAACCGTTTGTCATGTCGTACTCTCATATTTAATAGATGCATAAATACATTATTAGAAATGTATTTTGTCATATATATTCATATCTGGATTTGCACAGGCGCCTTTCCACATCATCCAGTGAATGATAATAACTGATGGCTCATTAGATGCGGTTCTTCTTTTAGCCTGAAAGAGCTTTTTAGGTAATTATTTAGCCGACCCTTTTCACTGCCTTTATCAGTCTGTCCTAGTTTCCCTCTATTGGATATGCAGTGTTTCGTATTTAGAAAACCCAAAAAGCAGCGGACGGCTTTTCAGCAAACCATTCAAAATATTTTCAATCCAATCCATTGTGGTTTTAGAAAGTAAACTGATAATAGTAAATTGGCGTAGTGTAGTTTAAACCGTAAAAGTTCGGTTTGTGTTTTTAAAAAAAGATTAGGCTACACTGTGCACTTGGATGTATGTTATATATTCCTACATGTAACAAAGCTTCAAACCCAAGGAAGAAGAGAAAACTTTACAGAAGTTAAACATTAAAGACATCTGAGCAGAGCCTTTTACTGACGAAAAATGTCTGAACTGAAACTACACAAAGCTCTCGTTGGGCAGTGTAATCTCCAGACAGAACAGTTTTATAGGCGCCACTACGTGTACTTAAACTTTTATACGGTGCGTTGTAGAAAATTCTCCTTTTTATGCACTGTACTGGCAACTCAAGTGCCTTCATAAAATTAAACTAACGACATATAACATAGAGCTTTTTTAAATGCAGGTTGCACTGTATCAAACACAATTTTTAGAACAATAATAATCTAATAATAAATAGAAATAGTAAGTGATAATGCTTTGTTATTTATTAGGTTTAATCCAATACATGTCTTCTAACGTCATTGCCAAACCTCATGCAGCACTTTTCTAATAAATCACCCCAGTGTGTTAAGCACTTCTTTGACTTTCTAAACCTAATTGACCTTATTCCGCCTTTAAATGACCTATTTTGCCTCTAAATGCTACTAAGCCGCACTTTCTTTGTGATGGCACTTGCTGTTAAGTAGGAATCCCATTCATTTCAATGTAGATTAGAGAAAAGTTTTGCCACTAAAACATGACATGAATGATGTTAATTTCTCTTAAACTTTCTATGCTCATGAGCACACACTGCACCAACTCTCTGTTACGCTTTAAAACGCCGCTGTAATCCGTATAGAACTTATTTGCTGTCAAGATTGGGAGCCCATTGCCAAATAATATAACCCGAATAACGATGGCGGCGCCGACGGCATCTTGCAGAATAAGATGAATAGACAGCTGAACATTTGAGAGTGCGTGTTACTGAGGGTCCTTCGTCTCTGTGGATGTAGATAACGCAGCCAAGTCAGTGTCCGGACCTGCTCTTCTTCCTCTGCAGTTTGTTGTCTGGGTATTTGAGGTCTCTATGCTGGGCCACTTCATCTCTGGAGACCCTCCTCTCACCTCTGCCTGGTAAGATCTGTGTAAAGCTGGGTGTCCACTGCATGATTTTGACAGTCTGAGATGCAAGATCATGAGGAAAATCTTTAGTTGAGTTGTAGCTGTGACTGATTTCTGGATATTTGGGATCTCGGATGCAGAGTGAGCCGTTATCTCGCTGCGTCTACGTTCAATCTCTGTCAAACGTGACCAGCTGTAAACACAAGCGCTCCGCCAAAGTAGCAGAGATCAGCAGTGAACCGAGACCATATTTCGCCATTTCCTTTTCATGCACTAACTTTTACAAGCACGAAAAACGCTAGCAAAGTATATTGACTTTACCACACGGAGCCTAAAGCCTGATATTTCCTCAAACTTTGACTGTTTTAGATTCCATCCATTAACCTAAAAAAAACAAAGAAAACACGCAGTGGACACCGGGCTTAAATTTGAAGTTTTCTAAATGTGATGAATAGTGTTTATACAGTGGCTTTGTTTGTGCAACTTTTTATATATCTTTTGTTCTTTTTAAAAATGTAAATGTCCAGCGGCATCAACATCTGAAATACTAAGATATTAAGGTTAGGTTAAGGTTAAGGTTTAGCTTATTGTCCCCTCAGGGAATATGAAATGCAAAAAGAATACAAATATGAATATCCCTGCAAATCCTATGCATTTCAGAATAGTATTTGTAGAGGTTTAAACTACAGGGTTGGCAGAGTTAATACATAATAAGCCCGATGGCAGCAGAATACTTTGTTGTTTGCAGAGGATGATAATACCTTAATAATGGCAATTTTGATTTGATTTCAATTGATCTTGCAACCCTAGTACTGTGTTCACTGATGTTTGATTACATACTCCTTTAGATCCCTTTGTGTTTGTAAGGACTGTGTGAAAGCTTGTGAAAATAAACACTGATCTGTGAAAGGAAAAGTGAGGTAGAGTAATCCCCTAGAATTACAGTGATGTTTTCATGGGATTGGGTACTTGGTCACGCACCACTCCTTTTGAGAAAACCGGAAACTCATAATAATGTTTGTCCTGGGTTGACGTATGTATGTGGCTTTTAAAGTACAAGTACTGAGACCTTCATTCATGTACTCTTATTATCTAGAAATTGTTTTGTATCAATCACATATACGCACACAGCACAAATCCAGAACTAAACCAGGACTACACTTGATTAAACCAGGGTCAAACCAGGTACAAGTGTGAATTGGATGTTCAAACTCACTGCATTAAATTGAGTCTAAACACAGAACTAAACCAGGACTAGACCATGACTAGAACAGGACTAAACTGGGCTCAAACCAGGGACAAGCGTAAATCAGTCTAAAATGTCGCCTTGTATCTTTGTTGATCTTACTTAATGCACCTCTCAGTATCATTTGTCTCCATTTAGAGGCAGACTTTAAGACTCAAATGCACTGTCAACTGTGCGACATGGCAAGAAAGAAGAAAATGCACTACGGTAAGAATGAGAGTCATGGAAGTCTAGAGTCTTTTATTACTGTGCAGAAATAATGCTAAAGTTAACTGAATTACTGAAAGTTTCAACCCCAGTGAGCGGAGTTACTAAGCATCCACTTCCATTATCCATTATATAATAGTTTTATTAAAATGTCAGTCTAACATTTTTATCCCCAGAAGTGCAAATGGTTTATTCTTTTTTGGCTGGATTAGGTTTGAATTGGATCTTGTGATTCATGTGTGCTTCATGTTGTATTTCAGAGAGCTGCTCAGTGGAGGCTGTGCACACTGCACTCCGAACACTAATAGACCTCGGGGTGAGTGACAGCACCTCTACACATGTTTCTCTAAATCTGTCTGCCCAGAATTACAACTCGTACAACACAAGGTGAAACCGAGCATCAACTTGTAAACTTTAGTTCGAACACTACCTGGTTTATTGGGCCGTCACAGGCTACGTTTATTCACACAGTTCAAGTGATGGTCATAAATTTAGTCTTCAATCCAAATGATGAATGGGAACAATTAGTTACTTAACTTACACTGCCTGGCCAAAAAAAAGGTTGCACACTCTAATATTTCGTTGTTCCGCCTTTAGCTTTGATTACGGGGCGCAATCGCTGTGGCACTGTTTCGATTTCGCTTCTGCAACATCACAAGATTTATTTCCATCCAGTGTTGCATTAATTTTTCACCAAGATGTTGCATTGATGCTGGTCGAGTCTGACGCTGCACAAAGCTTCTCCAGCACATCCCAAAGATTCTCAATGGGGTTAAGGTCTGGACTCTGTGGTGAACAATCCATGTGTGAAAATTTGAGCCCGATGAATCCTGGCATTGTCATCTTGGAATATGCCCGTGCCATCAGGGAAGAAACAATCCATTGATGGAATAACCTGGTCATTCAGTATATTCAGGTGTCAGCTGACCTCATTCTTTGAGCACAGACTGTTGCAGAACCTAGACCTGACTCGTACCTTTAAGCTCGTACCTATTTGCTTAGTCAAATCCAGGTGGCGACTTTTTTTTTGCCAGGCAGTGTATTTACATTTAAAGTCACACTGCGTAATGTTTCTGGTGGAGATTATGCCATGTGCTTTTCTTCATGCAGATGTTAATTTTTTACCTGGTATGGTATTAAATGTATCTGTATCCAAGGAGATAAGCAGTTGCTGCCAGCAGGTCGAGTTACTTGTATTTTTCAAGATACTTTTGATTAGTAAAAACACTTTGTTAGATAGATATGTCTAAAGCCATAGTCCCATATTGTGGAGCATTACGGACAAAGTAATAACTCTAGTTTTGCCTCGAGACAAGCTGGAGGCAAACCCACCACCAGAGAAGCCATGCAGTACACCTTTAACAAACTAAATTTGTGATTCTATTAATTCCTAAACTTGGGGCTCTTGAGAGTTTGAACCAAAGGTAAAGTGAGGCAAGTGTAGTTAAGGCTGTATTCCTCTGTGGTTATAGTAGTAATGAATGCTGAAGTGAACACAAATACTGAACGTTGACAATACTGTTAGTCCAAAAGGATGCAGAGGAAATGTATACACAGCAAAATGTTTATCAGTTTTATTGTTTTGTTGTCCGATTGGCACAGGACTTGCTTAAAACTCTTATCTCAAACAGCAGCATTTTGAACAGAAGAAGAGCTGCGACATCTTTCCAAAAAGTTCACGTGAGGCGAGAGCTCACTGCAGTGTGTTGAATGCATTAATGTATTTATTGCACAGATTTGTCAAGTTGGTCTGGATCTTGCAGGCAGAGATGTTGAGATGAATGTGCTGATCGATATTCTTGATACAGATCACGTATATAATCGAACAAAAAATTATAATTGTGAAATATTTCAAATGCGCTTTGTACTCCAGAGGTATGCGTAAATGTAAAGTGCTTTTTTATTTGGCTGTTTGTCATTTTGACTAAATTACTAGCAAAGTTTGAGTTCCTAAAAGTTCCTAAAGCGAATCACATGTTTGGGGAATGGTGATCTGTTAGACAATGTGAATGAAAGTGACTCGAGGCTTTCGCTATCAATCATGAATAATCGTAAAATTAGGCTTCACAAACACAAAAATAAGATCTTATGACACACAAGCTTTTAAAAGTGAATTTATTTTAATATCAAAATATCTTGTTTGATCATGTTTGTACAGAAAGTAGGTAAAGGGTGTAAAAATAGCTGTATTCCCATTTAAGATAATTTCAAAGTGGTACATTTTGAGTTTGATTTTCACTTCAAATTGTTGTTTGATGATTATAGGTTATAGGTTCATAAAACAGTCTGGACTTTACAGCTGCATAAATCATGTTGTCAGAGCTGTTGTAGATGGTCTTCTGATGCTGTGTTAATATTCACTTTAGGTCCTTTTAGAGAAGCAGGAGAAAGAAGGCGTTTTCCTGAGTGTCAGCTCTTTGTTCCACTCATCAGAAAACAGACAAAAACTGCACCGCTTCGTCTCCCAGTACCTCTACAATTATCACATTTAACAAAGCTGCCTCACTCAAACCCTCAGCAAACCCTATTGTTTTGTAGCGTTGTACCTCGTTTCTGTTCATTTTAGAAGGGGCCACATTCTCACCAGTTTGAGGATTCATGCTGAGTCAGGCCACGCCGCCTTTACGTGACCTGAATTTCTGTAGTGATGTGAGGTCGATTTTAAGTTTGTTTACTAATAACATTAGCATAAATCCACAGGAGATGAAGACTCTGAATATGTGTAATCAGTTGTGAAGATTCTCTGTTGGAGAGCGACAGCTTGTGTTTTTCACTATGTTTATAATGATGATTCTCTAGGTTTGCTCCAGAAAGTTACACTTAGATTTTGACAAGTTTATGAGAGAAAATGTGTCTGCAGCTTCTATCACAATTAACATAGTTGATTAATACTATCTTTGTCTTTTATTATAATTGTTACGTTGGTCATACGATGTTCAGTCTTGTATCTATTCAGCTTTATTTGTAATTAAATATCATTTAAAGAAGGCTTTGCTGTGTCATCTTTCATTTTTCAGTGTGTTCAATTGGACAGACAGCTGTCCTTTTGACAATGTCAAGATAAGCTTGGAGCAGACTACAAGAAACTTTTAACATTCAACCGTGCAACTCTACTGCCACCTGGTGTTGAAAATCCTACATTATACAAGTAGTAATGATTCAAAAATGTATTCTTACACTGCTCTGTAAATTGTATTAAACACATTTTACACATTTCACAGGATTAAAACGAGTGGCAGTAACAGATTGATCTTCACTGTCATGTCTTGTAGATTAAAAATACAAATGTTTTTTTTTTTGTTTTTTTTATGTAACAGGATCAGACAACCTTATTTATTATAGAACCCAACTGATCTATTTGGCACTCCACAACATCACCTTTCTGAAATGACACAATCACAAATAGAAAATTAGCTTGTAAAACTCTGAAACAAAACTCACAGGATTAACTTGCAATGTTTCCCAAAATCTACACACCTTGACGAAGACTGGTGGTGATCTGAAAACGCCTACTCCTGGAGGCGTACCAGTCAGAAAAACATCTCCAGGCGCCAAAGTCATGAACCTGATATACATGAGAATATATATAAGCAGCAAAATAATGGTAATCGCTTTACTTTATAGCAATGTTTCCTTAAGTTTGGTAGGAGAAACTTTCCGCACGGTTTTGTATATTTGTTGGCTTGTTTTTATTTTGTTATGAGGGCAAAAGGTGCTCACTGTGGAGAATACATTTTAGCTGAAGGATGTAATTTCGTCTCAGACAGTACCGGTGACGAATGAGAGCTGCATACAATTGTGCTGCTTCTTCCTCATGTAGATGGATTTCTTACAAGATTTGATTTGCATACTTGTAAAGTTGTGATGCTGAGTAAGAGATGCAATAAAAAGCGAAAAGTATCAGGATATAACCTAAGCGATAATGTAATATAATGGTGAGTTGTTTATGTTTTGCACATTCCCTTTGGGGGTTTTGAACAATGGACAATATCTTATAACGACCCAATTGTGTGTTATATTTTGCGGTTAGCAAGTTGCGACATATTCATTAATACTATATAACAACTGACCTAACACATGTATGTCTTTGGGTTTTGGCTGTCAAACTAATCGCACAAACACTTGTACTGTACTGTGTTTAGTCAAACCTCAAAAACTGATGGAACTGGTCTAATAATAAACCTGCAAAAGACCAATTTGTAATGTGTTACCAAGGCATACATGAACTATATTTAATTTGCAAGTAAAATATAAACACTGAAGAGGGTCACGAGTATCACCAGAAGAAGTCCAGGTACCTCAATTTCTTAAGAGCATTCCTGCTTCTCATGATCCACAGTAGGGTTGTAAAAAAAATCGTTACACAGACCCTAATTTACACAGAAACTAATTTTAAAAAGTAAAAAATGGCATAAAAGTGACATTTCCTGAGCAGTGTCTTGAAATATATCGGAACAAATAAGAAATAATTGAGAAACATCTATTTTGTGTTGCGTTCTATTGCCCTTTTTTATTTTGGTGTTTAAATTGCTTGGAGGAAAAGGGCCAACCACTCTCTGACAGTGGTCCAATTGTCAGTCAGTAAGAATATATTGTATTGTATTAGCAGTGTACTAGAATGACCCTTACCTTGAGACCCAGACAACCAGTTTTTCTATGCCAAAGATCATCTGCTCCGTGCTGCTGTCTTGGACTGTGTCTCCATTAACCAGACAGCGTACGCCCAATTTATGTGGATCTGGAAGTGGAATATAGAGATATAAAAAGCTATCTGGCCTGCTCTGAACTTAAGATGACACTCCACATAATTGCAGCTTGTTAACACGAAGCTATTGACGTATAAAATCACAGGTAATTGCACAATTTGCCCGAGTGTGTTAATTCAGCCTCTCTGTCCTGTCATCTTCCATTGGCTCACACCTTTTACGGCATCAGTTGTTACTAAGGCAGGACCAAGCGGACAGAAGGAATCAAAGGTTTTTCCCAGAAGCCACTGCTTTCCATTTCGCTTCATTTGCCAGTCGCGGGCGCTGACGTCATTGGCCACAGTGAACCCAGCCACATATGAAAGAGCGTCCTCCTCCTGTACAGTAATAACGCAGGTGAAGTGTTTTCGAAAGAACAGTCAAGTCAAAATACCCAATCAAATAACAACTCACCTTAATATGTTTTCCTTTTCTTCCAATCACAAACGCCAGCTCCACCTCCCAGTCCACTTCCTGAAATTGCACAGGGAATTGGTTCATATAAAAAAACACAGCAACACTTAAAACCATTGAAAACCTCTATAAAAGAGATCTAAAAATACTTGATAAAAAAAAACATTTCACACCACCACTGTCACGTTCTGAAAAAGTACAGACTACTGGACTTTAACAACATGGTCAGCCTTAAAGAGTTTACCTAATTCACAAGGTCCTACACTCCCTCACACCAACACTGTTAAAGGAGTACAGTAAATATAAAGACAATTTAGCAACGACCACACAAGCCACCGCCAGAGATGACCTGTGACCCCCCACAGACGGACCACCTTTGGTCAGAATGTATCTGTCCAATGTGGGGACCTGTTGAATAGTCTCCCGGTAACACTGAGAGAATGTCCCACATACAGCTCTATTAAAGCTCAAATGAAAAACTGGTTATGGTCAAATCAAACATGCATCATCTATAGTGACAATGTGATTTGTGATTTTAACGTTTCTAGAGAGACATATTTGCATGTTTGGACAAATATGAAGGAGGTGGATATAAAATGTGATTGTGCTGAATGGGCCAAACTGACTGAAATAATGAATGAAATGTGCAATATTTTGTATGGTGCAATAACAGGAATTGTGCTATGAGTGTAGTTTGCAATTGTTATTTTGTGTCTGTGACCCCAGCCCTTGGGACAACGGATAGAAATGATCCTTTGACTATAATCCAGTGCGTTTACATTCATGTTGTATCATGTCTGTTTATTGGCACACATTGTCCCAATCAAATAAATACATTTTAAAAAACAAAACTATTACATTTGAGCACTGATGCCAACGATCCACAGTATGGCATTAAATATATTAGTACTGGGTTTTTTGGGTTTTTTTTTTTTCACCAAATATTTATTGTCTGTTTTTTCCCCCCATTGTTCTTGAGACACACACATCTCTATTTATTTGAATTAGAGTGAACTGGAAACTTAAATTTCTAGGATCTTATTTGAATAATCAGGTACTATGTCACCAGGGCTGAAAGTAGATTTATTTTTTTTACTATTACAGTTACATTTTTGTTTTCATCTATTACAGCTTACAGTAACAGGCATTCTCGCAGAAATCAGTTAGAATATGGTTCTGAAAAACATGAATTGCCTCATCATTTTAAAATGCACATCAGGCACTTAATTATGTTCAAATCACAATCAGGCTGTTTTCCCCTGTTTTCAGAAGACATTTTTCTGATGCTTTTTAACATTGAGGCTGCCTCTGGTTGAGCAAAATAAACATCCAGCTACCCCTTTGTGCACAAGTTTCATTCTGTTTTCTGATTACTTTTCCCAGGAAGCTTGAGTCAGCAAAATCTAAATTCTGAGAGCGAAACTAGGACCAATCAGATATTATTTTCAGTGTTTTCTTGTTTAAAAGTAAACTACTCTAATTTAATATAACATTGAGAGAATATCAAATGGGTCTTTGCTCTTGAGGGGCAGTTGGTGGGGGGTCCCTTTAGGTCGGGGGCCCTTGACTATCTACTCTTATCTAATGGTAGCATCACCTCTGCTGCTTGTTTCCATGGACAAAGGTAAGTTTTATAATGTTATACTGTAGAACATTAGACAAAGCAATAACCTCTCCATGAAGCCAAATTGTGAAACCTTGACCTCCACTAGAAAAGTTGCATATTACCCCTTTTTAATGAGTGTTTTAAGTTGATTCACCTGGCTCTCTGAAGGCAGAAGGATGTCATCATAAGGCCCAGTGATGGCGCTGGGGAATTTGCTGAAAATAATGGGTTCTTTTGGAATGGGGGCATTTTGCTCCAGACAGTGGTCACGATAGTTCATGCCCACACACACCACCTTCTCTGGAGCAAGGACCGGGGACAGCAGCTTAATGTCCGACCGTTTCACCACACACTGACCAGAATCGAGAGCTCTGAAAAGACAGGAAATTATATGGCTCATCTGCTCACTGAGAATGCCTTTTACCAACTGTGTTTAATCAATTTCCTTGTTGTAAATCCCGACCCCTGAGGAGTTTCCAATTGACCCTCTCCTCACAGTAGAAGTAACTGACTGATTGGATAATAAATGATGTTGCTTACTAACTCACTATTGACTTTTGTAAGTGGGTAAGCTACTGTATATGTCATGAAACTTATATCTTCATCTTCTGGCTGAATTGTTTTAGTAAGAAGTAGTAGTACTAGTCATAGTAAATGTATTAAAAGAAAACATGTATTAGACAGCTGCATTATGTCTAATAGTTCCAGAAATTGAGTAATAGCAGTTTTTTAAAAAATGGTACTCTAAAATGCATCTTATTTTACCCTTTGCATATTTTTTATAATCAAAAGTAAATATATTGTTCAAATCTTGCTGCTTAAAGATTTAATAGAGTCAATAAGTAACACAAGTGACAACCATAATTTTTGTTGGGGAAAGATTTAAAGTAAAAAACACACTTTCACTACCTATGGATGAACAAATAAGCATATTAAGGGTCTTTTGGTGCTGGTTACCTCTTAGCGCCCTCCAGTCCCTTGTCTCCAAGCTCCAGCAGCTCTTTCATTGTGGAAGGTGCAGAGGGGTCAAATGCCTTCAAATCCACCACATCCAGACCTGCTCCCAGCTCTACTCCCACTCGAACGCTCTTCCCTACATCTTCATTGTGATAAAACTGTACCAGGCGCATTGCTGCACCACTTAGGGTCCTACACTGTTGATTTGATGTGCGCGTTCTGCAAAGTAAAGTTCTGACAGTGGTAAAGGTACTCAGAAGAAGTCTCATCTGGAAAAACAATTGAAAAAAAAAAATACAGTCAATCTCCTTTATTCTGAATATAACAGTAATGAAATGGATGGTTTAATCATAGAGTAGTTTATTAATCCAGAGTGGATGTCAGATTGGACCTCTGTATTTAAATTATAGGCTACAATTCATGTTTACAGTTTGGCATAGTTAAATCCTCAATATTTATGCACATTACATTTACTATATTGTATTTGTGAGATAGTTTCCATACTAATGCTGACATAAAGTGTTGCTGTCTGATCACACATCTTTATAATACTATCAGGCATGTTTCTCATTGTCAGAAAGCTCTCTTGTGCAAACTGCAAAGAGCTAATAAATCTAAGCATCCCAAGTGAAACTAAACCAGGTATTTTGCAGGGCCTACCAGTTTGACTGCAGCTCCAAATGGGTGAGTAAAGAGCAAATGATTAAATTTAACTTTCTTTATAACACTGACATGGTTTTACATGGGGTTGCCCTTTGGACTGTAAACTTACCTCTGCAGTTTAGCTCCCGACACTGTCACATTGCTGTAGTACTTCCGGGTCTTTTTGAAAATCCAAAGTTTATTTGCTGCCGATTAACGTTTAAAAATAATTGAAAACAAAAATATTAACAATTGTTTTTTACACGTGATGCGCAAAAAGGTGTAGTTAATTTAAACGTGACCAAACTTGATTTAAGCACCAAAATGTTAATAGAGTTAGAAATTCCGAGCCCAGTGACGTCAGTGAAGTGCGTCCGTGTGGATCATGTGACTAAACCGGAAATAGCGGTGGAGCCGGTGTCAGTTGCTCATTTATTCTGGAGAAGCAGAGCGCGCTCCTCAACAATGTGCACCAGGTGAGCACTTAATGATATATTTGCTTTTATATTGCAGCATTTGATATGTATATAGAGATAATTTCAAACTGCATTATATTGTATTTTTAATTAATCCATAATCCACAAATCCACACAGTATCCAATATGAACAGATTGAAATTATCTCTATATGTTTGTTACTTTTTTGTCACTGTAAACACTTTTGGTTTTACTTTCAGAATTGCTATTCATGTAAAGCAACCAGTTATTCCTGTCATATGATACCAAAACTGCAACAAAGAGAGGCTTAATTACATGTATCTGTTTAAAATGGACATTAAATAGGACTAGTTACACCCAAATATTTGGAACAACACTGGAACATAGTCTTCTTAGTGCCTCAGAAAATGATCTGATCAGCAGCTGAAAGACTCCACTCTTTGACCTCTTCTCTAATCAAAGCTGCAACATTGCTGACACAGATGATAATGAAAGGAACAATGTGTTTTTCTAGACTGCAGCCCGTTGAATGGACCACTGACCTTAAGAACCAGAAGTGAGTAGTATTGAGAAATAAATCAGTTTCCTGTATGTTACGTATTAACACTGGTTTGTTGATCTTCTGTTCTAGTTATGATGGGATTTTATTGGTGACCCAAAGCTATGAGACTTTGCCCCCTCAATTGGAGTGTCTCAAAGCTCCACTGCAAGATTACAGCTCTGTAAGTAAAGAACACATTATACCCATGCATATCCATAGGTTTCAGAATTATGACAAATTAGGACCATTGCCAAAACGATTAACAATTTAAAATGATAAAGCTTTTGAATGGAGAAAAGTCCTCAAAATGTTGCATATAGCAGAAAACTGAAACCTATGAAAAGAAAATATTCTGACACGTTTATTTATCTAGATTCTAAAATGGTTACTGTGTGAAAAGATATATTTAGTCTGTATAATATGCACAATAGAGTTTGCTGCCAACAAAGTCTGTTTAAAAAAAAAAAAAAAGTCTTTTGTCCCCTGCAGTGAACATTCCGAATGGAGCGAGAGTTGAAGCGTGTGAGCCACAGACATGAGTTGATGTTTTATAATGTAGTTACTGTATTTTACTAAAGCTTCTACTAGGCCTACTACTTGTTTTTTTATCTTTTCCTTGTGCTTTTGTATGTGGTTGTGAGCCAAAGATTTTTTTTCCCTTGGTAGACAATAAACATAAAGAAATTCTACCTCATTGTCTTTCCTTGTAGGTGGACAGTGGTCTGAGCGATGAGGTTGTGGTCCTGAAAGTGCCTGGCCTTCCTGGAAATAGACTTCTGTTCGTGTCCACTGGCCCTGTGAACCGTGACTATGACGACGTCCGCCGCTTTAGTGATGCAGCGGTCAATGGCATCAAACGGTCTGTAAATTGTGCCTATAATTTAATACTGTCCAAACTGTCTTTTTTACACATCTGATGTCCTTTAGGGCTCTTAAAACCGGTATGCAGCGCCCCCTGTTGGTGTGCCCTGAACATCCAGAGTATAAGAAGAGCACATTGGTGGCTGCTCTTGGGGCCCTTCATGCACTCTACATGGTCAGTTATGTCATATTTTGGGGGATTTAGCTGTACATTTCCCAACTATAATATTTGTTTTCTTTAGCCGTTGGAGGTGAGGGAGAGCAATACCAAGCCCAACGACTATAAGGTGTGTGTTTTGGGCCTGTGGGTGCCCCAAGAGTCGGAGGGCAAGAGACTGGTGCAGGTGGCTGAAGCTCTGGAGAGTGGCAGGTTTGTTCTGTTAAGAGTGCGAGTCTGAGGTTATTTTTAAGTGAGTTTTTATGTTTGAATGTATTGACCCATTGTTCATTTTAGAGTGGCGTACCGTGACATTGGCGGCTCTGACCCCGAGCGCATGGCTGCTCCTCGCGTGGCTGATTATGTGCAGGAGTTGTTCAAGGACAGCCCTGTGCAGGTACTTCAGTGGTTGGTAGAATGTGCAGTGCATTCATAATACCTTGTAGTGCTTCACAGAATGTTCATTGATTCTGGGTAGGTGGAGGTGGTGAGTGATGTGAAGATTCTGGAGAAAGAGTATCCCTGCCTCGCTGCGGTGAATCGATGTGCAAACTGTAAGGCATTATTTATTATAAACACAGTATAGTGTGCTTTTATATTCATCTGTAAATCTGAGCCACTGTTTCGTCCTTAGGTATCCCTCGTCATCAGGGGAGGGTTATCAAACTGCAATACTGTGGAGACGGCCCAATTACAACAACATTGATGCTGGTTGGAAAAGTACGAGTTTTGATTTTAAGTAAAGGTTTTGTTCATTTCATAACCTTTATGCACTAGATGAAAAATGTTTTATTTTAGGGCATCACATATGACACTGGCGGAGCTGACATCAAGGCTGGAGGATTCATGGCTGGAATGCACAGAGACAAGTGTGGATCCGCTGCTGTTGCAGGGTTCTTCCAGGTGAATCTAATGTTTTAAAGAAAATTGACCACTCAATATTTGTGGAAAATGCAATATCCTGTATTGCAAGTATTGTGAAAGCAATTACTACTCAATAAAACTAGATTTAAATTATCTCTTGTTGCACAGATCTTGGCCAAACTGAAGCCAAAACATCTGAAGGTTATTGGTTCCATGGCGATGGTCAGAAACAGCGTAGGCTCAGGTTGGTGAATGTTGCTTTACTCATTGTGAGCAGGCAGGTTCCGTTTTGTGGACTTTTGAGTTTGTTTTTAGATTGCTATGTGGCTGATGAGCTGCTGGAGTCCCGCGCTGGTCGCAGAGTGAGAGTGGGCAACACTGATGCTGAAGGACGTATGGTGATGGTGGATCTGCTCTGTGAGATGAAAGAAAAGGTTTGTGTATTTACTTAATTAAGCTGTAGATTACTGAGAATCATCAATCATTTTTTTCCCGATCATCTTCAGGCTGTACGTGAGGTTTCTCCTCAACTGTTTACCATTGCTACTCTGACTGGACACGCCATTAGAGCCATGGGACCGAATTACTCTGTGAGTATAACTGCTGTACCACACAACCGGAGTCTAGCCAACTAATTTACTCTAAAGTTTCTATGAGTTTTGTTCTTTTTGTGCAGATTATTATGGATAATGGTCCAGCTCATCGCTCTGGAAATGCTGCTCAGTGGCAGAAAGGTTAGCCTAAGATTTATTTGGTATTTTATACAAACTCAATATAATATATATATATATTAAAAAAAACTTAATATAGCTTGATTATAAGCAATCAATCTATATTAAATTATAAAATCTGATATATGTTTAATTAAAATGTGATTCTGTTATTTAGCTGGGGAGGTGCTTGGCGATGAGTTTGAAGTGTCCCGTATTAGGCGGGAGGACTATGAGTTCCACAAGGGAAAGTCTGAGTATGAGGACATTCTACAGTGCAACAACCTGCCTTCATCGGCGACTCCTCGCGGACACCAGACACCCGCAGCCTTCCTCATTATGGCCTCTGGACTTGACAAGGTACACATATGCACACTTTGACTGCATCCCATTTCTGATAAACTCTCCTTAAGTCTCAGTTTGTTGAGTTGTAAGTCCCACCCACTGTGGAGAAAGAGCCAATAAGAAAAAAGTCCTTCTCTCATTTGTGGCCCTCCTTCTTCTGTTAATAGGATCTACCATTATTGAGTTGAGGAGCTTTAAGAGATGTGACAAGCACTTAGTTTCTGTTGTATCTGCTGCTCATATATGTAATAATTAGTTTGTTTGTTGAATTGTTGCAGCATGGCGTGGATTCTGAAGCACCTCTGCCATACTCGCACATTGACATTGCTGGATCCAGTGGGCCTTTTCCTGGTGTACCAACAGGAGCACCAATCCTTGCAATGGCAACCAACTACATCCTGGGAGGGCAATTTTAAACCTTTCTACAAGGGCCCTAATAAAGTCCGTCCACATGTAAAAGGAAATTCTGCTGCCAGCCACAGAATGCACTGTTTAACACATTCTGTAATACCTCAGCTTAGTCACTCTTAAAACAAAATGATCCTCTTTTAAGTGACCTAAAGTGTTTAGAACTCAGGGGTTAAATTACAATATAAAATACCAACGATGAACGTGTTTATAAACTGCAAAATAAATGTGGACATGACAATTCGTACTAACGGCTACTGTGCAATTATTTATTTTGACAAATTAACAATTTCACTGTGGTGTCAAACAAACCCCATGTTTAATGAAAATCATCTTGTGACAGCCAGTGCTACTCTGCTAAGGAAATGTATCAAAGTTTATCTGACAGAAGAACTCATTGCTTACAAATTTTAGTTATATTATAGTACATTGACATTTTAGACATTTTGTATTTTTATTTATACAGGGGAACACAATGAGAGTACTTAGGCTTTCTTTTTAATGGGTGCCCTGTTAAAAATACAATAAAAAAGTAAAAAAAAGTTTCAATGCTATTATATTATTTATCTTTATTTATATAGGGGAACCCAGTGTACTTGTAAAATATAGTGTTTTGACATTTTAGACATTTTGTATATAAATGTAAATATAAATGTACGCGTCACTTCCTCGTTTTGATTGTTATGATGATGGAAATTCGTATTATGTGGTTGGGCTATTATAATCACTGCTTTTATAGTAGATCCTTAATTCTCTGATTCGTATGGAAGCCTATGGATATGGAAGCCCGTTTCCGCCATGAAAAAAAAAATAAAAGCTCCACAGAAAGTCGAAATTACGAGTTTTAAACTCGTAATTAGGAGTTTTAAAACTCGTAATTAGGAGTTTAAAACTCGTAATTAGGACTTTTAAAACTACTAATTATGAGTTTAAAACTCGTAATTATGAGTTTTAAAACTACTAATTATGAGTTTAAAACTCGTAATTAGGACTTTTAAAACTACTAATTATGAGTTTAAAACTCGTAATTAGGACTTTTAAAAGTATGAATTATGAGTTTATAACTTGTAATTTTGGGAATGTAACATTTACAAAAAGTGAACCTTATCAATTTTGATTAAATGAATTTGGTATTTTAATAATTTCCTCAATAAACCAGCTGGGTTGTATGTATGGAAGCCCGTTTCCGCCATGAAAAAAAAAAATAAAAGCTCCACAGAAAGTCGAAATTACGAGTTTTAAACTCGTAATTAGGAGTTTTAAAACTCGTAATTAGGAGTTTAAAACTCGTAATTAGGACTTTTAAAACTACTAATTATGAGTTTAAAACTCGTAATTATGAGTTTTAAAACTACTAATTATGAGTTTAAAACTCGTAATTAGGACTTTTAAAACTACTAATTATGAGTTTAAAACTCGTAATTAGGACTTTTAAAAGTATGAATTATGAGTTTATAACTTGTAATTTTGGGAATGTAACATTTACAAAAAGTGAACCTTATCAATTTTGATTAAATGAATTTGGTATTTTAATAATTTCCTCAATAAACCAGCTGGGTTGTATGTATGGAAGCCCGTTTCCGCCATGAAAAAAAAAATAAAAGCTCCACAGAAAGTCGAAATTACGAGTTTTAAACTCGTAATTAGGAGTTTTAAAACTCGTAATTAGGAGTTTAAAACTCGTAATTATGAGTTTAAAACTCGTAATTAGGAGTTTAAAACTCGTAATTATGAGTTTAAAACTCGTAATTAGGAGTTTAAAACTCGTAATTAGGACTTTTAAAACTACTAATTATGAGTTTAAAACTCGTAATTATGAGTTTTAAAACTACTAATTATGAGTTTAAAACTCGTAATTAGAACTTTTAAAGTCTTAATTGAGCTTGTAGCACAGAGTGTACAGAGCAGAGGAGACAGGAGGAGGACTGTTATGTTTATCACCTACATACTTTTAAAAAATGAATAAATTAAGCTCCAGTAAAGTTTCTGGCGTCTTGAACAAATCAGTGGGCCCTGAGTGCTGTTCTGACCACTCATGAGCTGTGCTCTGTGTCTGTGAGCGCTCGTTTTCCTGGTCTGAGCAGAGTGCCAGCTGGTCACAACCCCGCTGGTTTATTGAGGAAATTATTAAAATACCAAATTCATTTAATCAAAATTGATAAGGTTCACTTTTTGTAAATGTTACATTCCCAAAATTACGAGTTATAAACTCATAATTCATACTTTTAAAAGTCCTAATTACGAGTTTTAAACTCATAATTAGTAGTTTTAAAAGTCCTAATTACGAGTTTTAAACTCATAATTAGTAGTTTTAAAACTCATAATTACGAGTTTTAAACTCATAATTAGTAGTTTTAAAAGTCCTAATTACGAGTTTTAAACTCCTAATTACGAGTTTAAAACTCGTAATTTCGACTTTCTGTGGAGCTTTTATTTTTTTTTTTCATGGCGGAAACGGGCTTCCATAGGCTTCCATATTCCATACATAGGCTTCCATAGATTCGTATTATTAAAAAAAGAGAAGAAAAAGCTGCTTTTTTTTTTTTTTTTTTTTTTTTTTTTTTCGGATACGGAAGTGACGTAGCAGCACGAGTCATTAAAACCAGACGTGAGCGCGCGCTTTCTACACAAACCTTTTTGTGCGGGGTCGGGTTCCAGCCAGAGCACTTGTCGTCAGTCCTTGGACACAAAGCCTGTCTTTTTGTGACCATCTCTAATCTTAAACGAATACTTTAGCCACCTAGACGGGAGCTAAAGACATAACTTACAGAACCTACGCAGCTGTGAAACTACAACAACAACAGGAACCATGTTTGAGGCTCGCTTGGTCCAGGGCTCTATCTTGAAGAAGGTGCTGGAGGCTCTGAAGGATCTGATCACAGAGGCCTGCTGGGATGTCAGCTCGTCTGGGATCTCCCTCCAGAGCATGGACTCGTCTCACGTCTCCTTGGTCCAGCTCACCCTGAGGAGCGACGGGTTTGACTCCTACCGCTGCGACCGAAACCTGGCGATGGGGGTCAATCTTAGCAGGTGGGTGCAAGTGCTCAAACTGGGGACTAATGCCAGGAAAGCCTTTAAGATTTCATGTATTTGTGGTGGCAATTACAGCACAATAACAATGCAGATACAGGTTATTTCTAATGATGGAGGAGTCGTTATGCAAAAGTTGGACAGTGGCCATCTTGGTGAATTTGCCCGGGCATGTCTTTGTTGCACTTAGAGATCATGTTTGAAAATTATTAACTAAATTTGGAGTGGAATCCTAAATTGTATCTGGACATTCGTGCCATGTATTAGTTATTAAGTTATAAAACCGTAAAATCCATACAGCCTTTTTTTTTTTTTTCGTACGCGCTGACGTCATCTGAGCGCCAAACCACGCGGATGTGGAGGATTGGCGGGAAATGTAGTTTACCCGGGAATTTGTTTGTTTCTTCCACTCCTTGTTTAATTGTGACTTTGTCTATAAAGCTCAACATTATAGCATTATACTTTTTTAAAAATGCAAAACCACTCAAAAATTGGTTGCTTTTATGGCTGGGTACTGTTGCACTCCTATTTAATTTTTATTATTGCCTGCACTGCTTGAACGTACTATTTTGCACCAACTTGATCCATGTCATTTCTCTACAGTATGTCAAAGATCCTGAAGTGTGCAGGAAATGAAGATATTATCACACTCAGAGCAGAGGACAATGCAGACACACTCGCCCTGGTCTTTGAGACACTTAGTAGGTTTTACAATTTATCAACAATAATAAGTGTTATGTTCTGGGCCATGCACTCACTGAACTATGTTGTTTACTCCTCAGATCAGGAGAAAGTTTCAGATTATGAGATGAAACTGATGGACCTTGACGTAGAACAGCTTGGAATCCCTGTAAGCATTTTTCTTTCAAAAATAGTTTTCCTGATTTTGGTCTGTGGTTCACTGACACTTTGTTTTTAGGAGCAAGAGTACAGCTGTGTAGTGAAGATGCCATCTGGAGAGTTTGCTCGCATCTGCCGAGACTTGTCCCAGATTGGCGACGCCGTCATGATCTCCTGTGCCAAGGATGGAGTCAAGTTCTCTGCCTCTGGAGAGTTGGGCACTGGAAACGTCAAGCTTTCCCAGACCAGCAGTGTTGACAAAGAGGATGAAGCAGTATGTAGTTTAACACTTATTTTTTACAGCGAAACATGGTTCATCGAAATAAAACCTAATTTGTTTGGGGTTTTAGGTCACAATTGAAATGAATGAGCCTGTGCAGCTAATCTTTGCCCTCAACTACCTCAACTTCTTCACCAAGGCTACTCCCCTATCAAAGACTGTCACACTCAGTATGTCCGCTGACATCCCTCTAGGTAACTGTTTTTTCATAATAGCTCCAAGTTATACTTTTTAATACTTGCTGTTTTTTCATTTGATTAACAAGTCTCCATCTCTTCACACAGTGGTTGAATACAAGATTGCTGACATGGGACATGTCAAATACTACTTGGCCCCAAAGATTGACGAAGAGGCGTCTTAAGTGGTGCATAATGGACTAACAGATAATTGTGGAAAACTCACCTGGCACTTGCCCAAGTGGAAAGCAAACAATGACTACAAGGCTGCTCAGCTGTCCACAAAGAAGCATTCATAGAAATCAGTGGCTTAAAACATCAGTTTTTTTAATCCGCTCAGCACTGGGGCAAATTTGGCACTTGTTCTCTCCACTTTGGTCTCTATTGGTTGGTAATTTGATAAACATATTTCAAGTATCCATTCCTTCCTGTAGATAAAACCATTTGTATATATTTTCTTGGTCTTGACTCTACACAAATGTTTTGTACCCAATGATTCAGTCAAATAAATGATTTAACTTGTTTACAATTTACTGGCGACTGTATGAGCATATTGGGCCCATATTAATATTTCAGAATTGTCCAACTAAAAATAAGGCAAATGAAGGAGTTGATGGGTAGATGGCTCTTCAAGGTGTATAACACACTTCTAACAATATTGACATTGTGTTCTTTTCTAATACGCCATCTGGTGGTTGAAAAATAAACTGCTGGTTGTGCAGAAGCGTTGACGGCGCAGGACTCGTTCATTTGACACGTAAACACGTGCAAAATACGCTCTGAGATCTAACAAAAGAACTGACCAAGAAGGTAATGCAGTCTTGTCATTGAAGCAAATAAGTCTTGTACAATATACTAGGCTGTAGAAATAATATGAATACAGAAATAATATAGTGCTTTGAGCGGATCTGCAGGAAGCTCCTCTTGGGACTAATCAAAATGAGCCCACATAAAAGAATAGGCCTATTTACTTTTTCTGCTGATGAACAAAGATACAGTCAAGGTTTAGAGCAGTGGAATACCCTGATCCAAATGTCCTCTAGGGGGCAGTGCAGGTTAATGCTCGTGTATCACTGTTTACAAGTGAGTTTAGAGACTCCATGGATCTATTAAAATAACCTATTCATTTTGGTGAATTGATTAAAGGTGCACCATGTAACATGCCTGGTGGAGTGTTATTGCTTTGTCTAGTATGTTCCAGTGTGGCATTAAACCTGTCTCTGTTTCTATGGAGACAAACAGGTGGTGCAGTCAGTCACATGTTACAACACGTGTAACAAAGCATGTTATCTAAGGTAAATTAGCCATAAAAACATATTTAACTGAATGAAAAGGGTAAGTTTAACACCATACTGTGGAACATTTCAGGCAAAGCAATAACTCCATGGAGACAGCAGGGAGCACCCTCCACCAGAAAAGTTACATAGTGAACTTTTGAGGTTGCTCTCTTTTGTATTTCTACCTTGGTCCTGTCACTAAACTCTTTTTACAGAGAACTGGTAATGAAGGTTGGACTGAATTCGAGGGATTTGTGGATGCTTTTGGCTCAGAGGAGAGTTACGTCAGAGAGGGCGCATGTAGTTTGGATGATGATTATGATGATGAGGAGGAGGAGGAGGATGAGGATGATGATGCCCTCGCTCAGCTTCAGGGCTCTGTGCAGGTCAGTCAACAAAGGCAATAACTGTGTGTATGATGTTGTTTCTGTATCTAAAATATACATATGATACACATTCACATGACTTTAATGTGAATGAAGTGCGTGCAGCAGTGCAGTCAGACAGTTTTAATCCACTCACAGCTTTAATCTGATTGGCTGCCACATCTGGTTCTAAAGTCCTGTCTAGTGTACACAGCACACTGTATTAATTATATAGTCTCACGCTCACTACAGACACTCTTTGCCAAACAAAATCAAAAAGCTATCAGTCTACAGTCATTATTAAGGTTTAAGATTTAAACATTTAACATGTTTTCATTCAACGGTTTACTTATTTATTTTTGAGAATGCCAAGTCATCATAAGGGTGTCATGACCATTTTCCTTTACGCTATGATTTAGTCGCATATTTAGTCACATTCTCAAATATACTGTTTCAGTCTTATTGAGTGGAGTGGCCAATCAGATTCTATGGCTCCTGCTCCAAAGACATATTTGCTTTCAGTTGCAGACACCATCCGGTCCCTCAGGACAAATCTATGCCCTCTTGGCAATATGATAGGAAATATGATTGTTCCCAACAGAGATCTAAACCTCCATCAAAAGCAAATCTCCACCCCATCCCCACAAAACTGTCCTGTCACAAAGCAAACTTGCCTCCCCCTTAGGGCTTAGGCCAACTTGGTAAAAGATGACTTTGTTCTTAGCGGCTTGCTGCTGCTGACAGTCTAGTGACAGAGCATAGAAAGCACAGATTATATAATCTTTGCAGTAGATTGGCCTCCACTGTAATCCTGCACTCTTTTGAAATATCATCTCTTCAAAGGTTTCATCTGTAATGAGCCCGTGCCATGCAGCAAGCAAAGAGGATTTAGTCTGACAATCACTCTTGGATAATCATATTTCATAATTTGTAATACCTAATGGGAGTTGTCTTCAGCCATTTCAGTCACCAACAGTAGACAGTGCAATATGTTTTGAACAGAGGTGATATTTCATTTGTCCTTTTCAGTTCTGTGGCCAACCTGTGGGAGCCGTGAAAAATCTGTTGTCTGGGAGAAAGAGCAGACTTGTCATATTAAAAAAGTTTTCTATGTAGTTTCTCAAACATAATGGAACTTTTTATGTCATGACCTCATTTTTATTCAAGGTTTTATTCATATTTGTCTTTACTACAGTTTGACAATAAAATAACACTCGTGTATTATGATTTGTAAAATAATATCATGTTCTGCCTCATCACTGCACATTGAAAGTATTTTATTGTGCGTTGGTCCTGTTGCAGTCCTTGTTTAGTCCCGGTCCTGTTGTAGTCCTTGTTTAGTCCCGGTCCTGTTCTAGTCCTTGTTTAGTCCTGGTCTTGTTGTAGTCCTTGTTTACTCCTGGCCCTGTTGTAGTCCTTGTTTAGTCCTGGTCCTGTTGCAGTCCTTGTTTAGCCCTGGTCTTGTTGTAGTCCTTGTTTAGTCCCGGTCCTGTTGTAGTCCTTGTTTAGTCCCAGTCCTGTTGTAGTCTTTGTTTAGTCCCGGTCTTGTTGTAGTCCTTGTTTAGTCCTGGTCCTGTTGTAGTCCTTGTTTAGTTCCGGTCCTGTTGTAGTCCTTGTTTAGTCCTGGTCCTGTTGTAGTCCTTGTTTAGTCCTGGTCCTGTTGTAGTCCTTGTTTAGTCCTGGTCTTGTTGTAGTCCTTGTTTAGTCCTGGCCCTGTTGTAGTCCTTGTTTAGTCCTGGTCCTGTTCTAGTCCTTGTTTAGTCCTGGTCTTGTTGCAGTCCTTGTTTAGTCCTGGTCCTGTTGTAGTCCTTGTTTAGTCCTGGTCCTGTTGCAGTCCTTGTTTAGTCCTTGTCTTGTTGTAGTCCTTGTTTAGTCCTGGTCCTGTTGTAGTCCTTGTTTAGTCCTGGCCTTGTTGTAGTCCTTGTTTAGTCCTGGTCCTGTTGTAGTCCTTGTTTAGTCCCGGTCCTGTTGTAGTCCTTGTTTAGTCCCGGTCCTGTTCTAGTCCTTGTTTAGTCCTGGTCTTGTTGTAGTCCTTGTTTAGTCCCGGTCCTGTTGTAGTCCGTGTTTAGTCCCGGTCCTGTTGTAGTCCGTGTTTAGTCCCGGTCCTGTTGTAGTCCTTGTTTAGTCCCGGTCCTGTTGTAGTCCTTGTTTAGTCCCGGTCCTGTTGTAGTCCTTGTTTAGACCCAGTCCTGTTGTAGTCCTTGTTTAGTCCCGGTCCTGTTGTAGTCCTTGTTTAGTCCTGGTCCTGTTGTAGTCCTTGTTTAGTCCCGGTCCTGTTGTAGTCCTTGTTTAATGCACATTTATTTTTTATTTTATTCTATGTGTCCTCTGTAAATTATTTAAATTTGCAAGGACCCATCTGTACATCATGGCAACGGACAACAGATGAATACTAGCCTCTTGGCTAATTCTGGCATGTTAAACAGTTACTGTTGGTCAACATGCACTGTCCGCTATAAATAAATAAATAAATAAATAAGTCCTTGTTTACTCCTGGCCCTGTTGTAGTCCTTGTTTAGTCCCGGTCCTGTTGTAGTACTTGTTTAGTCCTGGTCCTGTTGTAGTCCTTGTTTAGTCCTGGTCTTGTTGTAGTCCTTGTTTAATCCTGGTCCTGTTGCAGTCCTTGTTTAGTCCCGGTCCTGTTGTAGTACTTGTTTAGTCCCAGTCCTGTTGCAGTCCTTGTTTAGTCCTGGTCCTGTTGTAGTCCTTGTTTAGTCCTGGTCTTGTTGTAGTCCTTGTTTAGTCCTGGTCCTGTTGTAGTCTTTGTTTAGTCCTGGTCCTGTTGTAGTCCTTGTTTAGTTCCGGTCCTGTTGTAGTCCTTGTTCAGTCCTGGTCCTGTTCTAGTCCTTGTTTAGCCCTGGCCCTGTTGTAATCCTTGTTTAGCCCTGGCCCTGTTGTAGTCCTTGTTTAGTCCTGGTCCTGTTGTAGTCCTTGTTTAGTCCTGGTGATGAATCTGCAAGTGTCCACTCAAGTCTTTTCAAATGTTAAACTAATTAAACCAACTTGGTAACTAAGCCGAAACAGCTCGTTAAGTTGTGACTCTGAGCCACTGGATCCTTGGTTTGGAACCTCCTGAATATGTCTTCTTTGAGTCTTTTAGTCTTTTTAAGCCTCTCGATTAACAGACTGCGTTTGTCTGTTCTAATGAAGCATCTACCCATTTTCTTCCACTTATCCGTGCAGGTTTGTAGGCAGCAATTTAAGCAGGGAATCCTAGACTTTCCTCACCCCAGACACTTCCTCCAGCTCCTCCAGGGCAGCCGAGAGACATTGTCCCTCCAACGGGGCCTCCTCCTGGTGGGACATACCTGGAACACCTCCCTCAGCTGCTCCTCTCGATGTGGAGGAGCAGCAGGTCTACTCCGAGCTCCTCCTGTGTAACTGAACTTCTCTCCCATCTCTAAACGAGCTCCAGTCATTTCAACCATTTGTGTCCATGGTCTTATTCTTTCAGTCATTGCCCACAGCTCGTGACCATAGATTGAGCGGTAAATCCAGAGCTTTGGCTTTCAACTCAGCTCCTTTTTCACCACAATAGTCCAGTGCAATAACCGCATCACTGCAGACGCTGCACCGATCCCCCTGTCACTCTCACTCTCCATCTTTCTCCCTCTCGTGAACAAGACCCTAAGCCACTTGAACTCGTCCCCTTGAGGCAGGGACGCTCCGCTCACCCAGAGATGGCGAGACACCTTTTTCCTGATGAGAACTGCAGCCTCGCATTTGGAGGAGCTGATTCTCTCCTCAGTCGCTTCACATTCGTCTGCAAACCGCCCCAGTGCGTGTTGCAGGTCTTGTTTTGTTGCTTCTGGTCTGATGAAGCTCTCATGGCTAATACACGTGCTCTATCGCAATATCGGCACTTTTGACAAATAAGGAAGATAAAGTAGTGAAGCAAAATGATTTATTCTGACTCTCAAATGTTACAGAATGTTGGGTTTTGGGTTCAGAAAATCTCCAAAACTGCAGCAGAAAGCGATCTATAGATATTTATTTTTACAATGGTTGTCAACATAAGTGAAAAGCATTGAATCATTTCCGTGTGAAGCTTATTGTATTGCAGTTGCTTTCATTTAATGTGTGTAGTCTATGATAATAACCTCTTACATATTGGAAACCCTGCGTTATCATGTGGCTCCACTCACATGTTTCTGCACCTTGCATTTCTGGCAGGCCTGTAAATTGCTTTCCAAAGGCAGTGAAGATAAGGTGAGGTGGGATGAGACACTCGAGCTGCCTATTTTGCCACCTTTCTCTCACCATGTTGTGTTTACTAAGAGCCGATTCAGGGGTTACTCTCACTCATCCCTTTTTGGCCAGTAGGGAAACGAGATGCAAGTGTTTCCAAAGCAGGTATAACTGTTTCTTTGTGGTACATATTCAGTCTTTAAAGATGCACTGTGTATCTCTTCTTCTGTATTTCCATGGAGACAAGCAGGTGACATCAACAGGCCCAGTTACAGGTCAGATGTGTGGAGTGGTGGCCTCGCTTACAGTAAGAATACATGTATATCTGGAGAAATAAAAACACCTGTAATGGGGAAAAAAGCTAGATAATGCATATTGTGAACGTTCCTAGCAAATGAATCTCCCCCGCCTGACAAGTTACATAGGATGCCTTTAAGAAAATATATTTGCCGTAATTGTCACTGCATTTGTAATTTAAGGAGCACTTGGGAATGTGAGACAAAGCCTAAGGGATACACAATCCATAGGAACTACCGGTTTGGACCACTGTAGTTGGCAAGAAGAGGGCGTTGTCTCGGTAACATGAGCAGTAACGTGGCGTGGAACAACTACCCGCACCTTTACTCACTGAAGATTGTCAAAACAGAGGCTTCAGAGAGTACAGGGGCTGCAAGGTAAAGCTGTTTTTTTCCAGATTAAGTGTCGCTTGTCTCCTCCTCTTGACAGTTCCTGAAGGGCCCATCCCAGCTCTCAGACCTGACACCCTCTTACATAAGCCAGGAGCACTCAACCATCCCACATGGATTATTGATGCAGTCTGCAGGGCGCACATGGCAAAGACAGACCACATCCCGACCACTGCTAATGCTATGCTACCCAGTGCAGGCAGTTTGGTGATGGGGATTCCCTGTTTTTTTTCCCCACAAACACTTGCTGCTCATCCTGTCGCTGGATTCAGATAAGCCTCAGCAGTGATTTCTGAATGCACACAGCTGGTACGCGCGTGTTCCTAACGGCGCTCTGTGTACTCAAGTCATCTCTGCATGGATTTGCATAACAATAAGGATGCCGTCTTTGTCCTTATTTTGTGTTACTCACATGTGACAGCACCGCAGTTTGATGTGTGGGAATTTGGGTGGAGAACAGGCTGTAGCGATGCAAGATCAGTGATTATTTATTTTAGTTTTTTAGTATGAAAATCCTATTCTGTAAGCTTATAATTCACTGAAAACATACAGATTTTTGTAACTTATAATAGTAATAGTATAAAAATTCATGTATATATATATTCTGTGTGAACTTATTTAATTTCATATTTATGTATTTATATATTATATACTCCCAGTGGTACCTACTTCTGTGGGTATGTGGGGTAAATAACATCAGGGTCTTAACTCACTACCTCAACCTTATCATAGATTGTGGCAAATCGAAGCAAGTTTATTTGTACAGCACAATTCGTACACAAAATAATTCAAAGTGCTTTACAGAATAAGAAAGACATTAAAATCACACAAATCAAAACATAAATAATCACAAATAATCATCATAAAATTACCAGTAAAAACAGAAGAATGCAGAATAAAAACCTTTGTGAGCGACAGGACATCAGTTGCATAAAATAGTTGCTTGCTTGTGATAAGTCTGTGTTAAATTGATAAGGATTTGTTTGATTTTTTTGGGCTCCTCATGCAGTAGGCCTACGTCTTAGTCCTACTATTCTAAACTATTCACAGCTGCAGCTTTACTGTCGTTTTAAAGCGAGTATACAAGTTTGAAGAAAACAAAAAAACAAGACGATTTTGATTAACTAATTTGGGCTTGTCCTGTACCAAACATCGTCCTCCCGTGTCCCAGAATGCATGTGCTACTTAGCAACTGTTTCCACGGCTACAAAGTTGCTCCTGGCTTCACCCCCTGCCTCCACTGTAAGTCACACAATATGTCTGTGCTTTGTGTCCACTCCTCCAGCCTCAAGACCAAATGTGCTTCAGCAGTGGCCTGTTGTTTCGCCTCTAATGAGACAAATGAAAACAAATGCTCTCGATACTTTGCACTTATTTTGCGCCTCTTTGCACTAGCTGGACTTATGTGTGTGTTTCAGAGGTTTTAGAGTAATCGATAATGTGCAGTGTTGCCATGGTATTTAACAATTTGCAGCGAAATATTCTATCTTTTGAATGCTGTGAAAGTTTTCGTAATAAAACTTTTGAATATTTGTTTTCTTTTACTGTTAGAGCTCAGCAATCATGTCAGAAAGGTACATTTTACTTTACTACTAGTGTCTATTTTTATTTTTCCCCTATGTTTTTATTGTTTTTACTCTATTTTATGATTTAAAAAGACACACACAATGCACTAACACACCATCAACATTGCTAAAAAAGAGGAGGCGTGTACCTGTCATCTGATTTGGTTTAATTCTTTTTATTTTATATTTAAACGTACAAGTGCTGAAGGGCAGAAAACCTGAAAAGGGCAATAATACCATACAGTAAATGCTGCTGGCTACAATCAGACATGAATGCAAGCACCGGAGCTACAGATAGGAGCTATTTATACCCTTTCTAAAAATAGCCATTCTTCTCCATAGAAACATGAAATCCTTGCAAGCGGTGAATTACTCCTGCTGCAGTCGTTGTGTGTGAATGAGTGTGTATTTTGGTGCTTGTTTAATAGAATGTGTGTTATTTCTGTATGTCTTTAAAGGTGAAGACAAATTACCGGCTGTGGGAGTTCTTCCTTGGGGATTTCCATTCTGCGCTGAGATATAGACACGGTTTTACAAAGTCTGATGATGTCCTCTCCTATAACCTCTACCTCCCGTTCAAAGTGTCAAGCCATAAATCAATGTAAGATCCACTTTCAAATACCATATAGTACTGATACAAATATAACCAGAGCTGCGGAAATATTATACAACTGGATGTTAGTTTTTATGCATAGGCTGTATTTGTTGGGTATCACTTTATGTTAACTACTTCTTCAGAAAACATGAACAAGGATTTAATTAATAATGAGCAAATGGTTTATTAAGAGGGTTTGGTTTAGGTTGTTATAGTAAAAGAAAAATGTAACTATGGATCATTTACTATGGATCATTCCTGGACAACTGAGGGATTACACAAATGTTTGGGTATTAATTAAGGTGGAAATGAGCCTGAATCATTCTTAAAAATACATTTGTTCTTTTTATTCATGCTTTATCAGGAGTGTAGTTATTATAATGTGTTAATTTAAATTTAATTGAGTCTCATGTTCTATGCATTTATTCAACTTGTAAAGCAGTCTATATGTATTTTTAAAAAGGTTTATTAAACATTAATGCCATAAAGCAAAAGTGTCCAACATCTTTCCATTAAAGTATAATAAAACATATTCAAAGTGAAGGGTCACAGTCGGGTCAGAAAAGGACAGGTCAGTACAGTGAATCTGTCATTTACTTTAATGCATGCTCTTATTTTTATTTTAGCAGAGTTATTATTCTTTGTTTTATGTTGCACCATAACATTGACGCACGTTCCCAGTTTGTTCATTTTGTTCACTGACATTGGCAATAAACTTATTCTGATGTGCTTTTAGGTTTCGCTGAGCCACCGCATCTTTGTTCAGGCTTTAAATCATAAAGTAAAGTCTGTTCAGAGGCAGAGTTTTTAAAATCTACTGTAAAAAGCTCTTCTTAAAATCATTTGCGCACATAAAATAATATTATATTGCATGTATATAAATTACATAAAACAGGCACATTTGTTGTATATTTTTACATCAAGTTTTTTCTCTTTCCATTATTGTATTTAATAGAATAAAAAAAATGAAAATAAGCTGAAAAGTATCTTCTGGGAGGACCAATATCTAGGCCTGTCATGATAATCACTATGTCAACTTATTGTTTAATATATGAAAGCTGGAACAATATATTTTGTACCTCAATATTTATTATGAGTAATTTTTCTTTGCAAAAGTTGGAATATTTGGCGTATTTTTGTCATAATACAATAATATTTGAGCTGTATAGGATTGAATAAGTCGCTTTTAGGGCTAATTATTGGTACTTTCTGCTGTTTATTTGTTGCAGCTCTTGTTTTTTAATGTAACAGTCTATTTTAAAATGGTTTATTTATTTCAGACATCTCAAATAGTGGCATCAAGTATTTTCAACATTACCGTTTATCACAATATTTATATCAATATATATTGTGCTTGAAAAGGTGTTGTCATGACAGGTCTAACAGTAGCTGAGATGTTTGTGCTGTTGCTCTGTGCTCCGTACGTCCCACCGTGTACAATTAGAAGAGCACATCTTAAATAAACTGCACTGATCTGAAGGAGTAATCAGTTTTCTGTACACAGATTCTTATGGGAACTATCTCTCCCGGCGGAAGCCCAGTTTTGTCTCCACATCTGTATCTCCTCCCGGGCATTTCTGTGTGTCTGATGCTATCGCTGGCTTTGAGCAGACTGAGTGGATGTCCTTGGACAAAGCCACCATCCTGATGCTCCAGCTGATATCCCTGGAGATTAAATAGTGCTGTTCATTCTACTGGAGCTGTACGATCCCAGGGGGAAGGACCTTTAGACCAAGTGTTTGCCAGTTCAAGCTTTTCCCTGTGATTACTCTGATCCTCCCTCTTTGATGACGGTGTATTGAATTTGGACAATGCGTGAGGAGGGTGGCCGGGTTTCACTGGTAAAAGAAAAGCTTAATACGAGAAATATTGACCTTTTTGTATACTGTGAATTAGTGCTGCAAAATCAGAACTAGCCGCACCAAAACTGAGACGGGAAAGAGGTTTTCAGTTGTTTTGCTTTACAAAAATGGAACATACTCCAAGGAAAAGCAAAACTGGAAACGTTGCTAACACAATCACAATTTAATAATCTGGTAATAAACTTTTATCCACACACTTGCACCTGTTTTTAATGTTTTATATGGACTCGTATACTTGTTTGTTTTGTTTGTTTTTCTGCTTTTATTGTATTTTAAACAGAGCGATCACGAAAAAGAGACTCAAGTGCTCTCATTGGAAAGAAGAAAGATCAAAATCACATTGAGTGGCTGCAATTGTAAAACAGAATGTCCTCTGTAATTAAAATCCTGCTTTATTTGTTATAAATCACACTGTGGTTTAGATCTCGACAAATGTGTCCTGAAATGCATGTAATTCTTGTTTTATTTCACCAGTGCTACTTCAGTCTGCTCCCAAATATCATTGCTCCTGCACAAATTTGAAATGTGCACTTTAAAATGTAGGCAAATTGTAAATCAATACTTTATTTTCAGTTCAGCCTTGCAGTGAAGTCGCTTGTTATCTACTGTATTTCAGCACCTGATTCACTTCTTGAGTCAACCCTCTCTTGGGACTGGCTCCATCTCCAAACTGAGTAACTACGCTTGATTGAATTATAAATATCAACCTTATGAGACCAAAAAGCAGTAGATAGTAAATCCTTAAAGGTTGGGGGGTGGTGAGTTTGTGTTAAAATGATTTGTGTTGAGTTAGTCACTAAAACAGGAGCTAAATATAGCAACGTTTGAATATTTGTCCCCTCAGCGCTACAGGCACCAGATGCGATTGCGTGCTCGTTCAGCCTCACACTAATTGGCTGTTTTTTTTGTTTGTTCAATGGTCATTTCAATGCACCATTATACCGTGCAATTATTTGTGTTGTGTCAGCTGTGAACATATTATGCATGACTGTCTGTGCTCTGTTCCAACAAGCCAGTGTCACAAGGGAGGAGGTTTTTACATGAGGCGGTGTGGAGAAACGTGTGGAGGAGCAAACCAAGACCAGAGGCAGTCACAGAGGAAACGGCTGACTTCAGATTTTACGCAAAGGAATACATTATATTAAATCACTATTGAGGTGAACCTTGACCTTTTAACTTCTGTAATGGGCTGTTATCATTTCATCTGAAGTAAATAGTTTTGTTTCTTCCTCATCCAGATGCTGTGAGCAACAGTTGTGAAGAATGATAAACATATTAGGTTAGATGCTGTGAGTGTGCAGTAAGTGTGATGTTCTAAAAGGAAAGCATGAATAATTTACTGAGGAACATGCTGTGTACAAATAGTATGTTAGTGGCTGCAGGCGATCCTTTTACACAAGATAACCAGCGTAACTGTGGGGTCAAGTCTCCATTCAGTGTTGTTTTTTCTGCACCACCTGTATCTGGTGTACAACTGCAGCATGAATCCAACTGTTTAGACCAGAGGGAATGCACAGTTAATTCGACAGATGGTCTTTCCTCATTTGTCCAGTGGGCAAACATTACATTTCTTGGCTATTCATTATATAATCAGCGTGATGTCTGAGGAGGCTCACCCTGGCCTGATTGCTTAAAGTCCCAGTACAGTGTCCCCCCTTCTGTGCCCAGGGCAGTGTTAAGAGACAAGGTCGACGAAATTGATCCTCTTGCTCCAGCACAGCCTTAATTGCATTTCTCTATCACTTACTCTCATGACAATGACATGCATGTAAGGTAACGCGTGTCTCTGGAAATGCTTTAACCAGCCGCACAGAGCATAGAGAGGAGAGGATGAAAAGAATTAAAGGACTAAAGCATTACCTGCCCCTCTCCACCACATTTATGTCATAAAATACATCAAACACACTTCTCTGCAGACTGAATTAAGTGATTTTTTCTAAAATGGGGCCATTTAACTGCACAACAAACCAATGAGGAGAACCGCGTTCTGCAAAACTGCTTTTGTGTAGATGTTTTCTTTGAAATCAGTTGTTTCCTCTTGGGATTTTAGCATCACTGGTTGCATCATTCAAATGCAGCTGTGGTTTCGTTATGGAAGCAACAGCTTTCAATTTCATTTAACTAAGTAAATCATAGGAAATCACTGACCAAATAGACTGGGCTCCTTAACATTTTCACCATTGATACATATAATAAGAGATGACAATGAACTTGCCAGTCCCTTAATTTTCTATTCTCTACACATTAAACCTGCTGTAGACTATAGCCTATATGCTTCTAATTAGCCACAAACTGCACAACGTTTGCTGGCTTGAGTGGCAATAATGAGGTAAGCACATTAAGAAGAAATCGAAAAAGAAGGTTTACTCAAAGAAAATGGACGCAGTGTTTGTTGGATTGTGCCTCATTGGTTTTGAAATGAATTTAACTGCAGCAGGCTGTCTCCCATAGGTGCGGATGTACAGGATAAACAAACCTTGTACAGCCTTAGGGTCACATGGATGATGCTTAGAACAACAAGTCGCCATTGGGGATGGGGTGAGCCCATTTCGGAAGGGGGGTTAGACCATTGGGGCACTGCTGAGTTCAATAAGAACAGACGAGGAGAGCGCATATTTGAGCATTGTGAAAAGGGGACTCCAATCCCCCCATCCCCTTTCTGCCTTTTTCTCTCTCCCTCCCCTCTCTCTCTGTATCTCTCCCTCGATCTCCCCCTCTCTCCACTCTCTGCCTGTTTCTCTTCCCTCTCCTCTTCCCTGTCACTCACCCCCCTCTCTCTCCCTCTCTCAATCCTCTCCCTCTCTCTCTCCCTCTCTCCTCCCTCTCTCTCTCCTCCTCTCTCTCTCTCCCCTCTCTCCTCTCTCTCTCCCTCTCTCCTCCTCTCTCTCTCCTCTCTCCCTCCCCTCTCTCCTCTCTCTCCCCTCCCTCTCTCTCTCCCCTCTCTCTCACTTTCTCCCTCTCTTCCTCCCATCTCTCCTCCCTCCCTTTCTCTCCTCTCTCCCTCTCTCTCCCTCCCCTCTCTCCTTCCTCTCTCTCTTTCTCTCTCCCTCCCTCCCTCCCTCACTCTCTCTCCCTCCCCTCCCTGTCTCTCTCCCTCTCTCTCTCCTCCCTGTCTCTCTCCCTCCCCTCCCTGTCTCTCTCTCTCCCTCCCTCTCTCTCCCTCTCTCGCTCTCTCTCCCTCTCTCCCTCCCCTCCCTCTCTCTCTCCCTCTCCCCTCCCTCTCTCTCCCCCCTCCCCCTCCCCCTCTCCCCCTCCCTCTCTCTCTCCCTCCCTCTCTCCCTCTCTCTCGCTCTTCACTGTGCGGGTGCTCGCCCGTGCTCGCCCGTGCTGGCCCGTGAGCGCGCATTCCTCCGGTCCTAGAGCGTGGAGGGAGGTGACAGTCCACGCTGAGACGTCCTCGCGCTCACACTGGAGCTTCACCGCTGCGGCATCACAAACATGCAGGTGAGTCCGTGCTCACGCGGGATGTGCTTGTGTTCAGTGTGTGTGTGTTCAGTGTGTGTGTTCAGTGTGTGTTTTTATGACTTTTGTGATTTTAATGAGCAGCGCTCATGTGCGCGCTGCTCTCGTGCTCACTTTGGATCTGAAGTTATGTAAGAGGCTCCGAGATATTCAACAGTAAGTGCCCGTGAGCTCGGAGTCATATGTTTTTAAGACTTTACTCCCTTTAGTTTGATCTGAGCACGTGTTTCACAGACGGAAACGTGCGTAAGAATCAAACATTTTGAGTTTAACCCAAAGAGTTTAAAGTTAATAGTAAAATGAACTCATCACAGGTTTTACAAGATCAGCCATGTCATTGAACTGTGAGCTGTAGTCCTGTATGGTCCTGTATGGTCCTGTATGGTCCTGTATGGTCCTGGTTGGTCCTGTATGGTCCTGTATGGTCCTGTATGGTCCTGTATGGTCCTGTATGGTCCTGTATGGTCCTGTATGGTTCTGTATGGTCCTGTATGGTCCTGTATGATGGTGTTTGGTCCTGGTTGGTCCTGTATGGTCCTGTATGGTCCTGTATGGTTCTGGTTGGTCCTGTATGGTCCTGGATGGTCCTGTATGGTCCTTTATGGTCCTGGTTGGTCCTTTATGATCCTGTTTGGTCCTGTATGGTCCTGTATGGTCCTGTATGGCCCTGTTTGGTCCTGGTTGGTCCTGTATGATCCTGTATGGTCCTGTATGATCCTGGATGGTCCTGGATGGTCCTGGATGGTCCTGGATGGTCCTTTATGGTCCTGGTTGGTCCTGGTTGGTCCTGGTTGGTCCTGTATGGTCCTGTGTGGCCCTGTATGGTCCTGTTTGGTCCTGGTTGGTCCTGTATGGTCCTGTATGGCCCTGTATGGTCCTGGTTGGTCCTGTATGGCCCTGTGACCTCTGTACTGTGCATCATGACAGCTCCAGTGAGCACTTTGTGGCTCTGTCATGACGTGCATCAATGGACCAGTAAATCACTCTTCATAATACGATTCATATGAAGTGGGCACAAGCAGAGTTCAGCGTCACTGCGGTTTGTTTCAGTGTTTTCTACGTGTGTACAAATGCAAAGAATGAAAGCAGTTGTTCATTTCTATACATATGACTGTGTTAGTGTAATAGGCAGGACGGGCACATGAAAGCCTCACAGATATTGACAGATTTTATGACGCTTTAGCCTATTTCATCAGCAACTTTGAATGAAGGTCTTGTGTGTCCCCCTCTCCCTTTATGTTTATGTAAGATAGACACGTTTAACATTTGCATATAACCTTTTCTTACTCACGAAAACAGAAAACAACAGCGCGTTTTCTGAGACTCCTGACTTGTGAGCCAAGTGCAGCCAAGCATTTGTAATGTATGCTTTGTATTTGCTGTTGAGACGACACTAAAATCTCGGTTTTGGTGGAGAAATGCTCGATGCAAATTAAACCACAAAGATAATACAAAACAAATTATTATTATCTTATCTTATAGCATAATGTGGTCCTATACAGTTCTGATACTCATGGGTTTCAGTTTCTTGATGTATGGAGCCATTTTGAGAACTGTTGATGATATTTTTACGTTTTTTTTTAATTTGTTAAATGCTATGGCAACAATCCTAACTTTTCATCCCTCTGAAGGTCACTGATAGATCAAGATTGTTCTAAATCTACTCAGGAAATGTCCAAATGTATTTTTATTTATGTATTTATTTTTTTATTATCTAGTTTCAATATTAGGTTTCGTATCAGTTATTATCTGGATATTGATTTGTCAACGTTAGCACCCACATTGTTGCTTGTAACTCAAACAAAATTTCACACACCTTTGTTCCCA
This sequence comes from Periophthalmus magnuspinnatus, assembly GCF_009829125.3. Classification (NCBI taxonomy): domain Eukaryota; kingdom Metazoa; phylum Chordata; class Actinopteri; order Gobiiformes; family Gobiidae; genus Periophthalmus; species Periophthalmus magnuspinnatus. Next base: position 10,702,941 of record NC_047134.1, on the reverse strand, counting down.
TGATCCTTTGCAGCATTTGAGGTAAAATGTGAAACAAATTGCAGCAATATAACATTTAGATTCCGCTGTGTCTCTGGGTATTGACATGCAGCTGTTTGAATTGAATCAAGCTGTGAGCCTCAGGGAGCCCCATGATTCTACGTCTGACTCACTTGAAGCTATTTTTTGGTAAAATAGATGGATGATCAATGGCGTTTTCAAGCTGTTCCGTCATCCTGGACATTTCAGTCCGAGTGCGACAGCACCGCTACCTTATTTCATGAGTAATGCAGTGGCCTGTCAATTCTTCTTCTTGTTTACTAAACTTTCATCCATCTAAAGTTGGAAAACAATGACAGCGCTGTGGCTAAAATATTTTATATAATTTAACGGCTACGCAAATCTTAAACTGAGATTTGATGCTGATTTTGACTTCGGGGGATGTAGTTATTTAGTTGTGTAATTGGCTGATGGTATCTTAGTTGACCAGTTTTGTATTAGTCATTATTTTATTAAAGATTATAAGATTAAGATTAGGATTATAACGATTTAGGAAGGCTAATCCACAAGTGAACCTTTGCACATTTATAAAATACTGTTTGCTAGTTCTTCTCTGCAGTGTAGATCTGTGCATAGAGCGTTTGCAAGCTTCACGTTTCTCTCTCGTTTGGTGGATGAATCAATGCACAGGGCTTGTCTTTTGTCAACTACAGTTCAATCTGGCTTTAGACTTTTTTCCACTGAGCCCCATAATTCAAACACAGGGAGGCTTTACAGATCATGGCCCAGGAGGAGACACAGAGACGACATGCTCTTTAAAGCCATTATGCTGCACCTGATCTAGTGTCTGAGGAAGCCACCTGTTCAATAGGTGGGCTGATTGGTAGATTTAGGTCCATTGAATAATTGAACAGGCCTGGTAACTTTATCTGGGTGAACGGGGTTGGCACCACTCAGTCTTTGATCCAACTTTAAACCAAAGAGAGGTCAGTGTGTCCTTGGAGGACCCTGTGAAGCATCAACTAAACTGGGACTCGACTTATTCAAACTCTGTGTTCATTTTTGCATCAGTGGTTTGTAGATGGAGGTCCACGACACATTTTTTTTCTTAATAACACTGTACTTTTCCAGGAAATATCTAAAACGTGGATGCACAAATGTTGAACCTGATTATTTCTGTTACTGACCAAAACAAATACCCAGCAATTGATTGTGTTCAAGGTCTAGAACCCTATGTAATATTTCAGATGGAGAGGTCTATATGTATCTGTATGTTACTCTATGGGAGATTCAGCGCTTTGAAAGTAAAGTATAGAAAATCCATAAACGTTGAGCATTATCACTATCTGGATCGGCTCTTCTTCTTGCCCTATTAATCTTATGTCTTAAAATCATATCAACTGACAACAATCACTTTTAACCTAATGTTTTTTCACCAATTTTAACAGTAACAGGGATTAAAATTTAAAGCTAAACTAAGTTTCCATAGTGCTGTTGGGATCGATGATAATATCTGGCTGGTTATGATATCGACCCGTGGAAGGGAAGCTAGAGAGATGCAGAGATGCTGTAAAATACCATTCGCTGATCAATATTTGCTGTGGTGTTCATATGCGCCGTCTTCATCATCTGTCTATTTTCTCCAGAAATAGTGGCCGCAGTGGGGCTGGGTATGTCCTGGTATTTGACATGGACAAAGTGTGTGAGGAGCTGATAATTGAAACACAGCTTCTGGATTGCTCAGTGCCTCCCCAGAGACTTAATTCTTTCTCCACATGAAGGCTCACACATCAATATAATACTCATTGGCTGGCTGTGTCTCCCTGTGTTCCTATCGCACACAGAAACAGAGCCCAGCGTGGCGCCCATATGGAAGTGCCATGCTCGCCCCGAGATGCTGATTTGGACTGACAGCGAATACGGGAAAGCTCCAGCAGTCAGCACACAAATAGTATCTTCTTTGGACCCTCTGCGCACTACTTATTCCTCCCAGGAGTCGAATAGCCGGGTCATTGTATAAGCTTTATAGAAAGATACATGCCGCACTTTACAATAACTACACCTAAAATCAACACAGATGCTTTGAGGCGCACTCCGGAGATGCAACATATGTTCAGACGTTGTGTTATTATTTTTTAAAACAAGCTTTCTCACACAGCAGCTATTTTTTTTCCCCTCTGGTTGATTGATCAAGACCATCCTCCAGTGCTACTTTCTCATTTATATGCACAAGACTGGATGAATGTGGAAACACTCAACCAACTCACTGTTAGTCTGGTAACAAAAACAGCTGCTTATACCAACAGATTTGAACTATTCTAGGACAGCTATTACATGATTTATTCCAGTTCAAAGATCGGATTTTGACTTCAGTAACATTTGATAGAAGAAGACTGAGATTTGAGCTGCTTAAAGTGAAACTCAACACCTAAACTCCACCTATAACTTGACTTCAGATAGAGCTGCTAAACTGGGCAATAACTGGAGGACTAAAGAAAACAGTGAGAAGGCAGGAGGGGCTGTGCAGTTAACCAAATTTAAAATGTTTTAAATTATTACTGTAGCTAAAGACGAAATGTTTGCTATGCCTTTTGCTGTGGATCAGACCTGGACGACTGAGAAATTACACAAACATCTTCAATTATTCCTCTATTTCATAACACAAATGTTGTAATCAAAAATACAACGAATTACCTTCTGTTCAGGATGATTTGTGCACTTCTTCTGCCCATTAAAATCTAAAGCAAACCCATGTTTCTAATCCAGATAGAGTTTAAAACAAAGGCGTCACCACATATTACTAATGAAATATTTTAAGTTGATACTGCGCAGGTTAATTTTACCAGTGTTTGATATCATTTCAATTATGCATCAGCTAACCGTGGTTATAGTTTTTGCCATATTTGAGCAGCCATATAGAGCTCTAAACTATAACTTAAGCAGGTTTGCACATGATGAGATATCGCAGAAAATATTTAGCTGAGTAATCAATTCATTTTCCAAGTCTATGTGGACGATACACAACTAAACCACTGCGTAACTGTCACTCATTACACAAAAGCCTCTTAGTTTATTTCTCCAGGTGCGGTTGGTTTTGTTGATGTTCTCTCGTATTAGGTTCCCATCTGTTTCCAGCCGTTACCTGCAGTCAAGCTGGTAACAATACGTGGAGGAATGAATGATTGACTGGGAGGTGGATTGCGCAGAATGAAGATGACGCAGACTTCCTGTTTGTATCAGAAAACCTCCATCCTCACCCATTACCTAATAACATAAATAGTGTCTTATTTACACGGCGTAATCTCCTGAATGGGTATTGATAACACACCTGCCTCCTGTGACTCCTCTGAGAGTTTTGCGTCAATTAGTCTGCGATGTTATTTGTGTTATTGGAGTAAACTGCTTCTAGTAATTGATTCCCAGGAGCACACGGAGCTCAACAGCCTATGAAAGCTGGATAACAGATTGTCACAGCATTTACCAGATAAGAGTACTTTCTGCAGAAAAATACCTGGTTCTGGCAGCTTTTATTATGCGCTCAATAGATAACACGTGCCAACAGTTTGGTTTTTTTCTGTTTTTCTTTTTCTTTTTAATCAAATAGTCTACAGCCAATAGTTTTGTCAGATTAGGAGCAGAGTTCAGACGTTGGAGAATAAAACTGTGCTATGTTTCTGTGTTAAATTTGATCTTATATTGATGTTAAAAGTCTGGCTTTTTTATGCTCAGGAAATCTGAAAACTTGTTACTTCAATCCTACTGTTTGTATGTATTTAGTTACAGCTTTTGTAAACTTTCATATAATTTACTGGACATTGTTGCTATATTTTTCTGGATTACGGATTACCTTTTTCTGCTAACTGTCATCACAACTGTAATTACATTGTGCTTCGATTGCAGAGGGTTGCTCTTACTCTCATTCCTTCTTGATGCCCACTCCCGTAATCACACATTTACATACTACACCGTACATGACCACATCTTCAGGGACATCACAAGCCTAGTAACAGTTGCTAAGGCGTGATTTGTCCTACCTAGACGAAAGGTGTAGTTACTCTAGTGTGGTGTGTTTAATTGCACCGGTGCTGGAGTGGTTTCGAGCAGTTTGGAGCGTCTGATTTGTGAACGGGGGCATGACAGCGCTGCATCAGTGAATCGGTGAATGTGGGCGGATGTTGACTTGTGACAGATGTTAGGCAGTGGTATTTATAGAGTTTGTGTTTAGGTCTCGGCTCATGCGGGCTCCAAGTGCACGTCTGGAGTCTTGCATGAGGAGGGGTAGTTATTTTTGTATAAAACATTTAAAAAACAACATTAATATGTAAAGCGTTGGCCTCATAATCTGTATTTTGAGTAGGGATGAGCAATAGTACAGTGTTATTTTCTCAGTCCTAGATCACAGTTTATTAAGTAGCTTTATACTGTCTAAGTTTTTCTGTGATTGGTTAAAAACCTGTCAATCACTCAGAACAGGACAGAGGCTGATAAGTATTGCAAACACCAAAATAGCGTATCATCACAGTGATCAGATTGCAGTTCAAATGTTATATCGTATTGCAAATGCCCCAAGTTTGTATTTTACTCCCAGGAGTTTCAAGTTTATCACAAGTCATCAATCTTGCACCAAGTTTTTATGCAATATTTCCAATTTAATGCCACTAAATCCTGTGAATCTGAATATGACCATTTTCATCTGTTCTGATACAAACAAAATCAACTATTTATTTTGATTTAGGTGTCTTTTTGCTATTGCCTCGAGCACCTTGAGGTTGGAAAAAGCGCTTTATAAAAGAGTACCATTTATTTATGAGCAAAAGTAAACAAGAGCTGCACAATTCATCGCTAAAGTATCAAAATCACGATATTTATGCAATAATCAGTAATGCAGCATACTCAATATATTGCAATAACACCGAGGTCTGACAAAAACAACATCTCTAAAAGTTAAATAAAACTTGTATTAATGATTTCCCTCATTAAGTCCAAAATTCGCCTTGATTTAGATCTGGTTTTGTCTCTGTTCAGTTTTTATTTTGACAGAATTTCAGTGCATGTCATTTTTATCTTTATTATCAAAAATTATTGAGTCAAAAAGTATATTAAAACATCGCAATAATATTGATATATCAGTTCTTAAAAGCCAAATTGCAATAAAAGTGAATTTAAACCGATGAGTAGGAACCACAATAATCACATTTTCACATTTTAGTATTGTGACAACTTTGTCTTCCCTGTCACAGAAACTCAAAATGACACCTGTTGAAACACCTGTAGTGGCTTCATATCGTGCAGTGTGGTCCCAGCCTCTTTATCTCACCTTCTCTCAGCAGTCAACTATAAAAGTACAACTCAACTATTCAGACAGGTCCTTCTACTTTCTGTAAACCAATATTCATGAACACCACAACTGCTGATATTAAATTATTGATACCGTATATGTACAGCATCTTCTCTGCTCTATTTGCTCCGGCCTACAGCAGATATAGCTTTTGGTGACAGTCCGCTGTGCATTATAAGAAAGAAGTGCGGCGCGGGGCAAAGCCAGCTCAAGCGTTAAGGAGGAACGGATGATAAATACAGTCGTTGCGGGGCTATGTGTACTTATGCAGGGCGATATGTGCCCACTGGACCGTGATGCAATAAGAAATGTGGCACGAAATGTCTCTGGTGTTTACATTGTCTGACTGCATCTGTTTGGCTCACAGCCCTTTAAAGCTGCTTATCTCACATCTACACACATTTTGGAGTAAATGGGCTTTCGGGATGTTATACTAACTATATAAAGGTTTTAAAGATAGAACGATGCAGATATATCACCCAATTTGCTTTGCCTGGAATGTTCTACAGTATGGCATTAAATGTAGCATCACCAGGCCAAGTTACAGCTCAGATCTGTGAAGATTTCACCCGCTCACAGTAAGAATGTATGTATATATGTATGTTTTTAAGGTATATTGAGCTATAAAAACACCTGTATTTGAATAAATGCAAGACAGATAAGTTTAAATCTACGCTGTGGAATATTCAAGGCAAACAGCAACATCAGGAGGTTATGGGGATGTTCTGAGTTAACCACGGTCAACTATTACTTCAGTGGATTGACCTAACCCCAAACCCAATAGTAGCTTTTGTATTGGTGCGATGCAACTTTTCATCAAGCCTTTTATTGCAAAAATGATACCAAAGAAACAAATTATATTGTAAAACACGTTAAAACACACGTGTATATTTTCGATGCTTATCCATTTGGTCTTATTGGAGATATTTTTCATGCTCAGGACGTTTTAGGTTAGTGAATTGTTGCACACCTGTATCAGTTCACCTGTAAGTTTCTTTGCTGAGCTCCTTCCTCCACTGGACCTCGAAATCCTCCTTTACCTCCACACGTCCTCCATTTGTCCTTTACATGTGCCCCTCACATAGGCTCAGCTTTTCATTATGCTAATTGCCTTCCATTTCTTCTGTGTATAGGCATTTCCCTTCCCTCCTCCTCTCATCACCTTAAACTGGAGGATTTGCCTGGTCCAGCTCCCCTGGGATCAAATAGGCGTTTAAATCCTCCCCCTCAATTTGGCGCTCCCCTCGCCAGCCGTGCTCTGCTCTTCTCCTGCAGATTAGACAGAGCTGCTGTTTGTTCCATGCCCCTCTTTCATCTGCCCTCCCATTGCTCCAAACATGTATATGCATGTGTTTACTGCTGCGGCCGATTGGGAGGTCTTCACTGAACCGAGAATTCAACCAGACATTCTTTCTCTAAAAACATGCTACTTCTACTCGCAGTCGTAGAAGAAAACTGAAAAGCAACGATGCCAAGTCACACATTGATCAGCTGTGATGGAAAATATGAATGGGGCGAGCAAATGTTGCAACAAAACAAATACTTAACCCCGTTTTAATTGTCAGTGAAAAAATGCCAGTGTAAATCTCACACAAATTATGTAAATATCTTTGGTTCTTGTTTGCTCGAATAGCTTCTAATATTCTCTGCTGCCATACTGGAATGAAAAATAAATCTGATGTAACAAGATTCAACCTTTAATGTGTATGAGAAACAGATTTAAAATGCCCCTGGCCACAGTGAACTTTTCTTGACCCTGTTAATCCTGTGTCACCAACCCCAAAACAGCACAAGCATTATGTCTCCCATCTCTTCAGCTGTGGTGATTGTGTGTCCAGGTGGATGGCAAGGTGGTGGATGGCAGCCTGCTGGGAGATGCCAACGGGGTTGAACCTGCTCCGGGCAGAGTGAAGGATTCTGGGAAATGGCAGAAGCCCCGGTTTTCTCGTAAAGCCCTGATGAAATGCTGTTTGGTGAAGTGGATCATCGCTAGCACACAGCCTCAGGACAAAGGTGAGTGTAAGGTTTAACATGTGAAGCCAACAGCATTTACATTGATCCAGGCTCTGTCCTCCCAGTGGACACTGTTCTGGAGCCATGACCCCGGGTCAAACACCAGCGAGACATCAGCCTATTAATCTGCTCACAATCTGCAATCCTTCAACCTTTACACGCTACAGCTACAGGGCAGAGCAGGGTCAAGCAAGCTGCTTTCAATTTTTGCGCACATCAAACTATGAAGTAAACATGATTGTTGTTGAAAATGTTCTCTCTAAATATTATAATAATTACTAGAAGTATTTAAGCAGTTTCCCACGATAATTTAGTTGTTTCACTCAATTATATTTTGTATTATGTTTAATAGAGAGCTGGTAATATAATTCTAGCCTGGTTTGAACTGCATACAACCCTCATGACCCACAGCTCCATGAGCGCTTCAGTCATTTAGCTCCATCTTGTGGTCCAGTTGTAGTATTGCATTTTAAAAAATCTATTTTTAAACCAGGAGCGATATCTAAGAAATAGAAATCTAGTAAGACAGTGTACAATAAACAGCTCTCAACAGTCAACATTTGTAATATATAAATTGTTTATTGCACTTTGATTTGGTGGCATGGTGGCATAGAGTAACTAGCACTTTCACTTCACAACAAAAAGGTCTCAAGTTTGACTCATGGATGGCGAGGAGTCTTTCTGTGTGGAAGATGTAGATTCCTCTGGACACTCTGTTTTCTCTTATCAACTCAAAACCTGTCGTGTACCATAAGCAAAATACATCAGAAAAAGGTCATCCTAACCAAGTCTAGAGTAAGATCTGGAGATGGGTTTAGAGGATGAATTTCCACACAGGGATCATTAAAGCATACCTTAACCTTATGACATAATAACAAAAATTTGACTAGGATGCTCAGTTTATAATAAATGAAATGTATTGTTCATAATAAGAAAATCTCTGTGAGTTTGTGTCAAATCCGACAGCTTGGCCATGTGGGTATCTCTGGCATGGGCTCAGCGTCATGTACCATGTAATGATATCTGGTCATTGAAACGTGAGTCAAAGAACATCCACTTAACACCCTGCGGCTTAGCACACTGTCTCCTGTTCTTCCATCAGCGCCAGTGTCCCCAAGTGGCAGTAAAAGACAAAAGTATTTTAACACAGAAGAGTTTTACATCTAAAAACAAAGCATGTAAATGAGTATAGAAACTGCAGTCTCCTCTGACGTGACATCTTGCGCGTGTGATCCGTGTTGAGGGAGCACAGATTGAGCATATTGGTGGGCATGCCCTTGATGAAGGCCAGCAGCTCAGAATAGCAGCAGAGATGGAGATCAGAGAGAGGGGGCAGCGTGGCAGAGTGGTCGTTGTGGTTAAACTAGAGGTCGAAGCAAAGGCTGTATCAGCAACAGCTTGATAGACTGAGGAACACGAGGGACTGCTGCACAGTTCAAGCTCAGAACAAAAGCCTCATTCTTCTTATAGATTCATCTTTGATCTATTTAAATGTTCATATCTTTGATGTCTTTAATGCATTGTTGTAGCAACCCATTCAGACCCTTGATTTTTATGTTCCCTGCGTGAAAAGTAGCTAAAAATCTAAACATTATTGGCTTGTGATTGACTAAAATCCATGTTTATTAAGAGATAGAGACTTCTTTTTATAGTTTTTACATTAAAAGCCGTATTAAAACCTTCAGATAACAAATATTTCTGAACCTAAGTGAAATATCTATGTATGATAAATGTGATTTTGAGTTCGTCAGGGCTCAGAGCAAAACGAGAAATGAAAAAAATGTAAGGTAATGCAATATGGGCCAGATTCGATTCACGGTCCAAGTTGAATGCACAGTACATAGGTACATTTCTGACAGTGGGAGAAAGTGTAGTTTGAGGATAGCAGCTTCAGTCGAGGTGTGCATCCTGTTTGTCCAGACCGGTCATATGAAACTATTGGAGCTTTAAGATAGGCCAGCGTCATGCCACTCAGCTAAGCCACCTTTAGGCTACAAGGTTAGAGACAGAGACACGGACAGGAGGAAGAGGGAGGGACGTCACCTGTAACAAACTGGGAAGTCAAGATGAGAGTCAAAGGCAGCGCTGAGGACACCACGCAAGTTTGAGCAGTTTAATTATTCTCAGTGCCTACTTTTTGGATGCTACTTTTTTTCTTTTCACTGGTGAAGGATGAATGCGTGCAGGACAAACTGTGTGAAAGTGCTGCGATGTGTTATTGGCTTCATCACTGGAACGCTCATACAAGGTACCGCTAATATTAAATGTATAACTTAAAATAATCTTTGTGACTAAAATTTGATGAGATTCCTAGATTTTTTTTTGTGAAGTTAACTTTTATTTAGCCCTGGGAAATAAGCACAATCTTTAAATGATGTGAGTTTTGTATGATTTCAGTTTGTGTGTCCTGAGTTTGACATTTTGTTCCTTGTTTCATCATTGATTAGATGTAAGGCTATCCTCGGGTCCTCTTCCTGTGTCCTTTTAACCAATGAAAACATAGCTTCATCACACTAGCAGCAGCTGAATCACTGAATTACTCCGTCTCATGGTTTCTCTTTAGACTTAACTTTTTCCAACAGCATTTATTTATTTCCTATTGTGGTATTTTTTAGTTGACAAAACATGTTGTTGAGAAAAAAGTTAATTTGCAGACTGATGTTTTGGTGTCTGATATTTTGTTCCAACTTAGAGGAGTCTGTCCAAATTGTGAATATGTTATTGGTTGGATCCCAGTTCTGACAGCTGCTTAGAGTCATGTTGTTCTGCCCATGAGCAAGACACTTCACCATGTCCTGTTTGTGAATGATGTGATGGTGTAATTGGTGGTGGTTGGTGCAGATTGGCAGTAACATTTATATTATTCCTTCCTTGGGTAGCTGTGGCAATAAACATAATTTACTACCACTGAATGACTAGACAACGGAGAGAGGGAATGAACAATCCAACCAACTGCAAAGTGACTTGGACTTTCTACTAAGAAACTGCTGCAAGACGAGTGAATCAGTATTTTTTTTAATATTGTAAGCTCTTTTAATGACATTTCAACCGTTTTCATTCATGTGTCTGGACTGGAGTGTTTTGTTCTATGGCATTTTATCATTGTGAGGTGCTCAAACTGTTCAGGATTTGATTAGTTTTTTTTGTACCTTTTGGACCTTTTGCTGTTCTGCCAGAAATGATGACCTGACAGATGACTGTGTTTGAGCCTCAGGTCTATAGGTAAATCAGCTTATACAGTACATCATGATTTATTTCAGAAAAATGATACTTTTTCTCATATTTCATTTGCTTCTCTATCTTCACTCAAGCACTCTCATTCAAGTTTTGTGGTGCTCTCTAGTGGTTAAAATATGAACTGCTTGACTAATTCAGACACTTGTAAACCTGTTTTTTTAGAGTATCGTTTAGTTATTTCACAACAAATCTTTGTAGTTTCATTGTTTGTTGTTAAAACATTTAAGTCTAATTCATTTGCCCTCATTTTTTAACAATATTGGTCAGATATTGATCATTGTTTTATGGTATTCTAAACTTATCTTGCATTAATTTAGTTGCAGTTAAAGCTCGAAAAACAGGCATTCATACTGTGAGACTTTCCACTGCTTCGATCTGTATCTTGTCTCCATAAAGACAGATAGGTTTAATGCTGTACTGTGGAACTTAACACAATAAGACACAGGCATATCCCCCACCGGAAAAGTTGCATAATGAACCTTCAACTTGGTGCATATTATTTGTGACTGTATTAAACCGCCTCCTGTAAAAGTTCTCTCCAGGAACAACTGCTCCTTAAAGTCGTAAATCTTTGACCACTTTATGTCCCTCTAATGGTCGGCAGAGGATGCTGCAGCTGCTCCTGTGGTTTCTCGTTCATTGATGAGTCTATGGAGCTGATCTGCACAACATACAGGATTTAATGCATGTTAGATTTTATTTTGGCTACGATTCATTTCACTTTCTTGCTGTGCTGCTGTTGACTATATGGTGCATACAGTCGAAAGGTTGCAAGGTAGTAAACATACTTTCATCTGAGTAACTTTACTTCATAGAATAAATGTTTTTAAAGCTTTTTTTTCTTTATAATCTTACATAATCAGTGCAGTGGAAGTTCACATGGCCCTAGCAGACAGATGAGAGGGAGGAAAGGCAGAGAGGACCAGTGTGGAGGTGTCAGTCTGATGTAAAAGGTCACCTGCTTCACGCTGAGGTTTGATCCCGTCCTTCTTTTTTATCTCCTCTCACGTGAAGCGCCATCCCAAACTCAAACAGATTTCTAAATGGGACTTCACTCTCCAGCCCTGCACCTGTTGCTCTGCTCGTGTTCACTCAGCTTCAGTCCACTCCATCCATCACAGTAACAGTTATTCTAATCAGTTTCTTAGCCGTCCGTGTTGCATTATGGGAGCTGTGATGGCCGCTCTGTCTGTGGAGGCCCGGAGACGCTTATCTCGTCCGAGCTGCTTGTCCCACTGCGGGCACAGCGCAGCCAGGTATCACCGGTCAGGTAGGGCAGGACCGTGGACTCTGCCGTCTTCTTCAACAGTCTGTGCTTCTCCATGTGTTTTATTTTAACTTTGTCCTCATTCTTTCAATCATCTCACCACCATCTTGTTCTTTCTCGTACAACTATTAGAACAATATGTAAAACTAGTTTGACTTGATTCACATTTGTCGTTAGGGTGTCGCTTATAGTCATCAAACCGCAAGTAAGATGTCAAATGCTTTTTAAAATGACAAGATACAATCAGATATCGGCTAAAAAATGTACTTTAGATATACACTACCAGGCAAAAGTTTGGATACACCATCTCATTCAGAGTTTTGCTTGTTTATTTGTTGATTTTTATTACATTTTACATTTTATATACATGCATAAGACATCAAATATATAAAGTAAGATGTATGGAATTATGTAGCAAGGATAAAATATGAAATAACTCTACTAAATTGTAAAAGAAAAATTCAAATCTGGACAAAAAGTTGTAGAAGTGAAGCCGTTTTGCTGCTAATTCAAGCCACTCCTGCCTTATATCTATTTAATATATCTATTTATAAAGCAGTGCTTTAAGTATCCACCAGTAATCCGACCAGAACTGACGAAGCTAAGGATCATACCTGGACGACTGAGGGATTACACAGACAATTCTACTATTTTTTAAATATATATTTTCAATTCAGATCCTCAAAGTATCTATTCTTTGCTTTGTCGAAAAATATTTAGTAGAGCTATTTAACTTTTTTCTTTACTACATCATCCCATATATCTTGCTTTATATATTTGATGTCTTCTGTGTCTATCGAAAATGTAGAAAGCGGTAAAAAAAACATCAAATGAGAGGCTCTGTCCAAACTTTTGATGTGAAATATTCAACTTGTATCTAGGGTTGCAACTAACGAATATTTTAGTCAGTGTTATACGAGTCAGTATTATATTTTTTTCCTGATTTGTCGACCAGTCACACAGATGTCTGTTGTTTGCTATGGACCAGTCAAACAATTATTTCTGCTGCACTTTTACCCAAATAAAGGTGGAAATTTGTTGACTAAAGGCTTCGAGATATAGATTATTTATGTATGAAGTTTATTGTTGAAGAAAATCAGAAATAGTTTATTCTTTCTTGACGTTTTGATTTTACTGATGCAGCTGTTTTTGTGATTAAAAAGTGTTTGTTATTGTGTTATATTTATACGTAGTCCTCTTACCAAAATCGAAATACAGCTATTTTTGTTGTCGAAAAGTCACAGTCAGTCAGATTTTTCCCATTAATCTGTACTTGTATCTTTGATGTTTAATGTCCAATAACGGTACAGATTATCAGTAATGCGTTTGGCAGAGGAACCGAGGAAGTCTCTATTTACTGACAGTTGTGTCAGCAACCTGGGCCAGGCCTTCCCCTTAAAAAGCTACTAATGGCTCGGGCTAAAGCACTCACTCTCACATTAGACACAAACATACTGCCCTAAGCAAGTTAGAGTCTGCACCTTTCACTAAAAAGTATGGACGAAGTGTACTCAATATCATGTTTACCACTAAAACAAGATGAATCCGAGCATCTGCTTTGTCAGGCGACTTGTTTTCAGGCGGCGCTACAATTAACCATCGCTTTCATTACCATTTTGGCCGACAAACTTGAAATAAATCTGTTTTTGCATTGGGTTGTGTCCCCCCAGGTGCCCTGCAGAATATCCTAGGATTGGCTTACATGTATTTGTGGATACGGCGTGGATATTTCTGGATGTATCCTGTTATCTGCATTTATTTATTATTAGAATCAGAGTAAAAAAGGGAACCGGCCTCAGCAGCAGTGCGTCACCATGTTATTGATCGCTCTCATTCTGGCCTCTAAACTGTGTCTGCCATCTCCAGCCCTGTCAATGCATTAACACTCACATACCCCTCTCTCCATTTTGTCTCGGTGCATTAGTGATTGCAGAGTCATCATTCGTCCTCTTATGAACTGTCAAACATGTACAAGCATATAGGTATTTATTCTCCGCTTCCACTTCGGGATGTGCACAAAACATTAAGACCGAAGTGAGGCGTTTTTTGTCCCCTACAAATTCTTGACTGCATCTTTGAGTTATTTGATCTACACTATTGTTCTTCTTATCTCACCTCTCTTCATTTATTTGGGTAATCTGACTTGTGCCCTCCGCCACCAGATAGATGTGGTGCGAACCGGGGGACACTTGATCGACAAAAGTGAAAGCGTGAAGAGCCCACAGCGCCCAGGGGGGGAGAGCGTCTGCGGTCTGCCAAAGTTATGGGATGACAAAGGGGATGGAGAGGAGGACTGGGAGCTGAGATCAGAGGCAAAACCAAACATGTGAGGGTAAAGACCTAAAACGAGAGACCGGAGAAGGACCAAGGATGGGCTGTGCGTTTCTGCCGACGGAAAGTTGGAAGTAGCAACAGTTAAATGAGCTTTAACAATGCTCGGGAATTCTGCACAAAGGAGAAGAGTCCCCTTGTAGGATTTTACGGGATTTCCTTTTCCGTGAGCCACTCCTGATGCTTTGAACTAGTTTATCTGCTTACACGTTTGGATGGATGTTTTACAGTGAGGGAATACCTTTCGGGGCAGTGTGGTCTTCTACCACCCCAGAGAGAGACTGCGTAAAAATGTTTATGTTAAATTATTTGGATTTGATTTGGTTTTCTCTTCACTTTTGTTAACGACTTAGATTTAGCACGTTTTTGTTGGCTGCCTGCGCCTTTATAAGGACTAGGAGAGGACATGTGTATACAGGATGTGATGGAGATTTCAGAAATTGCTCGTCTGAATAATGGGTTACTTACTTGCAGCCGCTCGTGTTGTTTTTCCAGAAGATGAACGAATCATGTTTGTATCGCTGGATCGTGCTTGTGCTAGAACTTTTGTCTGTTCGTAAAAGAAGCTGCTCCGTGAGTGAGAGGGGACATCCACACTTTCAGTTATGACTTAATGTAAATCACTGTTTGGATTACGAGACAGTGCAATATTGAGTGTGAAGTAAGAGCTCGTACTGTCTTTACAAAGTGACTCTGCTTTAATGCATTGTTATGAATAACCGGTGACACTGGTCCAATTAGTTCGAGGCATATCTTCCATATAAGTCGTGCTCTGTAAATTTTTATTGTTGATACGACTGAAGCTTGAGTGGTACTTCTCATGCCGTCCCCGTGGCCTTAGCCAAACACAAACTGTACTTCAGCACTGGACGTTTCACTTGGTCTTGTGATTGGCCCGTGCCTTCAGACTGCGTACATAACAGAGGTGGTTCCCCTGGTCAGAGGGATCCCCCGCTCTCCGTAAAACCATGGGCATCCATGGCATGGAGCTGTGTGCCATCGGTGTAGTCATCATTCTCTTCATGGCTGTGCTCAAACAGTTTGGCATCCTGGAGCCTATGTCGTCATTTGAAGGTAAGCCCACCCTCTTCAGAGCCTTGTCAGCTGTTTGGGGCATTTTAGTATGATTTTTAATGGCTCGTGTTATAAATGAAGTTGCTGTGGGCAAAATGACCTATTGTGTATCTGACTCTAAGACTTTGAGTAAACAAACACTAGATTTAGGCAGAACGTGTTACCCTTATATGGGGTTAAAGTTAATGTAAGTTTAGTTTTGCTTACTACAGCATTAAACCCTGATGTTCAATATACTGTGTACATTAGTGGCTGTAAAGGAGATCAGCTATTTCTCAGTGAATGATGTAGGGACTTTGATTGTAGTTTTGGGCTGAGGCCAGTCAGAGTGCCCTGCAGTCAGAGTGCCAAGGCAATTAGAGCCAGCAGGCACCAGTCGGCACATTAGTGTGGCCAATGCAGCGCTGTATCACAAATAATCATTTGAAAAACACCAGTAATATTCTTCCATAATTTATCAAACCTCTCAAACTCCACAATAATCATTACTCCAGTGCCCCGTTCCTGTGCCCACAATCATGAGGCCGAGCTTAAACTGGGTTTAGCATTACTTCACATCAATTATGCATGCTATATCGAACTGGCTTTCTCTCAGGCCGCCTAAATATGGAGTACTCCTCCAGGTCCCCGAAGGACACCGGCGATCCATCAGAAACCTCCAAAAGCCCTCCGCAGGTGTCCACTTCCTAAAACATGACTTCACTCTGTCCCACTGAACCCCATCAGCAGCTCTTCATGTTCTCCTTTGTGGTCATTCACTTAAGTTCACTAAGGATTTGTTTACTATTGGTGCATATACAACTGTGAACTGTGAGAGGTGAACTGAAAACTTTTGGAAAGAGTTGGAAAGAGTCTCACACCTCTGCGCTGGTAATGTTTTCTGAGTTTTATCATCTGATTTGACTTGTGTCTGAACCTCTGGGGTTTTGCCTTTTTGGTCTTGTTTTTGGAACCTGTCATTGAATCAATGCCTTTCTTGTTTTGGGAGTGAGAGACATTTTCAGATATATCGAGTTCTTTCTTTCTGTTCTTTCTACACATTTGAGCATTACATGAATTAATCAAATCAATGCAAATAAACACAAGTCGTTTGTCTTGTTCTATAGTTGAACAACACTATGTAAATGTAATTGATGCTAAACTAAACAGATTTGACATTGTGCCCCGAATGAGTCTTGATTTACACAGAACACTCGTGTACCATACAGTTGTAGTGTTGTCCAGCAGAGGGAGACACGGTTGTAGGTTCAGAAGTGTCACAAGGCCTGAGGGAGCTCACAGCCATCGTTCCTCTTTATTAAAGTGAAATGTGTGACACTGTTCGTTTAATGAGATTATGCTTTGGTAAATCTGATAGAATCCTCTCCGGGGACGCAGAAACAATTAGAAAGTAGATCAGCTCTGTGACGGGAGATGGCAATTCAGGGCATGTGCTAACCTCCAACACTCAGCCGTGGATCCACTAAACAATTCAGTCCTGTTGTTGTGATTAAAACTTTCACCTTTTTGAATCCTTGAATGACATAGACTACTACATTTGTCATAATCAACATTTTTAGGGTCTTAATAAAAATCCCATTTAACCTTTAGATATATATCATTATTAGCCTCGATATTGTTCAAAATGTAATTGTTTATTGTGTGTTTACATATATTACACCATTATTACTTATTTCCGCAAAACTTTTAATGAAGATATTGATCAAATGCATAGCCAAGTTACTGGTCTGATCTGTGGAGACACTGCTGAAAGTAAGAATGCATTTCAAGTTGTTTTGTTTGTTTGTTTTTTGTAATTGAATTAATGCAAGGTAGATACATTTAATGCCGTACTGTGGAGCATTCAAGGCAATGCAACAGCACTTATTGTTACAGTCCTGCTCTGTTACCCAGCCTGTTCCCAAACTGTTTGCAGGACACTTTCTGTTGTATTTGCTAAGATGTTTCACTGTTCTCTTTGTGTGGCATTTGAGTCCAGTTCACCACCTGCGTGATACTTATGTAGTGTAATTTAACCAGAATTATTTAAAGAAACAGATATCTGACACAGAACAGTGACCCATTACAGCGATCACGCCTTTAACAACTTAAAATTAAAATAAATTCTTTTTACTAACAAAAGTCTGACACGCTCCAGTGGGACAAAGGCAATTAATTACTATGGCAAAGGGGTGGGAGCTGAGAGAGTCAAGACTGTAACAGAAATATTGCAAGAGAAGTGACATAGTTTGACAGAGTACGCCAAAGAGAAGCGTCCGAAATGGCGGTGAAGAAGTGATTTCGTATTTTTTGTAGTAGCAGTAATGGCCAAAGTGTAGGGCTGGATCTCAGGACTTCAGAGGAGAGCCCGGAAGAGGAGCAGTGGAGGATGAGTGTGCGATGGGAGACGGAGGGGCTGCAGACAGTGGGCATTGTGTGTCTGGTGATTATGTTCCTCAAACTGATGCACCTCCTGGGCCTCATCGACATTACAGAGACTGGTGAGACCCCTGTACTGATGAGGAAGACGCAGGCCAGAGCGTAATGCCCAAGCACTGTGAGAAAAACGTTGGTTGTAGGTTGTTCTTACTTAATTTCAGTCGTATTTCTGATGATCTTGTGTATTCTTGAAACTCCAATATATCTTAAGTTGTTGCTTTATTACACGAAAAAGACACTTCATACTATTTTTACTCATTTTAGATGATTGTTCTTCTTGAGGCCGTGCTCCATCATAGTAAAAGTACATCTCTAGTGCTTTGAACAGTACTACAGACCAAGGGTTATTTTGCAAATCAGTATTTACTGGAAATTCCCTGAGAATCCTGCTCACAAAAGGGAATCAAATTAAGCACTGCTGAAGGCTCTAAACTAAATTATAATTTGAATAGTCACTGTTGTCAAATCCTAAAGTTGCAATTGTGAGAGTAATATAGTTTTACACCATTTGCAGTGTTGTATATTAAAGGATATTTTCGTATACCAGTTAGATTTAAGTCTATCCTTAAATATTTTGTACTTTTTCACTGCATATTTAATGTTCTTCCCCGTTGTGGGACAAATAAAGGTTCTCTTATCTTAAAATCCTGTGCAAACACCAAACAAAGCCGTCTTATTAAGTAAAAACACTTAAACTGAAGCGTATACCTCTACAGTACAAACATGTCCAAAATGTAGGGACGCACATCTGCACAAATGTGACTTTAAAACATTAATCAGAACACTTGCGACTGGAAATTTCCCAGCATCATTCCGGCCTTAGAGCTTTTGATTCTCTATAGTTCTCAGTGTATTAAGTTGCACCGCTCGGTTGGACGCTGACTGTAGTCCTGGCATAGTTTTTCCTGAAGCGCTTCATCTTATGTGCCTCCTGAAAATGTCCGAGCTGACCTGTTTTCTTTTGTTGTTTTTCTTTCTCTTACTATCGCTCTACCCCTGCTCTCCATCTATCACCCCATCTCGGTGTCGCCTCCCCTCCTCTTTTCTTTCTGTTTAAAGATGGTGAGTACTTTGGCTCGTTCTGAGAAATCTCCCTCCTCCTTTTGGAATGTCTTCTTTTCTCCCAGACTTGCAGTGCTTTCTCTTGTGTGAACTGACAAATACCAGTGGCCCGACAGATTTTTACTACTGTGGCGGACATAACCTTTTAAAGAAAACCTGCATAATGAAGTTTCCGCCATAAAGAAAGTACCTCTTGTTTTCCAATGTCCCGTTTAGTAGGGCTGCAATGATTTAACAACTAATCGTGACTACTCGACTATATTAAGGAGTTGTAGTCATATTTTGATTGTTACCTGGATTATTCAGACTATAAAACACATACAGAAGATATTTTTATAACAACGACAGTCATATTATTAAATCAATATGTCAAAAAAGAATAAACAATTACTGATTTCCATAAATAATCCACTTTATTTGCACATATTCTTTTATTTATTTATTTATTTATCATGCCATTTCATTTTGTTGGCATCAATTTAAAGAGTCAAAAACAAAATAATCAGACCATTAACATAAATACAACAGTTATGTGCCTTGACATTACTGGCATGAACAAAAAGGAACAGGAAGAAGATAAATCCTATAAACGCTGCTCCTTTTACACATCATTAAAAGAAACATTTGTTTCATAATCATTCCCCACCTCAACAGCAATGAACCACCTGCACGTTTACATCAGCCTCTTATGATTTAGATTTAATTCACTTTAATATTCTTTATCTAGAAGCCTCCAGTCACCATATTTCCACCTTCATGTGTTTGATAATGTATTTCAAATGTCTCAGTGTATAATAGAAATAATCGTTTCATCGTCAACAAATCAAATGTTGACTGATTGGCTAAAATAATCGTTAGTTGCAGCCCTACCATTTTACAGCATTTACCTCTGACGTTTGATCCTATAGGTCCTCTTAATCCGCACGTTTTCCCGAGTGGTGCCTGTTTGTTAAATGTGTAACGCCCATTCCCTTTCCTGAATGTCAGCCTGCATTCACGTTGTGTCTACTGCATGCTTCCCTTTTATCAATTCATTTCCTCTCTTTACATCGCTCTCTCTGTCTCTCTGTTCTCTTGCTCCTCTCCTCTATTTGTTTATCTATCTATCACTTCTTCTTTCTTTCTATCCTCCTTCCTTTGCCCTCACAGACAGCAGTGACAGTGACTTGGAGCTGTCCACGGTGCGTCACCAGCCGGAGGGGTTGGACCAACTGCAAGCCCAAACCAAGTTCACCAGGAAGGAGCTCCAGTCATTGTATCGGGGCTTTAAAAATGTATGTAAATTGTGATTATTTGATATGTATTTCATTCATAAAACATAAAAGATAAACTACTGGGTGATTATGTTGAACAAAAAACTGAATGAAAAGGAGCAGAGTAGAGCCGTCTTATGTTAACTGCACTTATCTCCAATGTATAAAGTTCAGTTCCACTAATCCCTCTGACTGTTGTAAAATATTGACTTTAACTTAAAGGACATTCACTTGAAGCCTGAAGTTCCAACTGAGTCAACTGTTTGAAAAGCAAATTTAACGGTGCATTAAAAGTTCATTTTTCTGGTTAAGGATCCGTCATCTGCTTTTCTCCATGAAGATGTTTCCAAACACTTTGCATGGAACGTTCCACAGTATGGCATTAAACATATCTGCCTCCATAATTGCAGGTCAGGTCAGTAGAGAAGTGACCCAGCTCATCATAAGCAAGGTATTTTCTAAGCCATAAAAACACTTGTAATTGAATAAATGCAAGATGGCTGATGTTAATGTCATACTGTGTTAGATTCCAGGCCTGTGTAATCCCTCAGTCATCCAAGTCTGACTAAAAAGCAAAACGTTGTCTTCACTCGTACAACGTTTTGTCCAGTTGACGGATTTAACTTTTGCTGTTCCAGGCAAAGCTTTATCGTCTGCATTGAGACAACCGGGCGCTGAACCTCCCACCAGAAAAGTTACATAGATGGACCTTAAATTAAAAAACAATGAAACTTGTGCACCCTGAAGTGTACAGTATATTACAACTCAAAATGTCCAACAAAAACGTTAACCACTGATATAATATAATTTGAAGTAACCCAGCAAGTAAAAAGGTTGATGACAAGTGTTTTTATTTTGTCTCTGCAGGAGTGCCCAAGCGGACTGGTGGATGAAGAGACGTTTAAGTCCATTTATGCTCAGTTCTTTCCTCAAGGAGGTTAGCTCATACAATAATACAGTACAAAAATAGCATTTATTGGGAAAATCCTGAACTAACTGTCCTTGGTCCCTGGTGGCGCAGATGCTACAACCTACGCTCATTTCCTCTTCAATGCATTTGACATCAACCGTAATGGATCCATTCGCTTTGAGGACTTTGTCATTGGTTTGTCCGTGTTGCTCCGAGGATCAGTCACAGAAAAACTCAACTGGGCATTCAACCTCTATGACATCAATAAAGACGGGTACATCACCAAAGAGGTATGTGGTGTCACTCATTACAACCTTCATAGTAAATGTTTACACTGCTTCAAATGTACAACTCATGTCCTCTTACTGTGAGAAAAACATCGTAACCTGTATTAACGACAGTATATACAGTGTAGGTGTGGTAGGATTTTGCACTTTCAGTTTTTATTTGTAAGATAACGTATTTTGTAGGGCTGTAATGACGAACACGAGACTAAATTGCTCTTAAAATAACCAAGAGCTTGTTTAATATTTGTTAATCATTATCTGCACTATAAATGAACTTGTGCCATGAACACGTGCCACGTACTTGAAAAAATGTTTTATAACAAAGACAGCGCCACCATAAAATCAAATACCATAAGAAAACAATGGATTTAGTTGGAAAAATATGGTTATTTTTAAGTTTTCCCATTTTTTACTAATTGTTATAGATGATAAGTTTGACCTGTCTACTACTGAAATAAAAAGGTTGACAAGTAAAATACTGAAATTGTTAGTGACAACCCCATACAACATTATAGTCTGTCATTATTAGGAAATGTTAGCAATTATGAAGTCCATCTATGACATGATGGGACGATACACTTACCCCTGTGTGCGGGACGATGCCCCTTCAGAACACGTGGACAAGTTCTTCCAGGTATTTCACTCCTCATGTACTACGTAACTTCACTCATGCACTATTTTCACTGATCGTTATTGTACGTGTGTATTTTTTCCTGTAGAAAATGGATCGAAATCGCGATGGTGTTGTGACAATTGAAGAGTTCATTGAAACTTGCCAGAAGGTGACTTTACTACACAGAATCTAAAATAATGGGCTTTAGTTATACTGGTAACTGTTTCTGATGGACGGTCTAAGATTAATTGAATAAAGCATTTTAATTTTAAAATCCAAATTCCACAAGTGTTGAACCTTACCAAGCTCTCGAACTTATATCTCAACAATATATCCACATTTTGACAGGGATTTTACCTGCCCCTCATCTCTTTATTATACACCTGAAGTATGCTGTGATGTGAAATCCAGTATTACTTTTTGTATTGATATTTTGCTCTTCTTTGCAGGATGAAAATATCATGAGCTCCATGCAGTTATTTGAAAATGTGATATAAGGGAATCTACAACTCAACCACCTACCTACAAACTACACATACACACACCAAATGTACTGGCACAAGACTTAAGCTGCCCCACTAGAGCTGCTATGGATTCTAAAGACTGCTAGTAACAAAAGAAGAGCTTCCTGAACAATATGTCCTGTGTTTTTGTTTGATATATCTTTTGCTCTCTGATAACAACCAAAATTTATGAGGGGAAACACTATCATTAACTATGTCCTTGGATCACACAGACACATGACTATATAATCTTTCACACATTTCTCTTTTTCACTAGCTGCACACAGACTCCTTTTCTCAGTTGTACTAACATATCAATATAATCACTGGATCTGAGCATGGGGATAATGAAACTTTGGGTTAGAGGTAAATAAATTAAAAAGGAACTGGCACAAAATAAGCATGTTTGTCAACAAAATGTGACGTGAATTGCTTGCACTGAAACATGTATGTACAATACGCCGTAGAGGCATTGTAGATAACTGTTCTGTATATATGTATAATTAGTAACACTTGCCCCATCTGTGCTGCACTGTCTGGGCCATTTTCCCAACAAAATGTATTTATTGATTCCTTTAAGAGAACATAAATTAAGTTCTTTTGCTTAAAAAATATAATCCAAACTTGCTAATAAAAAAGACCTCTTATTTTGAAGAAAAACAGACTGATAATGTTTGTAAATGCAGAATTAAAGTAACCTATTCTTTGATTTTTAGATATTGAGCATGCTGACTCTTAAGTGCCACAGTATAATGTACAATACAGTAATTGGACTTATGTCATGTCCTTAACACAAAATGCTGTGAAGTCAATGTGTGAAAACGTGTGACTTCTATGTTCAGTTCGTCACTGTACACACTGAATAAACTTTATTTGTGATGATGTTTGAGTTGCTGAACAACTCAAGCCCCATAGAAGTTCCTGTGCAGATGTTACTTTTCATTACAAGTTATTATTTTATTGTGTGCTGTAAAGAAATTACGGATTTGTGAAGAATGCGGTCAAGAGGAAGCAGTTATCTGGGTCAAGTTATTCTTGGACACCATAGCCTTGAATAGAAAGAGGATTGTATCCAAAAACACTCAAATAAAATTCCAACTCTGTAATTGCGCAACAGTCTTATGTAGGAGGGCAATGCTGCAGTGCACACAAACGGACAACAGGTGGCACTGTGAAAGGGGAAACGTCAGTCCGTGAAAATGACCGTTACTTATTATAAATAAAGAAATTATTTGCTAAAAATAATTTGTCTTACTCTTACCAAACCTTAAAGGCGTTTCTTCTGTGAATTAAAAAAGTGTGTGATATTTTAATAAACCCTCTGATTGGTTGACGCTGCACTCGGGGCGGGACTTCTGCCCTTACGTCAGAGAACGGAGTGCGCATGCGTGATGTCGGACGTCAACCCCATCCATAGACAAGACAACCCCCGTGGCTTTATGAAAGGGCTGAATCCCTCCATAGCTGTGGATAAGCTCGTTTAGAAGGGTGAGCACATGCTAGGAGTAAAAGGACGGAGGACGTACGGTTAAAGCTGGTGTTTGGTGGCTTTTCTGTCCACGGCGTGTTATCGGACCTTCCTGTCTCCTGTTCGGTTCAACAGCTCCATAACCACGGGGACGAGCCAACGGACGAAGCGTTAGCCGAGGAAGAAGCGGGCTTCATCTTCTCTTACATCAGACAGGTGAGTGGAAAAGAGTTATTTACCATTAGCACTTACAAACGTGTACAATGTACCTGTGTGGAGTGTATATAGTGTGGTTAAAGCTGCCGTGTGCTTCAGCGTGGGCAGCTCCTCCTCACAGATGCACGTTTTTACATCCACAGAACAGATCTGTGATGACTGACCCCAAAAGACTCAGCCCTGTCCATTAAACACACTATTTCACAGATAATCGCTTCTAATTAAGCACTAGAGAAACACAGAGATAACGAGGGTTTTTTATTGTTTACTGTAAGCCCAGAGTCACCAAGGAGAGACTAATATGTGTGTCCTACTCTGTAACTAATACAGTTCATAAAACATAAAGTACAATCTGAGCGAGCAGTCCCGGTGTGGCTCTGTCCATGTGTCCTCTGTCCATATGTCCTCTGTCCATATGTCCTCTGTCCATGTGTCCTCTGTCCATGTGTCCTCTGTCCATGTGTCTTCAGTTCATGTGTCTTCAGTCCATGTCCATGGCCTTTAGTTTATGCCACAAAATGTGATTTTTGCCTTACATGTAATTGTCTTTACTAAACCTCTAGCACTCACATGACACATTTAAATTTAAAATGTAAAAGTTGTTTTTTCTTAGTGATCACTGGTCAACAAATGTAAAGTGTCTGACCTGATCATTTCCATTCCCTGTGTGACTCATCACATGTGAGCACCAAGCCTTCTTATACAGGTGCCCTTATTTGTTTGTCCCAGGAAAATATTCCTGTAAGCTCTGATTTATTAAGCGGTCCAGGGAAGAATTTCCCACCAGATCTGGACCAGGGCACTGGTCCTCTGTGGCACAGACCGATTCCTGACCTGTTTGATGTAGGCTGCATGTGACTAAGATTACACTGTAGTGCTGCTGGGTCATGTCGGTTGTTTGAACTGCACTATGTACACATGTACATGTGCCGCATATGTCTTTATCATGCTCCTCAAGTGTTTTTGACCAGTGTAAACCTCACATATAACCCTTCTTACATCAGTCAGAGGCACTATAATATGGCTAATATTCTTCACAGATGAGTTGGTCATTGGCTCCTACTACGTAATGGGTGGAATGTAGTAAAACAAATTTTTTTGTTTTATATGCTGTAGTTTCAACAGATGGAAAAATATAATCAACCTTAAAACAAACTATCTGTCTTGAAGGGCAGACAGCTGTCTGTTATAACATAAATACACTTTACCCTCAGAAATTATATGCCTGCCCTAAATGGATCAATAGATCAATGGATCCATAGAGACACTGACTATTATAAATGCAACAGAGAAAGGTCTGTACAGGTTCGAGGGCTTTTTTCATGACAAATGAAATGAAACTATTTAATGTGTAAGGAGATCTACCAAACTGTCAGGACTTAAAAAGATGAATGGGTCCCTCTATTTTCAATGATCCCATTATTGCAGCAGGAGAGTCTACCAGATACACAGGTCATTGTTGTATTGTATCATTGTTTAGATATGATCATTACAATAACTATTACAAAATTTCAGCACAAATCTCTACTAAAGTATAGTTAATGAGATGCCTTAGTGTATGTGCTTTACTAACCTCCTGTCTGCAGCTTTTGTGTTACTGTACATATTATTATGAGACCAGTTACCCCACAGTGAGCAGCAGTGGGAGTCTGGCTCCGATAGGCTTAAAGGATTTTCTGAACCTCCAGCTACAATGATACCTCAGTGTTAGTGGTTGCAGCCACAGGGCCTGTTGCAAAAAGCCCATAGCGGTGGGTGGCTGAGCAACAACTGAGAGATGATACATAAGTAAAGGCCAAGTTTGTCTCTGTAAATTAGTTTTTCCCCTTATCTAACCTTCGGAGCTTGTTGTGTTCTGCTGATACCATGCTGTGTGGGTGCCTCTGTAGAGAAGGGATGGGTCAAAGGAAGATGAGCACTTTTTTGCCTTCTTTCTTCTATTTTGGTCTGCCTACCCTGCTTCTGTTCAAGTCCACCTGCCAAGAGCCTGAAACTACTATCATGTTGGTTTAGTTTGGTATGAAAAGACAAACTTTGCTGTGCCCCTTAAGCCAAATGAATAAATATCTATGCATCCCTGAGTCTTCCAGGATATATGACGGCTTCATACTACAATATGTCGCAACTAAATCTAAACTGCTATTTGAATTGATGAAACAAATGATCTAATCTACCTGCAAATATGTGGATAGTAGAATATCGTCCAAAAAGAACAAACTGTCCTGCCTGTTTATAGAAAAATCTTGTTGCACCTGTAATTTAGAATTCTACAACAATGTTCTCATTCATTCTTGTATTCGCTCACATTTCAGCCTTCTCTAAAATTATAATGCTCCTGGTGTTGTTACAATGTGCACTGCAAATAATCCTACTTTTCTTATTCTGTAAAGCACGTGCCTATCCAGGTCGTCGTTGTAAATGAGAAGTTGTTCTCAATTGACCCACCTGGTTAAACATTGAATAAATAAATAAATAAATAATTACTTTGTGCTATACAAATAAACTTGCCATGCCTTTTAAACATATGAAATTTAACATGCTACTATTAATTAATTAATAACAAATTATTTGGTTGTGTCCCTATGGGGATGGGTGGGCTCTATTGACAAGAGTGAATATTGATTTGAAATGTATTTGTATTATTACAGTAACAGTATTATAATTGTTGAGGTTAAAGTGTCACAGGAAAGAAAACAGACTGTAAAATTTGCCACAAACATGGCAAAATAATTCTTAATTACACCCTTATTTGAAAGTATAGTTTGTAAATTTGTTTTATTTTTATCAGCTGCCAGCTTTTATTAAAATTATATACCGGTACTTTATTGCAATTTTACATAGAGCACCTAATTCTTAGCCACTTAAAAGCTGACTTATTCACACTTGTCCTTAAACTTTGCCAATGTCTCACCTAAACTTTTAAATATGACATACTTTTTTTTTTCTCTTCTATATAGTTAGCTATGATATCCGTGGATCATTACTTTACATTTTGTTTGTTTTACATTTTAAATTGTAGTATAGATCTAAAACGGCTAAATGAACTTATGGTTGAATATATGTATAAAAAAAACCAAAAAACATAGTAAACAACAGTGGCCATATAGGGGTGGTAGGGGAAAAGAAGATTTTTGAATGCAGGAGAATAAAAGTTACTCAAACATCCATCATGTCAAGTGGAGAAGTGAGAAGGGAAAACATTTAAAACATGGTTAAAAGCTCTCATTAATATAGTAATTTTGCACAATATACCTCCTTTAAGTTAACTTTAGCTGAGCAGAGAACTAAACGAAACACGCAACATATTAATAATAATAATAGTAATTAGTAATAATACATCAGGCTTATATAGATTTTTTTTGGACACTCAAAGATGCTTTACAAGGGGGAGAACCGGGAGAGTGCTGTGTCAGAGATGCCAATAGACTGTAGACGATGGAGGAGAATGGTGTGGTTGATGGTGTCAAACGCTGAGGTCGAGGAGGAGGACGATGGAGAGAAAACCAGAGTCTGTGGTGAGGAGGTCGTTGGTGACTTTCTGAGTGACTGTTTTAGTGGTGTGATGGGGCAGAAACCGGATTCAAAGAGTTGGAAGTTGAGAAGGTATTGTTGGAGTTGGGTGATGGCACGTTCTAATATTTTGGAGAGGAGAATTTCAGGAGAGGAGATGAGAGAGATGATGTTTAATCTATATTGTATCATGTATAATCAAAATGTATTTTTCTCAATTGTAAAATTTGTTTCATAAAGTGGGGATCCTTTGACCCACCATCACATGGAAAGGAGTAGACAATATTGATAAGTGTTTATTATAGACTGTACTGTATATACTGTATAATCAATAATATTTTTGATTTTACATTTCTAAAACAACAATGGTGATATTATCCATATTTCAAAATATCTCACACCACTGCTATCACCTCTACTCCAGTGACAGGACGTTGGCCTTTATGCAAACGTGACCTTGTGAGAGACTACAGTCTCCCTCTCTGTGATATTTGACCTGCTCACATGTGCAGAGCTGCACGTGTGTCTTAAACTGAACTTCCTGCTTCAAATGGTGTGGTTTATTATTATGTAAAAAAAACTGCTGACCATGTTTTGGTAGTATAGACCTTTACAAACCAGAATTGCATGTGATTATTGTGTAAGTTTGGCAGTACATATTCAGTGTTCTGTGCTTTTAATGCTCGATTTAAAATGTGCACTCATAAATGTTGTTCAGCCCTAATTGTGTATTTTATTTTTGTAATTCCACAAAAAACATGTGATGTCTTGCGTTTGCCATGTCGGTTCACTCTTGTGCAGTGTGTTGTAATCCATAGGCGACCACTTTCATATTATAAAGTTGCTTTAAGGAGGTTTTTGTACTACATCTCCCAGTCCATCCTTGTCTGACATTGAAGTGACAGTGAGTTGTAGAGCTGAGTTAAACTAAAGGCTCTGGTTGTTGGCTGCTGTTTGTCAAATTAACTGATGTCTCACTCCCTCCTTATCCCTCTGTCCTCTTCCTCTCCTACTTCCTCCATTCCCTCTCTGTTGCCCCTTTTACACAGATGCTCCCAGCCGTGCAGCTTGACAGGAGTGGTGGGATGTGTCCATTAGGTATTAACACCTGTCCCAACATTTTATAACTAGATGAAGACACAAAGCACAAACCTTGTGTACATTGTGCAACAAAAAAACGAGTGGTTGCTAGGCAGCTTTTAGCTTTTGATCAATAATTGCATTTTAAGATCTGCTATTGCTGAATGCTTGAGCTGTAAACCTGTTTTTATTCAGGCGTTAGTTTGGGCAAGTGCCTGACTGTACAGGACCACAAGGGTCAGTTTGAGCACTTATGTTTGAACACTTAACATCAGTTCTGCAGAGTTGGCTTTAATCAACAAGGATGTTATTAAAATGTAAAAATAGTATTGTATAGTTTGCTGACTTTGGCAGTATTATGCAACTTACTTAGTTAAATAGTTTGTTTAAATTAAAAGTACATAGTGCTTATTGCTCAATTTGAAACAAAAACCTTTACATCAGGGTTAACCATTTCCCTAAATGACTTCACACTATTCATTGTTCCCATTCTTGTTTTATCTGTCATATTCTGGTGGTGGGCTCTTAGACACCTTTCTGCAGAGTGCAGAATGCCTTAAATTTACAATTTCAGAGACTGCATGATGTCATCAGGTGGTAATCCAGGAACTTATCCTCTGTGTTTGTCCATACTTTTTCATAGACTTGTCTTCACTAAATGGCTAAACAACTTTGATCCAAAGAGCTATTGTTAACATCTTTTAAATGTAGTCTTTAGTGCTTGTTTTAGTCTTAAATCTGTGTTTTATTTTCTTGTGACAACAGCACCATTTTCCAACCAGACACTTTATTTTAAGATGTGTGTTTATGTTTTAAGAGTATTAACGTAATGGCTAAGGAAGGCTCCCAAAAGTAGTTTTAAAAGCAAGAGTGAATAATGTGTATCCTTTCAGAATCAGATCATATCTGTGTTTAGGATTAATACAGGCAGTGTTAAGAATATGTACACGTATATCACATGCAATGGAACGATAATCTATATTTTTATCTATATATTTATGTTTAATCTTGGATTTAATAAAAGAACGGTGGGTAATCTTATGTGATCAGAGCATCACAAAAAGGCCAGGATATGAGGTGACTTGCTGTGCAATAAAACAGACTGTAATCTCTCCCCACATCTCTGCTTTTCTGCAGCTGACGGACTTGTCCCGAAGGATGTTACGAGGCTGAGCGAGTCTGCACGAGTTTTCACACCAGAACTAGATCCAAGAGGGCCCAATAGACCAGACCAGAGCCCAGAGAGTCCCAGAATGGGCGTGGGAAAGAACAACACCCCCAAGATGGACAGTAGCACTGAGCCAGCCAAATATGAAGATGAGAGCAAACATGAAGCAGACTTTTACCCCATTCCAGTGCGTAACATTTGACATATCACTTTATAGCAACTGTTATATTTCAGTTCAGCCACTTTTACTGATACAACTGCCCTGCTGCTTGGATAACTCAACGTCTTTAGTTAGATACTCTTGGCAAAGGCCCGATGATTCATGCAGGTCGATGGCTTTGTAACAATAGCTTTTTGTGCCTCACACACACAACTAATACTGTTTTCAGCTGGTAAAACCAAATCAGAGCTGAATTGACTTCTACACATTATCAATCTGGGAAGGCTCTCACTGAAGGCAATCAAAAACACCAGAACATCATGACTATTATTTGAATCTGATCCAGTGAAGTGTCAGAACAGCAGAACAAGCCAAAAAAAATCTAACTTTTGTTACATCCATTTCAGAGAAAAGCACAGACATTTTCCCTCTCCATAAATCCACAAAGTGCTTACCTTCTGCACATCTTTCACAAACAAAATAGTCCACACTGACGCTAAAATAGTCTGAAGTATACCTGTTGCCGTCGCCATGTTTGTTTTAGTTCACTTGGGCACTTTGCCTTCCGCACAAACCTCAATGCTGCTCTGTGATTGTTCCGCCCACCAGACTAACCTTCCAGCATATGCAAACCAAAATGATTCTTGTGAATTTGTTAAGTCACAAATATCAAGAGAATCCTGTTAGAGCACTACAGAAAGTGTCACCTCAAATCAATGACAAAAGTGACCTACAGTTTTTTCTCAAAGAAACAGTTTTAAGTGAATTTCTGAATAGTATAATTCTGTTTTGTGTTTCAAGATAATGACAAAATATTTAATTGTACCCTTCCCAAGCTGTAAAGCCTCAAATCATTTATAGTTGATATCATGACACTTAAGATGTTCCAAAGCCTTCCTGCTTAGCTGTTTTAGATTTTAAATGTGGTAATATAATTAAGTGCACCACGTAGACTCATCATCTCCTCTCACGTGTTTGCGAGTGCCAAGCCTTTAATTGCACCTTTGAATGTGGATTTTCTCACACGTTTGTTCTGTGGTTGAGGCTAACTGCCAAAAATGTGTCATGTAATCTCCATCTTTTTGACATGTAAGGAAAACATGTTGGATCTTTGTGTGGGTGCAGGTGGTGGTGAATGGAGTTGGTGGGGCTGGCCCAGACCAAGACACTGAAAACACAGAGCTTATGGCCATCTACACCAAAGGGGAAGTGGAAAAGGTAACCTAGAGGGGGCAATCCCGTGATATCAATTGTTCAAGCTTGCAAAAACAATGCAGTTGCTTGCTTAATCAGTATTGTTTTGTAGATTTTCAGTTCCCCTCTTTCTGTTTTCTGTATAATCTGGAAAATGGAGTTTGCTGACACGATCATGTGATCCCATGAGATGAAACTGAACAAAAATGAATCTTTTTGCACTGTAAATTATATTGTTTAGTGTTCTTTGGAGAAATTGTTAAAACATATTCTCTAAAACTCAGTTTTCTCCCATTAACCACATTCGTCTCTGTACATAATTTATCAAACTATTACACAAATAAAACCTCTGTGCTTGTGAAATACTCTGTGCTTGTTTTGTCTCCTACAGTTGAATTTTGCAAGTCACCATGACATGGCCCTCCGCTGCAAAAATCTGTCTGTTCATCATCCCATTGTCCTATTGTCTGCCACTTTTCTCCAAGAAAAGTTTTCACTCTTAAAACTTTTGTCCAGTTGACAGAATTTAATTTTCTTTTGATATGGTTCCTACTTGGATGATTGAGGCATTACAATGACATTCTTTATAATTTACAAGTCAGATACTGAAACTGTATCCAAAGAGAGCTGCACAATTGTACCAAGAAACAATCTGAGAAATGTTTTTTTTGTGTGTGTGTGTTTAGAGTTCTATGTCTGAAACCCTGGACAGCACAGACAGCATTGACGTGAGGAAGATGGATATGATCTACACCATCGAAGACACTCCTCCCTGGTACTTGTGTGTGTTCCTGGGCATGCAGGTAAGCCATCTCTTTGTTTTTACTTATTTATTTACACGCAGTGCCAATAGATGTGCCATATTTGTGTCTTTTTCAGCACTACTTGACGTGTTTCAGCGGAACCATTGCTGTTCCATTCCTTTTGGTTGAGGCAATGTGTGTGGGTTATGACCAGTGGGCTACCAGCCAGCTCATTGGGACCATCTTCTTCTGTGTGGGCATCACTACCCTGCTGCAGACCACCCTTGGGTGCAGGTGCGAACTCAAACAGTGCTGTGCATTGTCTGTCACTCTTTTCCTCCTCTTCACTCTCAAGTGCCACTCTCAGTTCCTCTTTTTTTAAAAGTGTCCTAAGAGTGGTACTTCAGTTTAAGCACAATGTAACCTCTGCAAATAGCAGAAACATGTAGACCTAAATGTAATATTCCTCTATATTATACTGTGCACTGCTGTCTGAGCGCGTCTCGTGTTCTTGTGGTATTTCGGGTCCTCTCGCGGTAACTCTGAAGTCATGTGATGCATGTAAGTTATGTCGACTAATAGTTTTAATCTTGTCTGTCAATCGGGCTGGCAATGGAGGTAACATTGTGAAGGGCTTCAGTAGATTTTGTGTGAGCCAAACTGAGCCATTTGAAGCGAGTGACTTGCTAGAACAGTCATCGTGAGCTGGCCAGGTCTTTCCTTGTTTCAATCACTCACAGCTGATCTTACCCAACCAGGATACAGAACCAAGCATAAAACAAATCAAGCTCTCTGCCAAAGCGGTAGGAGATATACACCTTAAACCTGTTGCACCCCATCATTCTCATAGCACAGCATTTTCATACATCTGCTAATAAACTTTGAGTAATGACCATTGACTATCACCAAGGGATTAACCATCTAAATTGCACAATTCCCTTGAAGTAGGGGAACCTGCTGAACTTTGGGGAGAGATTTGGATATATGGACATTGAATATATTGCGCTATTTTTGTTTTGACTGTTAATTGAATCTTGAATCCCATTGAACTACCTAAGGTCATGACCTAAACTGGGCATATGGAAATAATCACTTTTGGACTTCATTACTAAAAAAATTCAAGGTACATGCATTTAAAGTTACTACTTCATTGGTCCTCAACCTCTTAGAGTGAACTCTAGTAAGCTTCTGATACAAGTCTGTTACAACTTTATTACTTTATTATTAACGGTACTGTTTACCACTTTGATGCCCAAGTCTTTCAGAGTATATAATTACATGCTAAGGGGTAAATGTTCCAACAAGCCAACCCTAAATGTCATCAAGGCCTTTTCATTAAAAGGAAATATTTCATTGTCATGAGCATGTTTTGTGTATTATTAATGCAGCTTTAAAAATGTGTTGGTTGAAATTACTTTACAAAAATGTCTTAAAAGTGTTTTAAGGAAATCATTTAAAATACTACCCAGGACAATGCTTATTAAAGCTTATATTAAACAGCAGAGACTGAGGTGTGATTCTGT
Source organism: Periophthalmus magnuspinnatus (assembly GCF_009829125.3). Lineage (NCBI taxonomy): Eukaryota > Metazoa > Chordata > Actinopteri > Gobiiformes > Gobiidae > Periophthalmus > Periophthalmus magnuspinnatus. The sequence goes on along the minus strand of NC_047134.1, from coordinate 10,669,594 downwards.
CTTTGACTTCACCCTCTCTCTGTTACATGAGCTTAATGTTAAGTCACATCTCTAAGCAACCTCACATGAACTGCTTTATTGCACTGTTTTATTGACTTTAAACTTGTGTTGTTGGTTACCAAACTGTGGTTGGCCTCAGTGTTTTAATGAATGGAGTGATGCCATGTGAGAGCTCACGTGAGTAAAGATACCACTTTATTCAACGTGTTGGTGGTGTAACGTATCCACCATGACTCAGTATCATTGTGTCCTTGTTAGTCACAGTGCAAGCTCTACAGAAATGTAAAGAAACAAGAAGGATTTTAATAATGAATTTCAGAATTTTACAAAGTTGCATTAACCAGCCACATTTATACAATGTTCAAGATTTCTTACGCTGATTTAAAATGGTTTCTTGGCTTCTGTTTTTTGGGTCAAGTATTAAAGCAAACCACAATGAACTTTTGTTTCCCAGGCTTCCTTTGTTCCAGGCCAGTGCTTTTGCCTTCCTGGCTCCAGCCCGAGCCATTCTGTCCCTGGACAAATGGAAGTGTAACACAACAGGTAAACCTCTACTCTCTCACACACATAAATATTAACAGACTATTACTAATTTGTGTTGTTATGATTTCTCTTCTTATGGAATTAATCAGATATCCCATCAATGAACAGTACAGAACTTCTACACACAGAGCACATCTGGCATCCCAGGATACGAGAGGTAAAACCAATTTAAAATGGTAAACATGCATACATAATACATATTACTTTACTCTGTGAGCGCTGAAATTCCTTAAGTAAATACTTTTTTCTGACTGCTTAACTTGTCATTTTTTTCCTCACTTTAAATGTTGTTAAATTTCATAGACTCAAACACATTTGAATATTTACGAGTTTGTAATGAAAGTATTTATTTAACAGATCCAGGGAGCCATCATTGTGTCGTCTATGGTGGAAGTATTTATAGGAGCTCTGGGTCTTCCTGGGATTTTACTCAAATACATTGGACCTTTGACCATTACACCCACAGTGGCTCTCATTGGACTGTCCGGTTTCCAAGCTGCTGGAGAGAGGGCCGGGAAACACTGGGGCATTGCTATGTTGTAAGTATATATAGTGTACTATATTATATTCATGGGTTTAGGATTGTTTCCACAGCAAATTATCAATTTAAAACAAAATATATCTTTTGATTGGTGAAAAGTCCTCAAAATAAAATATCACATATAGCAAGAAGCTGAAACCTATGCATAGTTGAGTTCTATGTGAGTGGATAACTTGACTATTTTTTAATGCAATATTTATGTTTAACCTGTTAGAGGCGTTTCCAGGAGGTTTTCATTCATCCTAATTGTCTGTTTGAGTCACCTTTTATTGACTCAAACAGGCAATTAAGATAAGTGAGACTGATTCATAGGAAAGATGTACTTGATCTGGGATGTTCACGTGGCATGACATCAATACCTGCTGCGTCATTGTTGTTTACCCGGTGACTCTTGGCCATTTTCATCCCAGGCCTCCACTGTGGCCTCAGGGGCAGTATCTGGGCTTGTAATTGTCTGCTATTTGCTTATTCTCGGCTTGTTAGAGTAATTGATTGCTCTGGGGCCTCTGATGTTTCAGCCAGACAGATGGGCCGCAGAGATCAGGGCTGCGTAAATCGTTCATTTATTTTGTCTCTCACTAATCTAATTGCTTTGTCTGCAGGACTATCTTTTTGGTGCTTATATTCTCACAATATGCAAGAAATGTCCACTTTCCTCTGCCAATCTACAAAGCCAAAAAAGGCTGGACTTCTTATAGACTACAGGTCTTCAAAATGTTTCCTGTGAGTATGAAAAGTCTGCATTTTCATTTTCATTCATTCTATGTGAACATAAATTGAGTCTGTCACTCCTCACTGCCTGAGGCCTGTACATCACAGCAGGTACATCGGCCCCTGGCTGCCCCCTACTGGCTGTACGAGGCATTACAATATTACTTAAGATTATTTAAGACCCATGTCATAGGAGTGGCTCTTCATTGTGTTATATAAATGGTTTCTTCCTGAGGAAGTGACATCATATTTTTAGTGTCTGTCAATATTTTGTACCTGTCATGATGGAACAATACTATTATATGCATTTCACAAGAACCTTTTTTTGACGAAAATGTAATTTTTATGTATGTTGATCACAACTATTAGTACTTTCAAAGTAGTAGTTGTGATCAGCATGTTTGTGGAGGCACAAATTTTTGCCTCTACAAGTGCTCCAGTGCACGGTTTATCTGGTACTGGCCTTGTCTTAATGGGATGTGGAGGTATGTCTTATCCACTACAACAACAATAAGTCATTAGCCCCACTCCCTTGGGGTATGTATATGTTTAACTACATTTAAAAAAAACGTTTTAATGCTTTTATGTCTTTCAGATCATCATGGCTATCCTGGTGTCATGGTTCATCTGCTTCATCTTTACTGTAACTGACGTCTTCCCTCCGGAAAAGGACAAGTATGGATTTTATGCTCGCACAGATGCTCGACAGGGGATTCTTGCTGCTGCACCATGGTTCAAAGTTCCTTATCCTTGTAAGTCAATGGAAACATGAAGTATAAGTATGTATAAGCTATTATGGTATTAAAGTAGGGCAGCCTCATTTGTATGGCTTTCAACATGAACTGTAAATACTTTTAATCTGTGCCATTTAACCCCAAAGAAATACTCAAATTTCTTCCTCTTGCAGTCTACACTCCAAGACTCAAGCATAATTATTGATAATTAGGAACTGATGAAGCTTTTACTTGATTAAATTCAAATTTAAATTAGACTAATTGCACAGCCGGAGCCCTGTATCAAAGGTTTCAAATGTAGTCATCAAAAACTAGACAAGAACAAAAACAACTAAACAAGTCCACATCAACTTTCAAAGTAACCTTATATTATACATGAAATCTTGGTCTTAAAAGCAATGTCCTGATGACTCTTTCACCTTTGATTGTATGGACCACTCTGGGTTGAATAAGACATTACGTTGATAAGATATTTAGTTTGAAGTCAGTCTTACAAAATGTTACTACAAAAGTCTCATTGCTTTCCCATGTGTCTCCTCTATAGTTCAGTGGGGCTTACCGACAGTTACAGCTGCAGGTGTGATTGGGATGATGAGTGCAGTGGTCGCCAGCATCATAGAGTCAATAGGAGATTACTACGCCTGCGCCCGCCTTTCGTTAGCCCCTCCTCCACCAATACATGCAATCAACAGGTAACAGTACTGTGTGACGCTCTGAAACGCTCTGAAATATGAATCTATAAGCTATTTCTGTCACTCCGCAGAGGCATCTTTATGGAAGGAATTTCGTGTGTGCTGGATGGACTTTTCGGGACAGGAAATGGCTCTACATCATCTAGCCCAAATATAGGAGTCTTGGGCATTACAAAGGTTAGTTTTTAAATCAAAATACTTGTGACACTATTTACTCTTTTATGATATGTTCTTATATCTTATGCAACTTAACACAGTTTTGATTATTCATGAATCTTTTTCCATTTATTCTTGTTAAGGGTGATGGTTATTGAAGCCGAACCTAATAACACTGGGCCTTTAGGTTGGGTGTATCCTGGACAGTGGTCAGCAATAGTTTCAGGGCTGACTGATGGAGACACACAGCCATCCACTTTCACATTCAAAGGTGGAGAATAATTTATCAAACATTTATGTTTGAGGATGGTGGGAGGAAGTACACATGACTCCCAGCACAGTAGCACAGGCAAGAGTCTCCCCAAAGAGCTCTCTGAGGACAGATGATGAAACCCACTAATACCTCGACCACTTGTTCCGCCTATGATTTAACTAATTATTATTTATTATAAATTAATTAATCTAAATAATATATTAATGAATAGTAGGACTGGTTTAGATCTGCCATTGGTTTATCTTCATGTCTAACTTTTCACTTCTTTGGGCTTTCAGGTGGGCAGCAGACGTGTGATTCAGTACGGCGCTGGGATGATGCTGCTGCTTGGCCTTGTGGGTAAATTCAGTGCCCTCTTTGCGTCACTTCCTGACCCTGTCCTCGGAGCGCTTTTCTGCACCTTGTTTGGGATGATCACCGCCGTGGGACTGTCAAACCTGCAGTTTGTGGATCTCAACTCCTCCAGAAATCTCTTTGTCTTGGGGTTCTCCATCTTCTTTGGTCTCATGTTACCAAGCTACCTCAAACAGAACCCACTTGTTACTGGTGAGTCAAAATGTGCCACAGTGATGACAACAAATCCTGGCTGATTTATGTAAAGAACTGCTGTGCTGCTTCTGCAGGTATTGTTGAGATTGACCAAGTGTTAAATGTGCTTCTCACCACCGCCATGTTTGTTGGAGGTTCGGTAGCTTTTATTTTGGATAACACAATTCCTGGTGAGTTCTTGCACCTCTACCCAGTATGATTGTGTTTCATTTTAACCTCATCATGTATTTAATCGGCTTAGGTTCTCTGGAGGAGCGTGGAATAAGGAAGTTGAAGCGTGGGTCAGGTGTGAGTGCAGCAGAGCTGGAGGGAATGAGATCCTATGATCTCCCATTTGGAATGGACTTTATTCGCAAACACTCAGTCTTCAAATACTTCCCCATCAGCCCGACATTCACGGGCTACCAGTGGAACAGGCTGCTGAACGACTGCAGGAGCTGCTCGGGACATGGAACGGGGGTCAAAACTCCTGAAGGAGGAGCAGAAAGTGCAGTATAGCTGGACCTTTGAGAGCAGAGGACTTTTCGCTGAAACTACAGGATGACAGTTATGATGCACCGAGTTTATTAGTATGTTGGGGTTTTTTTGCTTGTCAATCTATTTCTGCTTCCTTCTAGGCTTTTGAAGCATGCTCTCGCAAGTCACAGCATGCTGAAACGATGTCTCTTTTGGGAAGTTAGAGATAAAAGCGTGTGCACATGTGTATTTATGACATCATTCCCATTCATTGCAAAGTTTAAAGGTAACTGCTAAATCCAATTCAATACCACAGTAAATGTGGTCAAATTGGATTATGCAAAAACTCCCATGAATAAAATGTTATAATCGATTATGCAACCACAATAGATATGCACAAACACATTAGACGAGATCTGAAATGCACAATGTGACCTCGCACAGATGGACATGCACGTGCCACGCACAGAGATTGTTATTTTGTGATTTTTGTTTTGCACTATCTGCCTCCTGAGTTCTACGCTGGAATGTCACGTCACATTTCACCTCCATATTTGTCAGGGATCCCACTCATCTCACTTATGTTATTAATGTCATATGATATTACCTCTGTTTACAGCTCTACTGGACACATAGTCAGTATTAGGCGCTAATCGGTTCTGAGAAGTGCAGTATATTCTACAAAATTCTTCTAAAAACAGTTTTAGAGCAGTGGTTCTGGAATTAGTTAGTTTCATATTTTAAAGATGTAGACATTAAGCCCATTACCAAAAAGTGAAGACTCATCTACAGCTTTAAACAGACCTAAAATATCATCTAGACATGTGCTCTTAAACATATAAGAAAGTGTTGCTTAAATGACCACTAGAATTACTAAATAATGTTTAACAATGCAGTTTTTTCCCACTTGCAATAGTCATTTTATCTTGTATGTTCATCATGCAGCTTTTCTGGTGGAGAGTCTGCCATCTGCTTGTCTTTTACTTTGAACAAAAACATGATAGATACAGATGCATACATTTTATGCCTTACTGTGGAACTATCAAGGCAATTACAGGTGTACCTTGACTCTGATCGACTCTCCACAGATCTGACCTGTAATTTGGCCTGAAAGTGTGACCTGTTTCTCTCTATGAAGATCGATAAGTTTAGTACCTCAGTGTATTACATCCCAGGCAAAGCAACAGCATATCTAGACAAAAAGATGGCAGGCCCTCCATGAGAAAAGTTACATAGTGCACCTTTAACTTTACAATCCAGTGATGATGGTGATTTTGAACCTTTTGTGACAGAGCCTATAAGATGTCAGCACACTTGTCATGTAGTCCAATCAGTACTGTGCCAAAGCAATTAGTTTTGTTTTATGCAATTTTCAAGTTGACCAAAAGTTCCATAATTTGAACAACTGCTGTCTCAATAAGAAATTTTACTTCATCAAACCAAAACCATATTGACACTGCCATTGTCAGAAAACCATTTGAATGACGAACTTTCTACCTATTGCTCTATTATATTTATTTATTTAAGACCAGATAGTTTGTTTAATTCGTTTGAGGTATGGCTCTTGCACAAATGTTATAGTTTACTCAAGCTTATGCTATAAAGATATACTTATCACACCTAAAATTTCAGATATTTATAATGTTAATCATCTGGAATTAGAAAATATGCTTCTATTTCATTCCTTTTTTTCAGTTCTATTTTGAAAGGTGAAATTTTGTCAGGGCCTTTTTAATACACACACTGTTCCCTATTGTAATGGTGCCAACATGTGTCATTAAGATGGTTATTACTCTGAAATTGTTTGGACCTACTATGCCATAACTCAAGCAGTATGAACCAGTGGTGAAAGGCAAGCATTCGGCCTTTTGGTTTCTTGGTTAATTAACTACAGCTTCTTTGTTTAACATGCACTTCACTGCAACTGTCCCCATATGTCATTATATGTCTGTGTTTTATTGAGAACTTTCACTGTCTAAAGTCCCATTTACATAACTTTGTGTATTCTGTGGTAGTACAGTATTGTTTTTGTACTGCACTATTTTCTGCCTTATGACTTACAAGGTCAAAGTTGTGGCAAAGCTAGCAAGTAGTTTTGATGCTGTACTTGTAATTTTATTTGGACTTTCTAAAATGTTCTTTATATTGGACCTTTCAGCAGACTAGAAATGCATAAATTGTATTTTCCTCCTCCCAGGTGGATCAATGCCCTTGTCATCATTGTTCTTGATATTTAGTTCATCACATGCTGTTCATGCACAGTTATCCTCATTATACCTGGCTGTTAAATGTGTGCCCTACATCAGTGACCAGTGACCACCTTGTTAAGAGCCTGATAACACACATAAACCAGGTAAAGGCAGGTGATTAACACTACGACCCACTGCTCTCCATTTGCAGTTGTTTTATTGGGTTCTGTGTAGGGATGCACCAACTCAGCTTTTTCTGTTCTGATACCGATGTTGATACTTTGGCTTTAAGTATCTGCTGATACATTAATCAAACTAGGACAGAGACTGAAAATATAATTTACCTCCTGTAAACAAAAACGGCATTAGGTAAAGATTCAAATGTGTTTTGTAACTGTTATTTATCAGAGTTGTTGTTGTCCAGCACATCGTCTTACACCAGTTTATTGACCAAAATGGGATTGACTGAACCGTTATCTGATCCATTAAAATTTTAAATATTGGTGCTGATATCGGTATCGTATCGGTGCATCCCCAGTTCTGTTACATTTTTGCCTCTGATGGTTCTGGAGTTACACTTTGACCCACAGACGGCCCTTAAGGAGGTGTCACTCTACGGCATCATTCCCTTTCAGTTTTTTGAAGGGGCTTCTATATGAAGAATATACTTATGTGTATAAGTGTTTATTTCATATATTGTTTTATACATCTTTATGTGTGTACATTTTGTACAAGTCATTTTTTGCAACTAAAATAATGTTTATTCTAAAAATCATGCTGAAGACAGTGTCGTAATTTAAATTACATTTTATCCTAATTTAAATCTGGTTCATATGTGTGTGTTTTTTTCCATTTTACTCCTTAACCAAGTCAACATAACCCCAAACATAAAGACATTTTAAGCTACATGTAATATAAGAAGTGTATATTTATTAAGTAGTTTACTAACTGTACAGAAGAAATGTGTACACCAATTGTAGCAACAAATGTTTTATTCTTTGTTCCTGAAACAATTTAATAAGATGTTACAGAATGGCTGTTGTGTTGTTTTTATTAGTCACACTCTTAACACTTAACTGCACATATTTGGCATTTTAGCCGATATTATTGGCACTGGGCAGGGCTGGATCCAGACTAAACTGACCTAAAGAGGATACTTCTTTACGAAGTATTTACCTCTAATGAGCTCAACATTTTCAAATCCAAGTGTTGTGGCACTAGGGGCAGTAGGAATATGTATGAATATTAATCATGAACCACATGCCCCACCAGAGACTGTGATGGTCAGAGGGATTTGAAACCAGTGCGTCCTGGATAGTGGAGAGGACAGAGGACAGTGGAGAGGACAGAGGACAGTGGAGAGGGCAGTGGAGAGGACAATGGAGAGGACAGGACAGTGGAGAGGATAGTGGAGAGGGCAGTGGAGAGGACAGTGGAGAGGACAATGGAGAGGACAGTGGAGAGGGCAATGGAGAGGACATTGGAGAGGACAGTGGAGAGGACAGTGGAGAGGGCAATGGAGAGGACAGTGGAGAGGGCAATGGAGAGAGGAGTGGAGAGGACAGTGGAGAGGACAGTGGAGAGGGCAGTGGAGAGGGCAGTGGAGAGGGCAGAGGAGAGGACAGAGGATGGAGACTGTCCACCTGAAAGAGGAGTTGGAGGGAGGGGGCAAGAGGAGAAGGAGGGGCCTGCTGAGTTCTCAGGCCTCATGGACACATTTTAGAGAATCAATAGCCTATAAAGAAGTTCGGGCATGCGTAAGAAAGAAGGGGACAGGGACATATCCAGACCAGATCTGCGCGCGCACAGAGGACGACCAGAGCAGGTGGACACACTGTAAAACACGACTATTTAAGGGGCTGTTATTTAATGTATTATTATCATTTATATTATATTATTACATATTATTGATATTTCTTACCGACGCGTTGCGCCTCGTGAGTGGGAGGAGCTCAGACGTGACCCTCACCTGGACGTCACGCACCAGGTGAGTGGACTCTGAAACTTTAAACAAAATGCAACGTGAAGCTTTTTACCAGTGCTTTACCATGAAGAGCAGCGTCCTACAGCACATCTGCACTGACCGCCTGGTGGCACTATAGATGCTCATTTGCTGTTGTTGTTGTTTGTTTGTTTGTTTTGTTTTTATTTTGTTTTTCTTTTCAGTCTTTCATACATCCACTTAAGCTCAAGGCTGTTTTGATTAGAATAAATTAACTGGATCACCAACAAAAACAGTTTAATCATAGTTTAGCCTTAATTTGTCATTGTGCTACATGATGTCTCCACGTTTTATGTTTTGTTTTTGTGTCAAACTTTTGCGTCTTAAGTTTGAGCTCTCATGGACATGGGCTAAGTGGATCTTTGTGCCGTGTGGTTTTAGTCTGACTGAGGTGTTTATGTTTCGTTATTAACCGCTGTGTTGATGGTTAGAATGGAGGAGCCTGATGTTCTTCTATTGTCTCCTGATTCATTCATCTGTCTCTTGGTTCCTCAGTGTGAACAAAGAGGGCGTGAGGCGCGCGCTCTGATTGGCTCGTGCGCTTTGTCTGCTGCGCACAGCAGATGGACTCTCTCTCCCTTCGTCTTGTTGTCTGTCATTTCGCTTAAATTCACGAGAAGCTGTTCCCAGGATTGTTTTGAACTCTATCAGGGTTTCGGCCAGGACTTTGAGGCGAGTCTAGCAGCGTTCAGCCACAAGAGGAGCGGATCTACACGGTGTCCGCAGGTGGAGGAGGACGAGGAGCCCGAGCGTGTGCCCTAAAAGTCGGTAGGAACAAGACTCAAGCTGCGGGGTGGCGCCGTAGACTCGCACAACAACAGCCTTTTCATCTGTGCAGCTTGTATCTTATTGGAGTAAATCTATTCCAGCTTTACGCATCTCCTGCAACGTCTCAAATATGCATCACTTAGGATTTTTTATTCATCTTTTTTATTTTTTATTTTTGGCGTATAAGGAAAAGTAGGTTATACCCCTGAAGTGTTGTGCCCATCTAAGGCAATAATGTGCTCGTGATTCATTTGATTTATAGGTTATCCTGTCTGCTCTATCATCAGCAGAACACTGTGAACACGTGGCTCTGATTTAGCCAAAGACAACTGTCAAAATGATGCTGATGTCTCTGATCTCAGGGTTTCCCCCTCCAAACACAGCCCTGTGACTGCCATGGCGTGGGCTTGGTGTTTATCAAAGTGTAAAGACTGCTCCAGAAATATTTTTGAGGAAGGGTATCAAGCTTCACAGTGGGAGTCCAGAGCATTTTGTTGTTGCTATGACAATAATGCAGCTAAGAGCCAGTTTATATTTCTTCATGTGGGTTAAAGCAGCAGACCCAGTATAAACAAGGGTGCATGTGTGACAGCTGAAGCCAGGAAGTTGTGGTCATGGGTTTTAATGGCATTTCATAGTGAGCTCTTTCAGCAGAATGAACCAACAGAGCTGCACTGCCAGACTACGCCTCGTACCAGACTGATACAGAATACAAATGACCAAATTCAGAGTTAAAGGCTTAGAGCTAAATTCAGCAATGATGCAAATGGACAAAAATGAAATTACCAGCTGGCTGTAGCTGATATAAACCACATGTGAATTCAACTGTCTTTGAACTGGGTCCTGGTTGAGTGCAAACGAGTTCAGTCATGGTTCAGTCTTATATTTTCCACAGCAGAGTTATTGACTCTTGGTTCAAACTTTTCTCTGGTTATAATAATTAACAGCTGCTATGTTGTGTTTAGAACTGCTCTGGGTTAAAAGTATCAAACAGCATCCATTCAAGTTCCATTTAATTGCTAGTCTATTGCATAAACACTCAGTTCTGCCACATCAGCGCACGACTAAACATAATGTCACAGTTGGAAAGTTGCAGAAACATTAGTCAGTCCTTAAAAGATCCTATTACAACATTATCTGTCAGTGTGGATCACCCAGACCAGACTAAAGCTGACCTTGATCACGACTGCATTGTTAACGCACTATAATGACATATTATGTGCAGGTCAATAGTGAGCGCTTGAGCGTTTGACAGGGGCTAATACAGGCTATGAAATATTAACATGTCTTAGCGGGTATCCCGGCTGATTGGTCGTTAATATTTCAGAGTCTCATTTGTTTCCGAGATTGTCAGCCTCAGATTACCTTTCAATACCAGACGTACTTGTTTACTGAGTGCATTTATAGCTGTGAGTAACAGAAGTGAACATAAGACTAAACAATGTTGTATATGTCTCATGAAATTGAGGAAGTTCTTGAGCGTGTTGGAGGTAATGTCAGCTTCCTGTGTGACCAAGCGCTAAAGAGGAAGCTCCCTAACGGAAAGCGAGCACTTCCTTTGAACACTACTTTATTTAAAATTATTTAGATGTCAACGATAACCTGTGTTTTATGAAGATTTTCCCTCCATCTTAGGATCGTCTTTGTAACCTGTGCCTCTTTCTCTCCTGCAGCTTCTCCAGAAAGTCAACAGAAAACCACAGAACGGTAAGTCAGTCTGTCACTTTAAAGCTCTATTATGCGTCTTTTCTGGTGGAGGATCTGGCATCAGCTTTGTTTCCATGGATATGTTACTTCTTTGCTATCAAACTTTATTAAATTATAGACGGTAAATTTTCTTAAAAAATAATAATAATTTGAAAAACATGTATTCTCACAGTAAGGTCTCTTCTCTAACGATCTTACCAATAAATTGACCTGTTGTCTCCATGGAGATTGATCAGTTACATGCCATACTGTGGAACATTACAGCTAAAATATTCTCAGCGGAGACAAGCAGTTGGCTGATGCTCTTCTATAAAAGTGACATACCATAGTTTTTAAAAAAAAAAAATTCTTTTAAACGTGTCAGAATATGATAATTTGACCTAATTCTAAACTAAATGATGATTGAACAGAAGCAGGATGCCGACTTCACTGTTAAAGCGATTCAAAGCGTCGCCAGTGGCCCATGTGTTCAGCACCTGTTCCTTTCCTTCAGGAGACACAAAACAGCTGCAATAGTCTGATATATTGTGTTAAGGGCTAAGACAAAAGTAGAGGTTAGGGCTGGTTAGTTCGTTAGATGTCATCGTGTTCACTTACATTTACTTACGTTATGTCACAGAGCTCAACAGTGACCGCCTGCTCCAGCTCCAGAAGTCAATTTTCTATCCATTTTCCCATAGACTTTTCAAAAAATTTAAATATTACAAGTCTCAGAGGCCATCACGGAGGTCATCGCAGAGACTATATGGTGACGAACATCCATAATGTGTTTTAAGCCCAAAAAACACATTTAAAACGCAAGATTCAGCCAAATGCTTTAATAACTTAGTGGTTTATAACGTTTCAGAAACAGATTTTAAATAAAAGTATAGGTTTTATGGCTGATTAGTCCTGGGGAAGCTTTCAAACTTTTAATATATTTCCTTTTTCGGAAAGTTTATGGGTAAAATTTATGAGAAATTTTGTTCCAGAACCAGGGGGTGGGTTTTTGTTGAGCTCCATTCCAGTGACATTAGCAAAGATTGTCAGCACTTTTTACTTTTAACCCTTAAGAATGGTGTTTGTGTTATCTAAAAATGACAAATCTAATCTTAAAGGGAATCTCTGGCTGTGTTAAGTTGTCCAGTGCTTCCTTGTGGGTCGGTACTTCCTGTGAGTGTGCAGTGATCATGAGGAGTCATAAGACGAAAGCACTGACTGTGTGTTGTGTTTGTTTTCTCTCTCAGCGTGTCCCATGATTCCTGAGAATGGGTGACGGGGTTCAGATTGGAGAGAACAAATTTATCAGCAAGTACGTATCAGTCATGCTGCAGCCACAAACCCCTGAGCAGCAAGAGTTTTGGAGTTTGTGCTTTATAATCTGAATAAATTAGGATTATTTTTGTCTTTAGGCCACTGTCAGACCACTTGTTTAGGCCGTCTCTTATCTCTTATGTAATATATTTATGTTAACTACCAATTTATGTCATGCAGATCTACCATTCTTTCCCATCTGAAGACCTACAACCTGTACTATGAAGGACAGAACCTGCAGCTCCGGCACAGAGAGGCGAGTGCACATTTCAGTTCAATACTCTCCTCTTTCCTCCACTGGGGGTTATAATAATATCCCTTCAATGTCCACTTAATGACCATTGATTGTGACATGTCCGCTACCAGGAAGAGGGGGAGCTCATCGTGGAGGGTTTGCTGAACATCTTCTGGGGCCTGCGTCGTCCAATCAGGCTTCAGATGCAGGACGACCACGAGAGGCTCCGCCCACCCCCCTCCTCTACATCCTGGCACTCGGGCTGCACTCTGGACGGTCAGGGGTAAGAGGTGCATCCTGATCCAGTTACAGAGCGCCCTGACCAGAAATAGTTATAGCTATAGATTCTGTGTAGAGTGTCCAAGATTTTAAGAGGAATCACCAGACGGAAATGAAATAACCTCTGAAAATGTGATTATTTTTGTATGGGGTTTCCATGGTATTATTAAAAAAATGGCATTTATTTATTGTTTATTTGACAGGAACTGATACAAAAACCATAGCTTAACTTCATGACGTAGTAAAAGTTGAAAATCCCTATAGCTTTTGGCAGCTCTGATACTTAATAAAGATGATTAAAGGTGTCTATCTGCTAATGCTTTGTCAAGAAAGCTCCACAGTATGGCATTAAACCATCTCTATGTTGACAAGCAGGTGCTGCCAACAATCTGTAACTATATAAATGCATGATGAACAGCAGAGGTTTAATGGCATACTGTGTAACATTTCAGGTAAAACAGTAACATATTCAGGTAGCACACCCTCCATTAGAAAAAGTTCCATAGTGCAGCTTTAAGTGGAATGTTACATTGGTTATACAGTAATAATAAATATAGGGAATATGTTAAAAGACAAAATATAGTCTTGGAAATGTTACTTCTTTTATCATATCTGTAGATATTAACAAAATTACTCTTACTTTTGTATCTGTTATAAGAAACACAGAAATTTTCAGACTTAAACTTTAACAGCCACATCAGATCAATAGCATCTGCAGCTTTTTACCATCTAAAGAACACTGCAGAAATCAAAGGTAAACTGTCAAAACTAGACTTAGAGAGAGACTAAACCAGGACTAAACCAGGACTAAAGCAGGGCTAAACCAGGGCTAAACCAGGGCTAAACCAGGGCTAAACCAGGGCTAAACCAGGGCTAAACCAGGACTAAAGCAGGGCTAAACCAGGACTAAACCAGGACTAAACCAGGGCTAAACCAGGACTAAACCAGGACTAAACCAGGACTAAACCAGGACTAAAGCAGGGCTAAACCAGGACTAAACCAGGACTAAACCAGGACTAAACCAGGGCTAAACCAGGACTAAAGCAGGGCTAAACCAGGACTAAACCAGAACTAAACCAGGACTAAACCAGGACTAAAGCAGGGCTAAACCAGGACTAAACCAGGACTAAACCAGGGCTAAACCAGAACTAAACCAGGACTAAACCAGGACTAAAGCAGGGCTAAACCAGGACTAAAGCAGGGCTAAACCAGGACTAAACCAGAACTAAACCAGGACTAAACCAGGACTAAACACAGGACTAAACCAGGACTAAACCAGGACTAAACCAGGGCTAAACCGGGACTAAACCAGGACTAAAGCAGGGCTAAACCAAGACTAAACCAGAACTAAACCAGGACTAAAGCAGGGCTAAACCAGGACTAAAGCAGGGCTAAACCAGGACTAAACCAGAACTAAACCAGGACTAAACCAGGACTAAACACAGGACTAAACCAGGACTAAACCAGGACTAAACCAGGGCTAAACCAGGACTAAACCAGAACTAAAGCAGGGCTAAACCAGGACTAAAGCAGGACTAAACCAGGACTAAACCAGGACTAAACCAGGACTAAACACAGGACTAAACCATGACTAAACCAGGACTAAGCATGGGGAATCAGTGTTTCAGTTTTCTGCAGCTAAAACCTGGAACATTCTTCCTGAAGATGTGAGACAGGCCTCGACTTTGACAATGTTTAAATCCAGGCTCAAACCGGTTCTGTTTAGCTGTGCATACGACTGAAAGGGTTTATTTTCATTTTTCATTTTATTTTATTCTGCTCTTTTTTTCTTTAATGTTAATTTCATGATGATTATTTGTGATTATTTATGTTTTGATTTGTCATATTATAATTTGTATGTCTTTTTCATTCTGTAAAGCACTTTGAATTACCTTGTGTATGAATTGTGCTATACAAATAAATTTCCCTTGCCTTCTATTACAGAGCACCACAAAACACCGAGGGCCAGCAGTCGGCACAACCGACCCCACCCACAGTAGAGGTGACCCCACCCCCCGACACCCACCCAGACGACCACGACATCAGTGAGGAACAAGCTCAAGGTGAGAGATGCACTATGTGAAAAGTGATACTGCTATAATCAAAGATGCACTGTGTAACTTTTCTTCTGTAGAGAACGCCGTCTGCTTGTCTCCATGCAGAGGTTATTGTTTTACGTGGAATGTCCCACAGTATGATATTAAAATAAGATAATTCGTATGTATTTAATCACACGTGTTTTTATTGCTCAAACATACTCGGAAACACAGAATCGTACTGTGAGCAGAGCCTCCTCTCCTCAGATACGACCAGTATTTTGGCCTGATGGAGCCACCTTTCCTCCATATAAACAGAAATGCTTGAAGCGCTACTGTGGAACATTCCAGGCAAAGCAATAACATCTCCATGGAGACAAGCAGGAGGCGGGCCCTTTATTCAAAAAGCCACGTGGCTCAAGTATAACTAAGACAGAGAATTGTTCAGGTGCCATGTTTTAGGATCCAGGCCAATCAAATAGATCTGGATTATCTCTAAATAAAGAAGGATGAGTAACAGAGTCAGTGAACTCTTTACATAAGCTTCACCTTAAATCGCTTTTTTAGACCCCAGTTCGTAAATATTGTTGTCAGTAAATATTGCACACATTTGCACAATTTCTAACAACATACTTTTGTAATGCATTGTTTACTGGCCATAAAAAGTTAATATCATAGTCATAACACTGGTATAAAGGCAGTTAATCATAAACGCGAGCGGAACTTATGTGTTAATGACAAACAGCATCTATATAATAATACTGGATCTTTCTAAAATCACCTTTTACTGATGAGGATAATGTGTGCACCTTGGTGTGTTTAGACGTTAAAAAATTGGGTCTGAACTACAAATTAACCCAAAACTAGACCTGGACTAGAGCAGGACTAAACCACAAGGTCAGATGGCCACAGGTCTACATACTTAAACTCAAAACCATGTCCAAACCAGGATTTACTGTGAACGCACCATTCCTTTGTACTCACTGGTGTTTTGGAGAATGTATGGTACTTGTATGTTTGAAGTTGACTTGTTTTGTTTTTGCAGAGGACAGTGACTGCAGCTCTCAGCTCCTCAGGACAAAGAGCGACGCTGGAGTTTTGAGGCGCTGCCAGCGACGATCGCCCAGTGACCAGAGGAAGATCAGGAGACATCGCTTCTCTATTAATGGACACTTTTATAATCATAAGGTGAATGTGTTTCAGTGTTATTATTATTAACAGTGGTTTGTAAAGGCTTCAGTAAGTTTTCACACACGCACTTTAATGATGTGTAGACAAAATTTAATCTTATTCAATTAAGTTTTAATCCTAAATATCTCTCTATACTAAACTTAAGAAGATTATCATTTTTTTATAAATGAATTGTACACATTCCCAGCAGTTAATGTTAGTTTGTTCCAATGGGAATTAAAGGGTTTTATAGGGAGAGTAATATTTTTAATAATTATAGTTTTAGGTGAATTCCAAAACCTGAATTGGGAATAATTTTTGCAGAAGTTCCTAATTAGTTTTTTTTATTTTTTTTATTTTTTTTAATTTTATAACATGGACTGATCAATGTAGTTTTCAGGAACAAAAATAATTTAATCAGATTGTGTATGTGACTACACCAAAGTGAAACTGAAGCACCTTCTCCACCAGTGTAATGATGATGTGAAAATTATCCTAAACAGATAAACTGAACTGACTCTTTAATCCCGCAGACTGCAGTTTTCACACCAGCGTATGGCTCTGTCACAAACGTCAGAATCAACAGTTGTATGACGACGCCTCAGGTCCTACGAGTTCTGCTCAACAAATTTAAAATAGAAAACAGCCCAGATGACTTTGCCCTTTACCTCGTCCATACCAGCGGAGGTAGGTTGTGATTAATCTGTCAATAACATTGCTTATACTAGTCACACATACAACTAAAAGAGAAAAAAAAAGAATTGTGAGAATTGTAGAAGCTAAATTATGTTATAGAGAAATGGTTTCCTTCCAGACAGCGTGAATAAAATCGAGTTCGAGATTTCACTGTTGTTCAGTTAAATACTATTATAAAGTTTGATTATGTTTTTTCAGAACGTATGAAGCTTAAACGCAGGGACTACCCGCTCCTCCTCCGCGTGATGCAGGGCCCCTGTGAGCTCGTCTGTAAAGTGTTTCTCATGGAGGCCGACCTGGGAGAGGAGGTCACGTATGATGTAAGAAGTGCAGCTTGAACATCAATATCCTGCATGTTTGCTCTGAAACACTGCTCTGACGGCGTTATTCCACCAGGTGGCGCAGTATATCAAATTTGAAATGCCAGTCCTGCAGAGTTTTATCACCAAGCTGAAAGAGGAGGAGGACAGGGAAGTGCAAAAACTCAGAAGAAGGTATGGATATGTAACACACTGATTAAAAAATATGTTGTTTTAACGATGTTTTATGATCTCGTCATGCAGGTATAACTACCTTCGTTGCATTATTGAGAAGCAGCTCAATTGTATTCCAGAGGGAGCCACGTGCATGTAACCTTCTTTATTGTCATCCCTATTCAGAGCAAACATTCTTCACATTTCGATACAGTTTAAAGGAACTGTATGTAGCCTGCGCTCTTAAAGTTGTAAAAGTCGCACTACAGTCACATCTGAACCTGGAGCGTTCCTTAACCTGCAGAGAGAAGCAGACACATATGTTTCAGCAGAGGCACTGACGAAGGACTAGCTGCAGGTGTCGGGGCTTCGGTAGTGAGAAACCAGACCAGAGAGTCATTTTAGGTTTAAGCCAACTGGATTTCAGCGTTCAAACTGGCATGTGAGGCTCATTTTGCTTTCTGATTGGTTTGTCATCTTGAGAACCAAACCACCAAACTATAACATAAACAACTTGGCCATCGTGCTCAATGTTTGTGTAATTACAGCTCAGTTAAAGCTATATTCAACCTCATATCTGGGGACACAGATAGATCACGTTTATGTAAAGTAAAAGTGTACATACAGTTCCTTTAGCAATAAATATTTACAGTGTGCATGTAAATTAAAATTAACAGCAATATTTTACAAGGGCAAAGTTTTGAACATTGAGCCTCTCAATGTTTTGTGTCACTAAAGCAACACAAAGCAACATTCCTGTGTATTTAGCTGTGAATTATGTGTGAATTAGAGCCATGAAAGGAAAAAAAAACAAGGACCACAGCTTTTGAAAGTGCCTATGTAACAGCAGGTTAACATAAAACATAACTTCAGTGACATCTCAGCCCCCTTAGTCATACAGGGATTATAAAATGACTGTATCTGACATAATCTTCTTAAGTTAGTTATAGAAGACTCTAATTTTGTACTTACTGATACTGTACTGACCCTTAGACCACTAGTTTATCACATAAAGTTTCAATAAATCAACAAATACAATGATGAACCTGCCAATAAGAGCACAATAATAGTTAAGCTGTGAAACTATAGCTTAGGTCTATATATTTTAATATATAGATTAGATGTACCACAATCGTTGAAATATGTGAATGAGCACAAGTTGAGGTTAAAGCTTTGTTCCACAGACAGGTGTCTTTTGCAGAGCTGTGTGCACAAGTCTTCAGTATTTGTAAAGAAAAACGTGAGGGCATGACTCTGATACAGCACAAGCATGATTTATTTTCATTAACATTTTGACATTTGTATAGTTGATAAAAATTTCAAATGGAACATGTTTTGTACAATTTAATAAAAGGTATCTTCAGAGTAAATGTTTACTATGTCCTTTACACAGTTCACCAGGTGATGTGTTACGAAACAATGCCAATCTTGTTGACAATTATAAATATAGACTCAGCGAGGCAGATAAGCCACTGGAAGCTTCGAGGTGATTGGTCTTCATTCATAGTGTTGGATAACTTGAACCAATTTAGAAAGGTGCAGGTATTTAAGAAGGACGTGTAGTAGAGCAGCTTAAACCGACCAATGGACAGACATCAGACAGATCCACTCAATGAGCAGCTCAGAGGATAACTGGCCCTGAAACATACTTTCCATTCAGACAATCAGAGGAGACCCATTCACAGACTCAGTCTGCTCTGGATAAAAAAGAATTATCTACACATTTTTTCTTCAAGCAAATTCATAGGTGAGTCCCTCAGAACATTTTGATATGGTTAGGATTTGAAGTATCATTGTAACCTTTAGCTTGTCTTTTACTTTGTTTTGGCACTAAATTGTTCCTCATAACTGAGGATGTAATCAGTGTATTTAAGGTGGTGTAAAAAATATTGCAAAGGTTTGTTTATGAATAAACACTCCTTACTACACTCACTACTTACATAAAACACTTGGCATTGGGAATCCAGTAAATCTTTAAAATATAAAAAGTGGGTATTTTTATTGTATTTTTATTTATCTTAAAGGATGCACTCTGTAATGTTTCTTAAAGATGCTCTGTCACATGTTTCCTTGGTGATGTTATAAGCCATTACTTTTATTACTTTTATGTATCTCCATGGAGACTGTCACCAGAGCAAGTTACAGGTCAGATCTATGGAGAGCAAAAATCCAATATAACTCAAAACATTTGAGTCTTTTAATAAAAAGAGGGACACATTTGAAACGGTGTCATCTGTCATGGTGGATTATTGTTGAACTAAGTGACCCTGTGTAAATATAGATCCACCTTTTAACAGGACAGAGATTAGTTCAGTAAGAACTGTAAATGTTTTTGTGTCCCACTCCAACCAGACATTTTGAGTTTAATCCTATTAGTTCTAAACAGACAAAAATAGCACTCACACAGATTACCTATAATGTCCAAATGAATATGTTTTAAATATATAAATCAAGTTTTATTTCACTAAGTCCAGCTGAGTGCAGGTGGTATGTTACTATAACTCAATTACATTTGTAAGATCCTAATTGAAGGCCATGACGGCACTCCAGGCCTTTAAGTCAAAGCTGATTAGAAGCTCCTTTTGTCAGCATCACCAAAACACAACCTCATTACTGTGAGCTGAGTCACGTAGGGCAGTGGCCATATTCTTTTAGACAAATGAAAAGGCTCTTATTTCATTTAATTATGTTGTTTATTAGCCTGTTTATTTTGTGTCATTTATTGCACATTACTCACACAATACACATTTCTGTAGGATAAATGTGCCAGTATTGGATTAGTTTCCAAGTCAACAATGGGCCTATTTTCATAAACAAAAAGCATATCAAGAGGCATTTCAGTTGTCCTAAAGTTAAATATATTAAACTTAATCTGCAGATTGACAAGAGGCCACTTTGCAAAACCCACTACTCAATTAAACCCTATTTTGTGATGCCATGAAAACCCAGTCATGAGGAGGAACACTAAACATCTGCATTCATGTTATTTTAATAGATCCGTGCCTGTATTACAAATTATTCATCCTCCTTCCTGTTCTTTCCTTTCAGATAATGTCGTCAGGAGAGCAGAGGCAGTGGCTTATCCTCACCTTAAGCCTGATGCTGCTGGTTGCGCTGTTTCCCCCCTGTGACGCACGTCGTGGAGGTGGATTCGGCAGAGGCGGAGGCGGTGGGGGGTTTGGTCGGGGCAGGTCAGGGGGGTACAGACCGGTCCAGAGTGGAGGTCCCAGTGCGGGTAAAGTAGCTGGAGCTGCGGCTGCTGGTGCCATCGGTGGAGCAATGATTGGATCCGCTCTCAGTCGACCCGGATATGGATATGGTTATGGAGGTTATGGTGGATACGGGGGTTACGGAGGGGGGTATGGGGGCTACGGAGGGGGCTATGGGGGCGGCCCACGAGGATATGGAAGAGGGTATGAGCAAGAGGGATCCGGAGACATGGATTATTACTACAACGCAGCATCCAGTGGACCGATCTACAACAGCATCATCATTGTGACAAGCTCGATGTTTGCTTTGCTCATGGGCACCTGGGCAGCAGTCCTGTAGAACCAAAGCCCCAAAGTGTATGGACAGCAGAGGACAGTCCCACAATCCCACCAACCAAAGCTATGGTTGAGAAATTAACCAAAATTAACTGTCTGAAAAGCTGCTTCAAACCAAATCCATAATTTTTCAGGAGAGATGTGCCACACGAGAACATTCCAACCCATTTCAAGCCAAAGTGAACGCCCCCTGCACTGACCTGCTCACTTTTTTTTACTTGAGAATAGTAGCCTACAGTTTTATAATAGGTCACAATTGTATATAATATAATATAAATACATTCATGAAAAAAACCTGTGAGAAATCTAGCCTATTTATTTTTCTTTAGCTGGTTTAATGAAAAAATTCTGAAATAGCCCATGTCACTGTATAATTCCATGCGTTTGCAGATTGTTTTTAAAATGTTACATGTACAATAAATGCATAAAATCAGCCTCTGTGTTCGTCTGTTCTTACTGGCATTTCAAGGTTTAAATATGATATGCAAATATTCATCATTCATCGTCCTGACTGAGCATGCGTTTGCATTTCAGAGACAGGCGTTATGGATTTTATTGAGATTAAAAGACAGTTTCCATCAGTGGCGTAGCTGCGCGGTGGCCTGGCACAAGCCCGGCCCCCCCCTGTGGTCCTGTGGTCCCCCCTTCACAACCAGGCCAAGTGTGACTGAATGAAACACTGGCTTTAATAGTAAATCATTTTATTCGTACATATATTTTATTAATAAATTCACTGTAAACATTTAGGCCTATTTCTGTTTTTTTAATTCACTGCTCACCTCATGGTTTTAATTTGATTCTTTTACCCCCAAATCTAGACGGTGTTGCTAAGTTTTAGAGCAATTTATAAAATTTTTTAAATAGACATTTTTGCCTCTCGCAGCCACACAACTTCTTTTAAGAATGTGCCCAATTCTGACAAGTTTATGAGCACGATTAAACCATCAATGGACAGAGAATAAACCCTCCTTTGGTTGTTTTATTCATGAATTTAAATTGTGCTATAGCGCTCTGATATACAGTGTGATGCAGACAGGCTCCATTGTTTTATTAAAAAAACAAAAAACAAAACATGAATAGTACTGTCATCATTCAATAAATTTGTTTTGGGCATTTACGACTGAACTACTATTGTAATGTGCAGGTTTTGTGTGTGTTCTAATGGGGTTATTGTCATAGATTCAACAAATACTGTAAATAATCTGTTAAATAATTTGTTTATTATCTCTATTTATTACAAAAAACACCCAAAACAAACAGTACAATCAATAAAAGAACTGAATCTAAGAGTGCAACATCACATTTAAACTGAAAACAAGCAGCAGGCCTTAATGCAGCAGCAGTGATACTTGACCGTTCATTATTATCACGATGGAAGTGGTGAGAACAAATATGATCCAGTGTGAGCCCGTCTGCAGCTGCCCACCTCCTCTGGGACGGGGCGTAGTGTTTTTCCTCAAGTACTTTTCAGAATGAACAATATACAGCTCCAGACACCTCCTCACCTTCAACTGTTCAATCAGAGCTGGGTAACCAATCTCCACAACACTCACTGTGTCGTCATCCTCGTCCTCGGCTGTGTTACGGACCGCCATGGCTGCTGGGACCCCTGGAGTGGGCCCGTGGGTGGCCTCAAAGGGTTTTGGGGATGCACTGGTTGTTGGCAGTGTAGATGAGTGGTTTGCTGTTGCTGTTATGTTGTTGGGATGGGAGGGGGTGACTGTAGTGGTGGTGGCTGTAGTGGATGTTGTGGTAGTAGTGGGACTCTTGGTAGTAGTCGGTTTGCTCTTCTTTGGGGTGGGAAGCAGGTCTTTTCTTTTCATGCACGTGTTCATAAAGGTGTCGTAGCTCTCAGGAGGTGCCTTGTAGCTGTAGTCTCTACTGAAGTCATTGGCGTCAGTGGACCTCGCACCATATCTTTTGTACATGTAATAATTGTAGTAGTACTCCTCTTCAGGACTGTGGAAATGGAAATGTGGACGGGGAAACCTCCCAAGCCCATATCCTAGGGCCATTCCTGCCACAGCGCCCCCAGCTGCTGCCATTACTGCATTGCGGCCGAACCCTTTGGACTTCTCAGAAGGAACATAGCCCATCGCTTGGGCAGAGCGTGCAAATGGAGAGCCTCCTCCAGGAGCATAGCCACCATACCCAAAGCTGCCTCCGTAGTGTGGGCTCAGGATGTGATTATTAGGGTTTTGGTTGATGTATGTCCCTGGGTAACCACCTCCATGCCCTCCTGTTCCACCATAACTTCCATAAGTTCCGTATCCTTGTCCTGGGTACCCTCCTTGCCCTGGATACCCTCCCTGTCCTGGGTACCCTCCTTGTGCAGGATACCCTCCTTGTGCAGGGTACCCTCCCTGTCCTGGGTACCCTCCTTGTGGAGGATGCCCTCCTTGTGCCGGATACCCTCCTTGTGCAGGGTACCCTCCTTGTGCAGGATACCCTCCTTGTGCAGGGTACCCTCCTTGTGCAGGGTACCCTCCTTGTGCAGGATGCCCTCCTTGTGCAGGATACCCTCCTTGTGCAGGGTACCCTCCTTGTGCAGGGTACCCTCCTTGTCCTGGGTACCCTCCCTGTGCCGGATGCCCTGGAGCTGGCTGCTGAGGCCTTGGGTTGTAGGGACTTCCAGGTGTGTTTTGTTTATGGACGGAGCCTCTTTGGTTAAACTGATTGGAGTTTGGTTTTGGCTTTGAATTCTTATTTTTATTAAATAATTTATCAAGAAGACTCTCTTTCTTCTTGGCCTGTATAATGTGAAAGTTGACCAAGACAATGGCCAAACACAGGAAAACTGTGAGCTTCATCTTCAAACTGTGAAAATAAACAAATGATTAAAAAGAGGAATGTAGATGTGTTTAAAAGTGTTTAAATGTTTTTTAAAAGTGTTTAAATGTGTTTAAAATCGTTTAAATGTGGTTAAAAGTGTTTAAATGTGTATAAATGTGTTTAAAATTGTTTAAATGTGTTTAAAAGTGTTTAAATGTGTATAAATGTGTTTAAAAATGTTTAAATGTGTTTAAAAGTGTTTAAATGTGTCTGTTCATGTTGAATACATGAAAAGCCTTTGCAGAATCCGTGAGCCCAAAATTTGAAAAAAATAAAAAATAAAAATGAGGCTTATACAGTCCAGCCCTGTCAACAACATAAGACGAAACCATAACCCTGTCCTACACAGATCTGTCCTCACAGTGTCCTTCTGCCCTGTCTCTGTAGGTGACGCAGTTAGAACCAAAGTAGCCCAAGTGAAAAAAACAAACAAACTTAAAATAAAAAGATTTAAGCAGGCTATAACCTTGGCCTATGAGGTTGTAATGAACCTAAGAACAATGCAGGTAAAAAGTGGGATCCACTGACCTCAGTGCGCAACAACTCAACGCCAGGACCGTCCGATCAAATGGCCTCATCTATTTCTGTCACTGGATAAAAATAGTCCGCGCCCTCCACGTGGTGCCAGGAGCTATTTTGTTAATAACACTTTTTATTTTTCCTCATCTGCTTTGTTTATGCAGCGAAACTTGCCTACCTCATATAAAATAAATAAATAAAAAGTTGAGGATAATTAATTTACTACACAATTAAATGGCGTCAACTGAGACACAGCGCCATCTGGCGGCCATCTTTAAAGTTGCCTAATAATTATATTCTCGTATAATAAATATATTATATTATTATTTAAAATGAATGTGTGCAGTTTGTGCTGTTTGTGTTATGTACACCACAGTCAATATAAAATGATTTTCAACACAAAATGAGAGTTCCCAAGTCATTTTAATAGTAACTTCTGGTTTCTTCTCCAAACTTTTTCCATCCAGTTTGTAGATGTGACACGTCAGTTCATGGTGAATAAGTCTTTAACGTTTGTCAAGCCATGGTTGCAGATGACAGTGATATGACACATCTTCTTAGCTACACAGTGAATTTCAGACACCACAAAAATAAAAACATGAGCCACATTTTGTTTTAACAAATTAAATAAAATTTAGAGCCGTTATAAATTACAGGACCTGTTCACTTGTACAACTGGTCTCTTGTAGAACACCACTTTAGTTTAGGACCAGACAGTCAAAGACAGAAGTAGATAAAAAAAAAAAAAAGGGTTCACTGTGTAGCCAAGAACAATAATCACCAAAACATCCTCACAGAAACAGTCAGAAGTTGACATGAAACAAATAAAGTGCAACAAAGTTTTCGGTTACACCATCCATCGTTCAAATAAAAGACAGAAAGTAGATGATCAAAGATGGTGCTGGTTTGAAAAAACACAAGTAATGATCACTTTTTTCCTTAGGCACATACAGTATGTAAACCCAGTCTTAGACATCATGGTTATTTCAGTTTATGGCACAAAATGATAGTGCCTATGGATCAAGAGCAAAGACACGTTTGGAGCATAAGTCGCAGAGGCCAGGTCTCCAAAAGTGTGCCAAGAAAAATGAGAATGGTACATGAACAAAAACAAACTGCAAACCGCTTTTCAGGTAAACTTTCCAAAATGTCTTCAAGAGCTTAATATTTAGGTCTGTAATAGAGAGGGCAGGTCAATATCATATTTTAAACATTAACTTTTTAGTCTAAAATACCAAAAATAATAATCTAATCAGGGAATTCTTTCCCACAATAATATATCTTTATGGACAACATCAAGTATTTTCTCTTTTCTGATTTAAATATTAGCAATGTTAAAATACAATACATTACACTGTTTACAGTCAGATAAAAACCTGAATTTGTCAAAGTTTGTCAGCTCAAATTACAGTAAACGTTTACCCCAGACACCTCTTTAGGGAACGAGTGCTCTCTCAATAAAATATGAGTTTTAATCTTATAATCAAGCAGCAAGTGCCAGAATAACTAGATTCAAAGTCAATCCATATTAGAACAATACCTCCAGAGTGTAACTACAGGAGGGCTACTGTGTGCGCATGTTGAGTCACATCAGCTAAATTTGAAACATCTATTGAACTAAAAACGCTCAATAGAAATCTGGGAGTAAATTACTTTTTTCATTTCCTGAACCAGATTTTTAGATCTACAAATAAAACTATAATTACAAGAGAAAACTTGAAAAATTCAAGAGACAATGACCTTTGCATAGCAAACTGTACAGAGGAGCTGCTGCAATGTAAGAGGCATTAATTTACAGAGTATTTACAAATGTACACAAAGTGGAGTGAGAGCCAGCTGGGCCGTAGAGAGAGGGCTGTTCATGATATCAAATCAACTGCACTGATGGTTCTCCTTTTGAGACTCTACAGAAAAAAGCGACAGAATGGAGTGCATGGAGTAGCTCAAATGAGGGATTCATTTACCCCTTCACAAGCCTCTATGGTGAAATAAGCGCAACAAAGCCACAGGATCCTGTCCTACTAAAGAGGAGCGTTTACTCAAACTATTTAGGGATGGACTGATGTGCGCTGCCTGTGACTAGTCCATTTCTGTATCACTCCCTCTCTCGGGCAGAGGCTTTGAGTCTTCTTCAAACACCATTGGCGCTCATCTTGCTCTTGTGAGACAATTCGGTTGCCGCTTTTGCCTGAAACAAAAGACGCAACTTAGCAAAACGTCACTGGCTGGACACTGACGTGCACACAGTGCAGACTAAAGTAAAAATATTCCACATTTTTACTGAATGTTCTTTAAACTGAGATTAGCTGATCATGTGATAAAGATGAAAGCCACAATCCCTGTTTTTGATGGTAACACGGGTTCAATGGATGATGTAACTAACAGAGAAAAGACGAGGCTCAAAAAGAAAAGAAAATTAAGTGAAGCTTTCGGGAGAGTAAAAAAATGAAAGAATAAAAAATGTGAAACATTCTCACCTGAAGGACTTCAGCCGGAGTGAGAGGTTTATCAGACAAGGCAGGGGCCTTATCTCTCATCTCTTCCACCTGAAAACAGCACAGTGATTAGAATAATAACAAAAGAGAGAGGAAAAGAAAGTGAGATTATACTGACTGGTCTGTCTTTAATAATGAGAGCAGGGTCCTTAAGAACGTCTGCACTGGCTGAAGATGTGTTTGTCTCGGTCTTATCCACAGGAGGTGGAGGGTTAGTCTTCTGTAGATAGGAAAAACAATACAATTATAGAACCATCACTGTTGAGGTTGTCTTTTCTTTTGGTCTGTATTTATAATGCTGTATACTTGCAAAAGTGCAATTTATACCTCGAGTTTGGGAACAGGGGGGATGACTGGAGCCTTTGGTTTGAGATCTGTCAGGTACATGGCTCTTGACAGCAATAGAAGTGAAGGAGGGACATTCTCTTTCAGATGCAGATCCAACCACTGACAAAGACAGAAATGTGTTATTTCATATACTGCAACCAGACAATCTGGTATTGTATTGCTCAATTTGAACAGCCAGCTATGTTTTTTATTTTCTATTTTATTTTTCAGCATTTCTGGAGAGGCTGTGATGGTACAAGATATTATTTTTGGTAATGACCTTCATTTTTTCCTTTAAAGACATGTTTTCATAATAGATGAAACAAAAAGTGTAAATTTCTGTACCAATTCATACACCATACTCTCCCCTTTAAATGATCGACTGTGTTCACTTGTTCTTACCTGCTGCATTTGTTGTCGGAGCTGATCAGTGGTGAGACCCAAAGACCTCATCCCACGACTACGACATGCAGCCTGGAGCTCTGACACACTCATGGCTGCTACACCCTCTGCAGCAATCATCTGACAAAAGACAGAAAAACACCATAAATAAAGTTTGTCAATGATACTTAACTTAAGGCATCTTCAAAAACTAAGAATTTAAATCCTGACCTCGTCATCTGCCTTGATAGTTCTCAGTTGCATCATTAACTGAAAACGTAGCAAGTTGTTGGTGCCTATGGGCTGTAGCTCCAGCAGTTTGCACAAAGCGACCAGCTGGGGGCGCTCCAGATGCTCCAGTGTCAGCTCATCCTCAAACAGTTTGGAAAACTTTACAATGTCCTTAGTCGTTGGCTGCTCACCAGTGACTCGTACCTGTGAAACAAAGCTTTAGTGAAAGAGCACACACACATAATACTGTTTATTTTAAAAGGTGCACTGTGTAACTTTTCTGTTTGCCTCCATGGAGATGATATTGCTTTGCCAAGAATGTTACACAGTATGGGATTAATTCTCCATGAAAACAAGCAGGGGACACAACCCAGATCCCACTCAGTAAGAACGCAAATACAATAGCCATAGTTAAATAAATGCTATCCATATGTTTAATGCCTCACTGTTGAACATTCCAGGCAAAGAAATAACACCTCCATGGAAACAAGCAGGTAAGCAGGTGATGGAGAAAAGAAAGGTTGCCTAGAGCACCTTTAACTTCATTACACTTACTTTCTGTACATATGTGGAGAAGCGCTGAGCCTCATCCTGCGTCTGAGCTTTGGCCTTGTTCCTTCGGGCCATTTCAGCGATCGTCTCCTGGAGGAACTTGGCCAGTTCAAGCTTTGCAGCCAAACCCTTTTTCTGCTTCTCCTCCTGCAGGAAAATACAAAATATATAAAGGAATTAACAGAAATGATCCCTTCAAAGTGTAAAACTCCTTAATTAAAGAGTACCTCAGTGATACTTATACCTATCTTTAGCAGGCTTTTGGCTAATCTCAATTACTTTTATTTTTATTTATTTAATCATAACAGATGCCAGACCACTCCATCCCCGGACCAAAGTAACTCTTTTCATAACATAACTAACATAAATATAATATGATTTTAATTCACCCATCCTTCTTCAGTTTAAGAACTGTATTGAGTTAATAAGCACAAGTGTGCACGTACATGCAGAGGGCTGACTGTATGATACGTATTTTGAGTATTAAGCAATTGACAAGAACTCTAGTGGGGTCAATGATGTATCCATGAACTATGGCTGCAATTATTAATCTGAATCATCATGACTAGTGGTCAAATATTAAAGTAAGCGTATTTTGATCATTGTCATCTTTATCTGGACCACACAGACTCTAAAATAAACTCTTGAAAAGTGGCATTATTAAATCAAAAGCAATAAATGTTTTTTGTTTATTTTTTATCAATAATACACTTTATTCATAAATATTCTCAATCTAGAAGCAGTCACCATATTATATTTGGTTAAAGTGTATTTTAAAAAACTTATTGTACAATAGAAATAACCATATGACCAGTTGACAAATCAAAAATAGTGTGATGATCTGATTCTGTGTGTAGTTCAGAGTTTGTGTAGTTCACCTTTTGTTTTTGTTTGTGTTGTTGACACTTGGTTGCTATGCCAACAAGTTGGTGTGACGGTTCTATCCGTCAGTAATTAGTCTGGTTTTGTAGACTGCTGTTGTTTTACTTTTATTTTGGCATGAGGCAGAAAATACAATCTGAAGAAAATCTGGCGCATTTCTTTACACCAGAACGCTACAATATACTTGCTGACTAGTCGACTACTAACATAATCGTTAGTTGCAGCCCAACCTTGAACATACCTTTTTGGACTCTGTCTCAAAGGTAGAGGGCAGCATCTCAGGGAAAAGCTTCAGAAAAACAGGCAGAAGAAACTCCATAAAAGGGACGATGATGAACACCATGAACGGGACCAGGCGGAACAGATCGGCACAAGTCCTCATGAGCTGCGCACACACACACAAACAGCAGATCTCTTCAATGTATCCAAAACATGTGCACTGATACACATTCACTAATGGTCAAAAATAGCACAATTACAGTATTCCTGTCATCTGCTCTTTGCACATGCAAAGAACAGATGACAGCTATGCAGTTTATCATGTTTCAAATTGGCACAGTCAAAATGTTTAATGACTTGTCTAGAGACAACAGGATATTAGATAATAAATAATACCAATAAAAACTGAGAGCTGATTTAAAAGTGCATCATGTCTTCAGCTCATCTTAGTTGACTTACCCTCCTCCTTTCCCTACGTGTGAGTATTTGTCCGTGCAGTAGTCTCCACACCATCCTTCCAGCAATGCTAATGTCAATTCCCAGTAACCGAAAGCCATTGTAGTAGTGCTTCAGTTCGTCCACAACTCTGTGGTACAGAGACTTTTTGACAAGCATCCTCTCTTGCGGTGGGGGCGCTGCAGCGACTGTGGTGGTCTGGGCAGGTGAGGCTGCAGGAGGCGAAACAATCCCAGAATCCTTTTTGGTTGTCGAAGCATCCTGAGCAGAGGCTGCAGTGGGCTTATTGTCCTCAGGTTTTATATCCTGGAGCCAGGCTCCTGAGCCGTGCAAAGAGCGAGCAAAAAGGGTTGCCCTGTGGCCAAGGCTGTTGCTGTTGGGGTAGATATAGCGGGAGTGTCTGGAAGAAACCACTCCAAACTTATGGGGCGGGTCTACATGGAGATAGGCTTTGGAAGACAGAGAGGAGCAGCTGTGTCTCTTGGACAGCAAATACGATCCCCTGTAGACAAAACAAACTGATTATATGCAATATTTAGTCTGTATGATTAAAATTTTGACAAGAAAATATTACTAATTCTTAAATACCACTGATGAATAACTGTTTACGATCAATTATATAGCTTAATGCTGTATATTATGCACAATTGACTGTTCTGAGCCTTTACAATTATGTCGTTGATTTCCTCATTAGAAACATCTGGAGTTGTGTTTTGAGTCACACATTTTTATGAGCATGCCACGAGAAATCATGTAATATTTTAATTAGCTTATTCTGAAAATGATTGTTTATAGATTTGTGAAAATAGTTGTATTTTATTCAGAGCACATTTTAGACACATCCAGAATATGCTCTTTTAAAACGAATAAAAGAATTCCCAACATTTCAGAACTAGTCTGCGAAGTGTAAATTACAGGGTTAACAGATTTTATACATACAACAGAATATTTTGTCTGAGCTCCACTGCATCCACTAAGATGCATCTCAACTTTGAAGCAAGAAACTAGTTTGGTGAGAGGTGGGCAAGTCAACTACAACAATCTTTTAAGCCCAATAGCATGAATTATCATCAACAGGTGTCAAAAAGGTGGTTTGAAAAGTCACAAGAATGTACAATGTAGGATTGCATTAAGGGTTTTAAGTTTGTATAAGAGAAGACTTCTTACATAATATTTTCTTGTGACTGCATTCAATGATTAACTAGGAAATCTGATAAGAATAAGGAAAGAGCATCACAAGTCTCTACTAAAAATACGTTCAATAATGCAAGACTGACAAGCAGCTAGTTGTCAATATTTGTTATTAATTACAGGTGATCAAAATGTTTGGGCATCTAAATTATTCTCAAACTACACAGAAGACATATACTTTTTAGTTATGCTTTACAATTTAAAATTTTGTAAGAATATAACATTTATTAGCTGTTACAACTTTTTCCCAGCCAAAAATGTGAAAAATCCATAGAACTGTAAAACTATAAAAACCTTGGTGACAGACTCAGTTCAGCTGTGAACCAAAACAAATAGTACTTGGACCAGGACTGTACACATCCACTGTACTCACATTTATTTCAAATTGAATAACAGGAGGTCTAATTAGTGGGTAGATTTAATGTTTTTTGTAAGTTGCTTCTTAATCTTTACTTAATCTTTAAGTAATCACAGTAATCCAATTATTGATTAAATAAAGTAATCAGAGTAGTGATTTGATTATTTTTAAAAGGAGTAATCAGTGTTTTGTAAACATAGTAACATGAATCCTGCCTATCTATTTTTTGTAAAGTTTCACCTCCCAACAAAAGCTCAGACAGATCACGTGTAGATGTGGTGAGTCATATGGTTAAGATTATGTAAACAAGAGCTGTCTATATTTAACGTTTATCATTGAAGACTTTTCATAAAACTAAAAATCAGGCCTTTACTATTGTCATGCTTACCTTGATCGTGTCACGGCGAAGAGCACCTGGTGACTGAAGACTGCCATTGTAAACCGCGGAACTCTGGGAAAGCACATGGAGAGAAGTGAGGGCGGAGCAGGACTCCGGTTACATTCATGAGCTGCAGCTTTAATTCAAAAGCAGCACACTCTGTCCCTCATCTATCAAACGATCAAACCTCACACACGGTATGAGGACAAAGAGAACACTGTGCTTTTAGTTAACTGACCAATGACACATTGTTTTCAAACTCTAAATACAATGTAAAGATGGTTACAGTCTTTTGTATTAGGTAACACAGCAGTAAGTTGCCATGAGTGATCCTGCGCAGACACGACAGAGACAGACAACCTGTCCACTGCTAACCGTGGACTAGTGGTGTTTCTAATATGCTGATTTTACATTGAAAAGCACATGGTGGCACTCACAGAGAATCAAAAACATTAATGTTTTAATAAGTCTTAAACTGATTCAGACTAAAGCGAAAATGAAACAGTAAAATGTATTAAATTGATACGCAATCAAACGGTTTGATTTGATTATTTAGAGACAATAAATGAACACCATAGATGTTTACAGTCCTACATGATACTTTGATTTGAGTCATCTTAATGATTAACCTGACAAAGTGCTGTCTTAAAGCAGCGCCAGGATGCTAGTTAGCATAGCTGAGGCTAACGCGAAGCTAGCCAGCGAAATGGCAGTCCACTAACCTCCAGCGTCACTGACCGAGCTGTAGCTGCTGACAGGGCGTTGCAAGACTTCGTGTGACAAAACTAATGAAACAATCCATCCACAACCTTTGGTAGAGGAAATCCGTCCCAAATATAGTAACGTATCAGAAGGTGATAAACCCATTTACGGTGGGTTTAAATGCGTTAATATTTCAGCGGTTTGTCGTGGTCTTGTCGAGCAGAGGCAGCCTCCTCTGGCGAGAGCTGCACTGTGACGTAACACGTTCAGCGTAAGCGCAGCGCGTGCGTCAAAGATCGTCTACGCACAGTACAGATTACAGAGGAGTCACTCAGAGAATTATCAAATATACTTTTATTTTGATTTGTCAAATGCGTTATAAGGAGTTTTATTGTGCAAAGTCAGAGTTGTTTGCAAACTGTCGAATAAGTTAACCGATTTAAGATCATAATAAAATGCTGCTTTACTCCCTGCGCAATTTCCAAAACTATACTATTCCCATGTTATTCATGGAGCATGGATCTATTTTAAAATCGCGGAGTAAGGAGAACGTGTGAAAAATCACAACGTGAGCGGTCTCTATATTTGCTGCTTTGTTTTACCGACCAGATCAATGAATGATATGATAAAATATATGAATTCCTAGTTGCAGGTGTGTGTGTTAGCTTGGACAGCCCTGCAGGTATCTTCTCTGGGAAAATGAAGTCTAAACACTGCACCACTTTTTTCTTCATTAGTCAAACTTACATAGGCCAAGTGAAGTGATTATATAGGTCTATGCACTCCCCCTTTCGCGCTAAACTGGAGATGCGACCATCCTGCGACCAGCCTGGGACCAGCCTGTGACCCGCCTCAGACCAGCTTCAGACCAGCTTCCAGAGAGCAGGAGGGCTGTTTTTGTTAAGACTACATTAGACTCTTGAAAAGATAATATAGCAGGAATAAAGCACATGTGGGTTGCTGAAAAACCACATTGTAAAGCTTTTCGAGTTGCTCTGGTCCCTTACACAGAGGAAGAACCGAGCAAAGGGATTGGGCAGCGAGCAAACAGCGTAACACCCCCTCCTCCTCTCTGTAGAGAATTGCGTTAAAACCAAAACGAAAAGGAAGGCCCGCGGTTTAACTACATAAAAGGAGTATCTTCTTTTTTGTTTTCCCCTCTACAATAAGCGAGGAAAGCGTGCTGGCTGGTGTATGTGTTTAGAATGGGACACGCTGAAGGTACTGACATTTTTATTCCCCTGCATCTCTAGGCTCGGCATCAATCCGTGCTCTCTCTGCTCCTTTGGTCTTCACCTTAGCCACAAGCGTGTTTTCTACAACAACTGCTGCATGTTACTGTCCTACCACGGTCTACGAATGCATTATCTATTATACCAGCTTGTCTTTACAGTCACATTTTCACAAAAACGCCCGTGATGGTGGTTTAATCACGCTAGACAATTTGATTTAAAGGGGTAACGGCGGCCATATTGGCAGTGGAACGTTAGCCTAGCAGCGTTAGCTCCACATCATCTCCAATGTGTGCTGTACGACGTTGTAATAACAGCTACGTCCAAGTATTCCGCATTAACACACTCCATTACACATTAACTATGCAAGTGTGTTTTAAGAGCCTGTTTCCTTTACAGTAATATCGTATTTGAAGACAAGTTCTTTGATTTCAGTTAGCTGTGGTAGGCTAATAACGCAGAAAGCTAAAGGAGCATTCACTGAAACATTTTGCCTGCGCAGTCGCCTCTATGTTGACTGGGCTAATACAACCGATTGTTTACCAACATTAGGTAACAAGTTATTATCTCGCAATGTGTGAGGAGTGAATGGCTGCTAATTGACACATGCCAGTTTCATCACAGTTACCCTTCTCTGCCAGCTTTGGGCACCCCCGTTTATAAGGAGCACCATTGAGTAGTCGCCATGTGTTATTTTTGTATCTGTGCTAATGAATTCTACTATAGATACACAAAAGGTCTATGCAAAACCGCATTTAATTATCTAACCATCCACTGGAAAGACCTTGCCCTCCATGAGTTCACAACACAATGAGCATTATTTCAAATCTGCAGCAAATTTACATGGGTGAACAACATATTGGTACATCCTTTTACAGATACAGATACTGATACTTTACCTAAAATAATCATGTTGATGTTTTATTGTATTTACAGGTCCAGTCAAAGAAAAAGACAGTTAAGGATGCAGGAGCTCAACAATGGATTTCTCCTTCTCTTTCATGCAAGGGATCATGGGAAATACAATTCAGCAACCCCCTCAGCTTATTGACTCGGCAAACATCAGACAGGAAGGCACCTGTGACACTGGTAGTGACCCTGGCGAGGATGGGCCCTCATATAACACTGCCCTGGATGCTGAGTTTTCCTACCCATCGTCTGCCTCAGAGGACATGCCTCAGGTTCCCAACGGCTATCCGTCTAGTTTGGGCCTTTACGAGCCACAGACCAAGTTTTCCTTGTACTCACAGTTTCCAAATGGGTCCGCGAATGGCTATGGCGCGATCCGGGGCTATGGAGAGCATGGCCTCTTACCCGGGGAGGGGACTGTCTTGAGGGGTCCTGGTCTTCAAGATAGACCCTTGTCCCCGATATCCCCTCCTCTTCCCACTCATCACTCCCATATCCACCACCAACATCAGTCTCACCATCATCACCTCCACACGCACCATGCTCCGCACTACCACACAAACCAGCCTCACATCCATCAGCACAGCTCCCCTCCACCACTGCCCTCTCAGCATCACTTGTCCCACACACCCCACATCATGAGCCATACTCTGCCCCCACCACCGCCCCTGCACCTGCCCTCATCCAGCCCACCTCCTTCCCTAGTGGACAGTACCCCCTCATCTCAACCATCCCATACACTGTCCAATGCTCCCAGTGGGGTACTAAAGAAAACCAGCTCCCCAGAGATCAAGCTGAAAATAATTAAAACTTATCAGAATGGCAAAGAGCTCTTTGAGTCAGCGTTGTGTGGAGATCTGCTCCAAGAACTACAGGTACAATATATTTATGTATGTTTTGGTGTTGATGATGATTTTTAAATGAAATGTAACTGCTTTTTAAAGGGCAAAATTGTGCATAGATGGTTATTTTTGTGAAACTATGATGTCTCACTACATTCAGTG
Source organism: Periophthalmus magnuspinnatus (assembly GCF_009829125.3). Classification (NCBI taxonomy): domain Eukaryota; kingdom Metazoa; phylum Chordata; class Actinopteri; order Gobiiformes; family Gobiidae; genus Periophthalmus; species Periophthalmus magnuspinnatus. The sequence continues at coordinate 10,633,876 of NC_047134.1, read as the reverse complement.
CATACGTTCACTTTGGTACAGAAGGAGTCGCAGAAAAAGACAGCTGGTCAGATGCAGCGCAGACATGAAAGGAAAAAGGAAAAGAGGAAAAAGACTGCCAAGCTGCAGCAGCACGTTCAGCAAAATAGCTTGGACCAGTGTACAAAACAGAGCGGTACAACCAGCCAGACAGAGGACACACAACTCCTGCTCCCACAAAGAGAAGGACCCACAGCACAGTCGGGGAAGCCCCAAAAGACAGTTATCAAAGCTGAACCAAAGATGCCTAAAGCAAAGTCACAACAGGTCATTACATACAGGTTATTCCTTTATCATATTTTCATTTCATCTAATTAAAAATATCTTCTTTCAGGTTGTTAAAGTTCACCATCCTTCGGTGATCCAGGAAACGGGCTTCTGCAAGGAGTTTGTAATTGGAGACCTGGTGTGGTCCAAGGTGGGGACCTACCCCTGGTGGCCTTGTATGGTCTCATCAGATCCACAGATGAAGGTTCACACCCGCATCAACACAAGAGGTATACGGATCAGTATTAATGCATTTTAAATACTGCACAGGTGCCAGTACTGCATTTTAAGAATCTGGTGATGAACATTTATTATCTCACCTGCACCTGTTTGCTTTAAATGCTTTAAATTTACCTTAAATGGACCAGTTTTTTGTTCTGGGCGCTCATGTAAAAAAGAGTCTAGTTTAGAGTGTAGTTTAGTTGTTGATTGTAATTACTTGATATTTTTACACAGGTCACAGGGAATACCATGTCCAGTTTTTTGGGAGTGTAGCTGAACGTGCATGGATCCACGAGAAAAGGATTGTTACGTACCAGGGAAAGCAGCAATTTGATGAACTTCAAGCTGAAACGTTGCGCAAAACCACAAACCAAGTGGAGAAACAAAAGGTAAATGGATGTACAACAAGAAAATCCTTTACTTATGGCATTCTGCAATAGAGGTACATTTTTTTCATTTTTATGAACAGATATATATAGATGCACACCTTTGCCCATTTCAAGCACATGTGATTTCTGGTTATAACTAAAGATAATTGTTTATATAAATCTAATTCCAGCTCCTGAAGCCTATCCCTCAACGTGAGCGTGCACAGTGGGAGGTTGGTGTAGGCCATGCTGAAGATGCCTTTAAAATGACGCGACAAGAGAGAATTGACAACTACACTTTCATCTACGTGGACCCTGATCCTAATGAAGCACCACCCCCCAAAAAACCTAACATCAAGCCAGAAAAACGCACCAGACGCTCCAGTGGGTCAATGAATAAAAGGGAGGATGGAGGAGTCAAGTCACCGGACCGAGAGGCAGTTCCTCGCAGACTGCAGCCTCGTAGACAGTGCAGCATTTCAAATACAGACAATAACCAGTCATCAAATGATGAGAGCAGTCAAAAGGAAGAGCCAGCATCACCGAACCACAAAACCAATTCAGATGGACAAACTCAAGAAGAATCACCTCCACCTGTCAGAGCCTGGAAAACTGCAGCGGCGAGAAAATTGTTACCCCTTTCCATAACAATGAAAAGGTTAAATGTGGAAATTACAAAATGTGATTGGCCTCTTCTGCAGAAGAAAACTGTATCTTCCCCAAAAAAGGAAACTGAAAAAGAGGAGCCAGTAGAAAAAGAATTGCGACAGCCGGATCTGGGTTACTGTTCTCCAGAGGTTAGTAACAGTGAGATTTGAGTATCAATAAACCCAAGATCAAAAATGACATCATATCAAAAGGCAAACAATCATCAGTAAAATGCTTAATAAATCATTATGATTTCTATAGAAATTGCTAATGAAAAATGAAATTCTTAGTTACAAATGTCTGTCAGCAGGACAGTCAGGCTAAACCAGAGCCTAGTCCCGAGGACGAGGAGGATGAAGAGGACGGAGAAGATGCAGAGGAGGAGACTGAGGCTGATGAGAGGAGAGACTCTCCTGTCAGTCAAAGTGAGGAAGGAGGTGCCCAACCAAGCTCCTCCCCTGGATCTCCCCCCAGCAGTCCACATGGTCAGTAAAAGCTAGTGACCTCCCATATAGGTCTTTTTTATGGCTAATCCTGTTTTTTTAAATTATGAATTTTTTGTGACCAGTTTTGATCATTTCTTTGAATGTACTGACTTCACATTATTTGTTTGTGAATTAGGTTCTCAGGAGAGAAAGCTACAGAGACGGTCAGTAAGAAGCAGATCTGAGTCAGAGAGAGGCAGTGATGTTGTCCCTAAGAAGAAAACAAAAAAGGAACAGGTAATTTACTATACAAATGCAATAAATAATAATCTAATACAAATGGTAGTGATTATTATATTACGAATATAAATGTCTTTACAGGCTGAGATGGCTCCAGAGACAACTCAGAAAACTGGTTCACAAAAAGGTAGCTCTCTGCAAGCTCTCCTGTTTAAATGTATTAACATTTGAGAGTAATTACTGCTGCTAATGCTCCTCATATTGTTGTAGGAGCGAGTGAGATCTCTGATGCTTGTAAGCCCCTGAAGAAACGAAGTCGAGCGTCTACAGATGTGGAAATCACTTCTTCTCAGTACAGAGACACTTCAGATTCAGATTCTAGAGGCCTCAGTGATCCACAGGTATCACCCATCTTTCATTATAAATAAATTAATAAAAATGTGTCATGTAAAATATAAATAACATTGGCTCATTGATTCAGGGATTGTTTGGTAAGAGTCTTGATAGTCCAGCTGCAGCAGATGCTGATGCCTCAGATACTCAGTCAGTGGACTCTGGATTATCGCGTCAGGACAGCAGCACAGGAAAAAGTGACACAGTCTGCCAGGTCAGTCCTTTATTTACACAAGTTTATGGTGTTCGCAGACTGATTTAAACTTAATCTGTGCATGTCTGTGTAGATCTGTGAAGTCTATGGAGAGGGTCTTGTTGTCTGTGAAGGTGACTGCAACAAACACTTTCACTTAGAGTGCCTCGGTTTGACATCTTTACCTGAAGGCAGGTTTACCTGCTCGGAATGCAAAAGTGGTTAGTTAATTCCTGTAATCTTAACAAATGCTAATTAGATTAGATTTAAAGATGTTAAACTTAAGCATATGTATAAGATTAAATCACAATAACTTATCTATTTTCCAGGCAATCATCCTTGTTTCAGTTGTAAAACGACAGGGTCAGAGGTCACTCGTTGCTCAGTGTCTGGATGTGGCTGTTACTATCACATGGACTGTGTTCGGAAGCTGCCTGGGACCACCAACAGTCAAGAGGGAGGCTTCTGCTGCCCTCAGCACTGCTGTTCAACCTGCTGCCTGGAGAGAGACATGCAGCGAGCCACCAAAGGTACTATATACACAATGTTTACGAGGTGTTTTTTTAATTTTTTGCACATAAACACATAAGAATTATTTTCTACACAGGTCGTCTGATGCGCTGTATCCGATGTCCTATCGCCTACCACACTGGAGATAGCTGTGTGGCTGCAGGGAGTGTGGTCCTCACCCATCACATGATGATCTGCAGCAGCCACAGCAGCACCAAGAAGAACGGCCTCCTCACTTCACCTGTGAATGTGGGCTGGTGCTTTTTGTGTGACAGAGGTAAGCTATGCTGAATTACTGGGATATTTTAAAATAATACATGTTTTGAAATTGTGTAGTAGCACCTAAATACACAGGCTGTTACACTGCTCTCTACCTAAATGTCTCCCGTATCCATAAACCATTTACCTGTTAAACTAAAGTTGAGTGAACTGTCGAGCCTCTTTGTGTCAGCGATAAGTTGTTTTACCATTCTTTTGTTTGCTGAAGAGTATGAGAGGCTGTGTGTGTTCATTCCTTCTCATTTCTAATTTTTGGATACTTTTGAGTTTGACTGTGGCTCACCTCCGTCTCTTCCTGTGTGTCTTGTGTAGGGCTGTTAGTGCAAGACCTTACTGACACCATATTAAGTTCATATGCCTATAAGTCCCACTACCTTCTGACTGAGTCAAATCGTGCTGAGTTGAAATTACCTATGATTCCCTCTCCTTCGTCAGCTACCAAAAAGAATATTGGGAAAGGTAACTCAACAGTTTTCTCTTATTTGCCCCACTGGCCTGTGTTTGTTGTGCCTGCTCTTTTCAGTTTTTCTTTTTTGCTTTATGTCTGATGTGCTCCCATATTTATTTGCAAGGCAAAATACAAAAGTTTCAAAGGTTCCTTGATACTTTGATGGAACATTGGCATGATGTAAGAATGTTTTTCACTTATTCCTAATGCAATGGTCTCAAACAGTTGTGTTTTTGAAGCACAAAGACAAATTCTTAGCTTTAAAAATACCAAAAAGCTGTCATTGTTTGGCAGATAACAATGATTTGTTTAAAGTCATTCTTGCATGACACTTAATATGAAGATGATTCAAGCACTGCATTGATCTAGCTGTGAATCACGAGCTCTTGTTGGTGACAAAGTGCCAAACGCCTAGCTGTAATGATTCTTCTTTAGTAGAGAAGTCTTTCTGATGGGGGTCCTGTAATTGGCATTGCTCTGTCAGTAGCATTGGTCTGGTTCTGCTTGTCTGCTTTGTGGAGCTTATTGCAGCTAGAAGTGCTTTGCTTCGTTGCCTCGTACCAGGCCTTGTTTGTTGTCCAATCCCACTCCCTTTATCACAGCAAAGCTTTTTCCTTGCCTTTTTTCAAGATATTTGGTAACTGCTTTCAAAGCTTTGACCTGCCTTGGATGGAACTTGTTTAATCATTTCTTATATGACAAGTTAACAATGGGTCACAATGCAATGGAACAGTCACTAATATGACCAAAATGAAAATCAATTTTTTTCCTTTTTGATTCCATACAAGCAGGTCTGTGTAGAATATGTGATGGACATAATTGCATGTCTGCTTTTTGGCAATAATTTGTTATTCCTATTTTAACCTCTGGCTTTATCCCTGTGCTGCTGCATGAACCCGTAGACTGGCCTCACTACAGTGCTCTGAATCTGATTGTCAGACATATACTGTATTTCTGTTGTACACAATAAGGCTTTTTCAGCTCTGCGGGCCTACCATGCAGCAAAGCTGTTTACAGAAACTGTCAACGTGTCCGTCTGTTCATTGCAGCAAACGCCCAAACGTTGAATGCACAATTTAAACACCTTTATTGTTTTTCAGCATTGTCATGTCTGCAAATAAGATTCAGAGGATTTTATGTATTAGGTGCATTGCCTAATCATGCACTCCTTTCTTTGCATTTCCTTTCCCCACCATGCATGCACATGTGCACACACACATACACAATCTTGTGCACATACACACATACACACACACACACATATATATTAACACACTCACACAACTGTAGGGGGCAAGTTGCTGTGCTGTGACTCTTGCCCGGCCTCCTTCCACCCGGAGTGTTTGGAGATGGAGCTACCAGACGGGCCGTGGTCTTGCAGTGACTGCAAAGCCGGGAGGAAACCTCATTACAAACAAATTGTGTGGGTCAAACTGGGTAATTACAGGTAAGTACATTTTTACCAGATACATAAAATATTATTAGATCTGTCAGTTTTTGCTATGTTAATATCAATATAATTTGTTTTCATGATTTATATTAACTGTTATTTATTCATATTTATGAATTGTTTGTGCTAAAACAAAAGTCTTTAATTTATTCCAGGTGGTGGCCAGCTGAGATTTGCAATCCTCGCTTGGTGCCATCAAACATTCAGAGCCTTCGACATGACATTGGTGACTTTCCAGTCTTCTTCTTTGGCTCTCACGACTACTACTGGATCAATCAGGGACGTGTGTTTCCTTATGTAGATAATGATAAGAACTTTGTCACTGGTCAAATTAATGTCAACAAAACATTTAAAAAAGGTAATGCTACCATTTAGCTTGAGACACATGAGTTTTATTATACTGTACCTATAAATCATAATTTCTCTGTTCTTCAGCTCTTGAAGAAGCAGCACGGAGGTTTCAAGAACTTAAGGCTCAAAGAGAGAGTAGAGAGGCCTTAGAACAGGAACGCCACTCTCGCAAACCCCCACCATACAAGTTTATTAAGGTATAATAGAATTTAATGTAGAATTAGTAGAGGAAGCTAGTAGTACATTTAATGTACTATATTTAACATAAAAAATCACATTCTTATGTTTTAGTCCAACAAACCAGTGGGCAAAGTCCAGATGCACGTAGCAGATTTATCGGAAGTCCCCCGGTGTAACTGCAGGCCCACAGATGAGCACCCATGTGGCCTGGACTCTCAGTGTCTGAACCGTATGCTGCAGTACGAGTGCCACCCACAGGTCAGTGTCTGTAATGGAGCAATATTCTCATCATGAAGCCAGGCTAAAGCTAAGCTAACTAACCCTGATGTGTTTATACAGGTTTGCCCTGCAGGTGAGAGCTGTGAGAATCAGTGCTTCTCTAAGCGTCTGTACGCAGAGACAGAAGTGTTTAAGACCGAGGTCTGCGGCTGGGGCCTACGAACCAATCAGATGCTGAGAAAGGTGTGATTTACCATGGTTTATTTTATTCTTTGTATTATAAACTACAGATGTAATAATAATAATTATAATTATTATCATTATTATCATTATTATTATTATTATCATTATTATTATTATTATCATTATTATATATAAAGCTACATGAAAGCAATGTAGATATATACTTAACTTTTATTATATTTTATTTTTCAGTATGCCTTGTATTGGAGGTCAGTTAATGTAATTTAGAATTAGAATGTAAATCCCATTTACAATAATGTATGTAGTTTGTAGCTCTTCTTTAGCTGATCAGTTTTTCTTGTAGGATTTTGGTATTTTCGTGTATAGCTATAATGAATACTGTCTCCTGTTTCCGGCTTGTGCACAGGGTGACTTTGTGACTGAATATGTCGGCGAAGTAATTGACTCTGAGGAATGCCAACAGCGAATCAAACAGGCTCATGAAAATCATGTGACCAACTTCTACATGCTCACTCTTACAAAGGTAAACCACAGTCTCCCAGGATGATGTGTTTATATAGATGTTTTGTCCATTTTAAAACAATGAATGAATGTGTGAGTGATAATTGTACTGATAAAACTACTTCTAATGCAACCTATAAACATGAGAAAGCCAAAGCTTATGGGATTTAAATATTATTAGGTAATTTATTAGGTAATATAATTTCATTTTTTGTAACTTTTTTATTCTTTCTGATGGATTATTTGAAACTAAATGTTTTTGTATGTTTATTTTATTTGTGCTACAGGATCGTGTTATCGATGCTGGCCCAAAAGGAAATTCGTCTCGCTTTATGAACCACAGCTGCAGCCCGAACTGTGAAACTCAGAAATGGACAGTAAACGGAGATGTGCACATTGGGCTCTTTGCTCTTTGTGATATTGAAGCTGGTGAGTAAAGTCCTTTGCTACTGAGTCATATTTGTACTCTTCAAATGTTGTAGATGTGTAACGCTCTGCCTGATGTGTCTGCAGGAACAGAGCTGACATTCAACTACAACTTGCACTGTGTCGGGAACAGGAGGACATCATGTAACTGTGGATCAGACAACTGTTCTGGATACCTCGGGGTTCAGCCAACAGTGAGAGCCATTTAACATTACTGTACACTTGTTAAAGGGGCACTGTGTAACTTTTCTGGGGGAGAATCTGCCACCCGCTTGTCTCCATGAAGATGTTGTGACACTGCAGATGTTTTTATTGCTCAAAAATACCATTACAAAGAAGCATTCATCAACTCTCCATAGAACTGACCTGTAATAAGGCCTAGTGGTGTCATATGTTTGTTTCAATAGCGATACATAGGTTTAATGCCATAAACTGGAGCATTACAGGCAAATCAAAACATCTCCATCCAAAAAAGCAGGTGGTGGACTCTGCACCATAAATAGTTACATAAGGCACCTTTTAAAACATTTTTTCTGTGTAAAATAACGTGCTATATTTTGTATTTCTTCACCAGAGTGCTCTAGTTTTGGAAAAAGAGGAGAAGGCTAAAAATTCCAAGTTAAAATCCAAGAAGCGGAAGCTGAGACCTGAGGGAAAACAGTCCCACGAGTACTCGTGTTTCTGTTGTGGAGAAGCCGGGGAGCTCGTCATGTGTGATCGCAAAGACTGTCCCAAAGCTTACCATCTCCTGTGTCTCAGCCTCACCAAGCCACCATACGGTCAGAATAACACATCAGTTTCCTGTGTATGCTCATGCACAAAAAATGCAAGAAAAGATCTGAAACAGTTTAATTATAGAAACGGGTTTGTTGACTGAGCAGAGATCTGAAAAGATCCAACTTTTAAGAGCTTTTAATCATCATAGTAATTTTTCCTCAGTTTTTCTGAACATTATAGTTTTCACCTACCTCTTTTTTTTTCTTCAAATACGTCACAATTGTTTTTTTAAACTCTGTGGCTTAGTACAGTGAGCTGCAGATATCTGTATGTGTGGCCATCAGCACAGTTTCAGTAAACACTCTGTAAAGGGGCAGGTGGAAACCTGCTCTGCTCAGTCATCAAACCCGTTTCTATAATTAAATTCTTTAAGATTAATATTGCAATTTAAATGTTTAAAATAATAATCTATGTGTGCTGATAATCATAACTAATTAACAAAAAGCATAATGTCTCCTTCAACATTCAGTACTGTAATAAATATTTATTGAAAATGTGTGTGTGTGTGCAGGGCGGTGGGAGTGTCCGTGGCATGACTGCAACGTGTGTGGGTCTCCAGCCTCTTCTTTGTGTGAGTTTTGCCCTCGATCTTTCTGCCCGGAGCATGAAGCAGGGTCCCTCACAGTCTCCTCACTGGACGAGCGCCGTTGTTGCTCCAATCACAACCCTTCTAACCCCCTGAGCAGCTCCCCTAGGTCCACCCAGCACCCCCCTCTGTCCCACAGCCACACCAGAGTTAAGGAGGAGCCCAACACGGAGCCTGGCCAACATGACTCAAAGTGACTTTGATTTTCCTTATACCTCATGTAATATGTGCTCCTGCTGGCTACAACCGTCCTATCTTCCTTCCAATCTGAAGAACAGAACATCTTTTCAAACCTGTGGGCATAGTCTGGATCTGTAAACACCTTTTCGGCGCTGTGCAGAGGGCAGAGTGATTGGATTGGTGGCATGGGACCACAGCAGGCATCATTGGCGCTGTATACCTCCTCCTTTGCTATGACGTTCTCTACAGCTCACCAGTGCCCTTTGAAGGGCCCAGAATTCTACATTACATTTATTTTATATTTTTACAGCGGTGGGACATAACTTGTCAACATACCTTTTATCAACATTGAGAAAAGGGATTGGATTTAAGAAAGTTTGTTAGTTTGATCAGCTGAAAAGCCTGCCTTTCTCTGTTTCCAACATGACCAATGATCACTCCTGACACCATCTGTCTTCATGTTGAGCTTTTCTCCAAATGAAAAAAAAGTGAGGGGGAAATGCTTCAGGACCACTCTACATTCCAACTCCTGGTTTGAATATACTTATGAGTATAGATGAATATAATTATATACACTATCTATGTTTGTTAATGTTTACAGGCAGATTCTCTCACTTCATCTCAGTGAGTGGTGTATTACGTTTGTTTCGGTGTTAAGCATTACACAGACCGCCTTGTGAAAATAATCATAATAAGGTGAAATATTATGGTATATAGTGTAATGTTTTGACATTACAGAAGTTCTTGTGACTTTCATTTTGCCAGTTCCACTAGCCATTGCATACTGTACATACTGTAATTGGCTCATATTAGTGTAAAATACTTAAGGATCGGGAGGCGGAGCCTCTGTCTTTTTAAAACAAATCCTTTTCATTTCCTCCATGCATTTAACTGATACTACCATTGTAGATTGAAGGGCCCAGATAGTGAAAACTGGTGCTGTCAAAGTATTGTTAATGAGCATAAAGGATCACACAACTGATTCTGGCTGCACTAAAACTACTGCTCACATGCACTCCCATTCAGTATCTGTGTGTACTGTGACTGTTTTATTTTCCCTTCCCTTTCTAATTTGCCATACATTTCTGAATAGCACTTTCACACTGCTTGATACTGAACACCTAGATAGGTCATGCTTATACAGATATATAACATAGGTGTTTAAAATGGATACCTCTTCTTCATGTCGGGACTTAAACTGTGGTGTTACCGGTTTCTCTTGACCAGGAGCGTGGCGAGCACTAGGCGTGGTACTGAGAGAAGTGGCCTAAGCTTTTTGGGGCTGGTGGTCTGACGTGTTACAGGAAAGATAAGCCCTTGATGTTTGCAGACAGTGACTGAGGAACTTCTTTTGAACTAGGCTGGGCTTTATACAGACACAAGTCAGTATCGTGTACAAAGGCAACCTTATGTACAGTGTTTTTATCGCTCATCTGTCAAATCAAAATCTTTTGTATTTAATGCACCGTCTTTTGTACCATTTTTTCAGACACTAGTGCAGTAATCTGTCTCTTATCTCCATTAAGGTGTAAGTGACACTATTTAAAATGGTGAGTTTTACATAATCTATATGTAGTCATACAGTTCTCCGTTTTGTATAATTGGTGTAAGGACTCCACCACCATTTGGTATAAGGTGCTGCTCATGTATTTTGGTTTAATCTTTGGTATTCAAAGCAGTTCAATGTAGGAATGTAGATTTTTTTTTGTTTGATAGCAATTTGTACAATTTAGGATTCACTGTTTGACTCATCATCTGACAAACAAGTATTTGCCTTGTCAGTTAAATGGCACTATTTTGTGTCCTCTTCTGCCCTAAACCAGTGTTTTAACTGAACTGTTAAAATGTTTAGTTTTAAATTAAGAAGGGTAACAGCTTAGGAATTGAGAAATGTGCCACATATCTGAACCAATGGAAGCGCTACGGTGGAAAGAATCATAGACTACCGTGAGCAGCTACTTCGGTTTAACTTAATATTAACAAAAATGGACACTTCTGTACTAAAACAGCAACTTCAAAATATCATTTTGACTGTTCTTTACTCTTGTGTAGTTCTTTTCGCTTGGGCGAATTTTGAAGGCACTTTTATGTTACATAAAGAAATGTTGTGTTAAACAACTAAACTTGAATTTTTATTTTTTTAGAGCTGACGCCATTGCAGTCATGTTTGTGATTAGCATTTCAAAACAATGCCTCACTGGTAGCTTTAGTTTGTTTCCTTTCATTTTGATCTGCTCGAGTTCATTTATGTTTGCCATATTAAACATGCCAACATTATACTTTTGGACAAAGCTTTTGCTATACCCGACAGCCTTTTTTGTTTTGTCTGTGCACACAACTTGGTGCCAGTCTAAGGTCCAACACAGTTGATGCAACAGCAGTATTGTTATGCCTATTTTACACTTAACTTCTGTTACTGTGTTGTGAATGATTTGTTGGTTTATTATTGTTATAGTGCCCAGACCTGTTTTTGAAATAGTGCATGTTTAGTCTGATTTAAGTGTCCCTTATGCAACCTGAAGGTTTTCTAAATGCCCAAGGTTTTACTCAATTCGCATTTTTTATGGTCACTTAAAGAGCAGCCCCATTGTCAAAGCAGGGCATGTTTCAGTTCACTGTGATGTCTTTCTGTGCAATGTTCAAACCTGTCTTTACGTTTGTCATGATGTCGGCAGAGGAATAGTGTTGAAATAATAAATAAACATCTTTATAAGCACCCATCTCTTTTACTTATGGTAAAATAACTTACAGTAACTGGGATCATATTTATCTCTTGGTGTTGCTTCAATTTAAACGTGGATGAACACAAAACATGTTGCGTACGTACTGTTTAACCTGTGTTAAAGCATACTGCATATTGTTGAAATCTTGTAAATAGTTTGCATTGAACTTGCATAGGATCATGTTACTGTGCGCGTGCTCTTTTGCCTGTACAATTCTGCTTAATGTGTGTGAGTGTTGCAGCGACACTCTTTTTGTACATTACTGTCTTTTTATTTGAAGATATTGATTCTGTCTTTTTTCATTCTAAAGTGAGTTTGAAGAGTTCAGACATGCCTGAAGTTTGACTTTAATAAAGGTGTACTCTGTCTCAGTGAAACTTGTCCTGGGCCAAATTTACACCACATAACATTTTAGACAGTTATAAAACAGTATTCAATTTCTGTGTCTTTGGGAAAACAACTTTGCATCCTGGATGACTCTAGTGTAGGTTGTTCAGCTGAAAATGTATTTAATTGTAACTTCTTTGCCTAATCAACAGTTTCAGAGACATGACCTAAATTGAAGGACATTTGGAGACCTTTTAATGGCTATGCATTTGTCCATTCAAAATGTAATTGTACAAACCAATTTAAAGGTGTACTAACCAACTTTTCTGGTGGAGGGTTTGCGGCCTACTTGGCTGCATGGAGATGTTATTGCTTTGCCTGCTTAAACTTGTTTATGTCCATATTAGAGACAACCAGGTAATGCCAAAGGTATAGGCCAGATCTGTGGAGAGGTGTTTTTTTTAAGTAATATTGAGCAATACAACTGAAACTGAATACATGCAGGATAAGAAGATGTGTTTATTGTCATACTATGGAACATTTCAGACAAAGTAAGAAAATCTCCATGGAAACATGCAGGTTCTCTCCACCAGAGAAGTTCCATATTGAGCCTGGGATGCAGTTTACACTCTTCTCCAATACTTAAGATATCTCTTTGTATGAAAAATAAAGAGATCTCATTCTGGACTTGCCAGACAACGTTTAAGGCCAAACTTAAATGTGAAGTGAAACCAGTAGGGGGCGATCGTTAACTTGACGTGGCATTTCAAGACCATTTGTAAATTCACAGTGCTTGAATAAATCTTGAATAAATCACGCTTTATGTAATTGCACATCAAAACTCACATGCTCCAGTTTAGGAAAATATACAGGCATTACTTGTAGGGATAACCATATTTTGAACTAAATAAACCAAATAAAGATGTCCCATTCTATGTTGGTAGGTTGTATGTGACTTTATTTTGAAAGGGTCTAAAGTACGCCGCGCCTTCATGTCTTTAACGCTCGTCTCTTCGGCATCTCTTACATTTAGGTGATTCGTTCTTCCTCGGGCTCCGAGCAAAGCCAGGGCCTAGTTAGTACAAATATACAAATATGGTAAGAAAAATGTCGTCTGTGAAATAATATTCTCTCTTTTTATGTGCTGTATAGAATGCGGATGTGGCAGATGTGTTGTTTACAGATGTTGCTAGCATGTAGGCTTCTTCTTCTAACGTTTCCTTGATGCAGGAGCTGCTGTTGCTGCGTTGTCCTGTTCTGCTTTGCTATTTTAATGGTTTTACAATGGGGGAAAAAGAATGTGCATTAAGTATATTATTATTATTATTACTGTCAAACTAAATATATTTAGTGACACACATGGAGCAGATAAAGGCTTTAGTGCAAGCTGACCAGACACCTGTCAAATTATGATAGACCTACAAGGTCATTGTGTCTACATGTACACCTGTAAAGTAAAAGTAAAGAACAGTTTGTTAGAAAATGCAATATCAAATTGTATTCCTTATATTTTGTTTACGGTAAATTATTTAGCCCAAATCTTCTGTTGGTAATAATACATACAGTTAGGCTAAACATGTTTTATAGATTTACTTTGTATTTTTACTGTGGCAGATATTGTGTGCTGATGACTGAAGACCAGAGAGACCAAAATGAAGAGGAGACGATTTGATGGTTTCCTCTTAGAGGTTTTCGTCCGAATCGGACTTCTGCTTATTTTTCTGTGAGATAATCCCAATGTTTCTTCTAGCTTGCATTACAGGGTGTTTTATAACTTTGATAAGTTAACGTTGTTCTGCTTTTTCTATGTTCATAGTGTGACCGAGCAGCTGCCTCCTTTTTCCCGGCAGATCCAGGCAGAGGAGATGTGGCTTTACAAGTTCCACCGTGTTGAAGTCGACCATGTGCCCACCTTACTTATGTTTGTAGGTCATCTCATTTTTAAAATGCCCTACAGGCCTATCAGTCTCTATAATCACATATCTTTTTATCCTATTGTTACAAAAATATGTCTTTATCATACTCTCTTCTTTGATGCAGGTAATCAAAAACTAACTTTTTCTTCCAGAGTATAGCTTGTTTCACTCCACTTCTTGTGATCATGGCTTTTACGGTCATGAAGAAGACCCAAAATGGAGATCTGAAAGAATCTTATCTCGGTAGGTCGATTAACAGCTATATATATTTTTGTTGTATTTGTTATTTTTAGTTATTTCTTATTTCTTATTCTCACTTGACCGGTCTTCAGCTGTGACTCTGACCCTGGTGTTAAATGGCGTTTTCACAAATGTCATCAAGTTGATTGTTGGCAGGTAAGCGCTACACTGAGAATTGATTACCCCTTTCTATGACGCCAAAGTGATCCAGTTATTTTTGTGTGCATCGGTTTCTTTCCAGGCCACGACCAGACTTCTACTATCGCTGTTTCCCAGATGGCATTGAGAACCCACAGCTGCGGTGCAGTGGAGACCCAGACACTATTATTGAGGGCAGGAAGAGTTTCCCCAGTGGGCATTCTTCATGTAAGGCCCATTTTTACCACATCATGCTAATGTGTTAAAGAGAAGGCAGTCCTTAAGATGTGGGCACATCTTAAGGACTGCCTTCTCTAACACATTAGCATGATGTGTTAAGAGAAGGCAGTCCTTAAGATGTGGGCACATGATGTCTCGGTCACCTCTGGTTCTTTCTCTCAGTTGCATTTGCAGGACTGGGGTTCACCGCTTTCTACATCGCAGGAAAATTGCACTGCTTTACCCCAACTGGACAGGGCAGATCATGGCGTCTGTGTGCCTTCCTCACTCCTTTACTCTTGGCAACAGTGATTGCCCTGTCCAGAACCTGTGACTACAAACACCACTGGCAAGGTCAGAAATACCACAACATGTTACTCAATTCAGCCGTACAATCATTTAAGCTCACTTGTTAATTTTCTTTTTACAGATGTTTTGGTTGGGTCGATACTGGGTCTGGCATTTGCCTGGCTGTGCTATAGACAGCACTACCCTGCTCTTCATGATCCTGACTGCCACAGGCCTCTGTGTCAAAGAGAAAGTATACCAGCTGCACAGGAACGCAAGCTAACCAACTTCAGCTACTCCCTGCCTCTGTAGATCCACCACTGTGGATAACTTGTTTTCCTTTTTTTTTTCAAACTTATACTATTACTGCAGATGTGTTTTTCCTGAATTTCACAATGCACAGTATGTATAAAACATCAAGGCTTATTGAATAATTTGATCATTTCCAGGCACCATCAGTGCAATGTTTTAAAATGTTGCAAACATGCACTTAGAAAATGTACTTTTTATGCTGGATCAGGGGTCTGTTCTGATTGTCATATCAATGTCAGATATTGTGAACTGAACCTAAATCCAAAGTCCAAACACTTATGTTTATGTAGCACTGTTTCAGGCAATTACCTGTTCACCGGTGGTCAGCACAACAGTCCTTGAACTAGACATCACTTGAGTCTGTTTTTTCTGAGCCAGTATTTGATATTGCTCTATACTGGCATAACGTGTTTTACAGGTCAATGCAACTTTGCTGTGGTCAATATTTAAACAGGTAAATTCCAGTAATTTCAGGCAAAGTGTAGTACAAAAACAATACATTGTGCCTTTGTTTTCTACTTTGTTGTAATACTTGGGAATGAAGAGCACTGCATGTTAGTGTATGGTCTCTAACATGTCTTGTACAAGATCATGTTTCTTTTCAGTCAGTTTTTGACAAAGGTTTATAAACAGGCATGCTGCCTTTCTTTACCTCCTTACCTCTTTTCATGCAATTTTGAAATACATGTAAATGGTCATTTTACATATATTTATTTTTCTTTTTGGGAAATGTGGTATCTGTGTTATGATTTCATAAATCATGCATTTATTTTATGTTTACATAGGCTTAAGCCATTTGCCATTTTGCTTTATGGGTAAACTTCTGTTCGTGGGTCACTGATATAAAGCTGCTTTTTCCTCATAATAGTTTTTATTTTCTTCCAACTATTTCCAATTATGGATCTAAATTTCTTAATAAAGAAGAAATTATCGCTCACTGATTCTTTATTTTCGTTGACATGACGTATGACGTCACTCACAGCGTGTTTCGTGATTGGCCGGACGTGACGTGTCGATTTGGCGCCACATTTTCGACAAGGAACAAACTCCACAGAGAAGCCGCTTTGAGCAGAAACAAACCTCGACCAGGGTTTTTATTTATATGGTTTTAAGTTCAATTTAACGGTTTTATATTGACAGTTCATTCAAAATGTTTATCACGGACATTAGAAAGGAATTTTATGAAGTTGTGGCCAACCAGGTAAGCAGTTTATTCTGTAAACAGTTCAGTGCTGTCCTGTGTTGTGTGCGCTCGTATAATATGAACAAATGTGAACAAATATGAACAAATATGAATAAATATGAACAAATGTGAACAAATATGAATCTTGATGTTCCAGAGAGTGGCTCTCCTCGTTGCAGCAGATATTGACGCTCTCTGCGCTTGTAAGATATTACAGGTAAAACACGTCTGACGTGCCGTGTAGTTTTAATTTGAATAAACACACAATGCACAACTTTTTCATCCACTAATCAAGAATTCATATCCTCCTTGCTCAAAAGCTGAAATGATAAACTTTGTTTCTAGGCTCTGTTCCACTGTGATCAAGTACAATACACTCTGGTGCCTGTTAGTGGATGGCAAGATCTAGGCACAGCTTTCCTTGAGCACAAAGAACAGGTGGGTCTTTCTGGATAACTGGAGATTACAGAACAATGCAGTAAGTTATGAAGTTGCATTTAATTTTGGTCTGCTTGTGTTTTAGTTTAGCTACTTTGTTCTCATTAACTGTGGAGCTAATGTGGACCTCCTGGAGATGCTGCAACCTGATGACAACACTTTATTTTTTATCTGTGACACTCACAGGCCAGTGGATGTGGTCAATGTTTACAATGACAGCCAGGTAAACTTCATTCTTAGAGGTTCCCTACCCAACTGTATACATGTTTTATTTTACTTTTACTTCATTGTTCAGGTGAAACTGTTGATCAAACAAGATGACGACCTTGGTGTGCCTTCCTATGATGATATCTTTAGAGATGAAGAGGAGGAAGAGGATGATTCTGGGAATGAAAGTGATGAAGGGTCAGAACCGTCTGGTAAAAGGAGAAGATTTGATGAGGTATGTTCAAGCTTGTAAAATACTGCATAGTCTTAATATCTTAGCATTAAATTTTATATCTGATTTCTCAGGGTGCAATGGAAAGAAGAATTGAGCGACAGCGTGAGAAGAGGGAGTGGGAAGCACGAAGGTTGTATTGGTGACTTTTTAAAATACATTATAAAATACATGTAATAAAACATCTTTTCCTCTTACATTTTACAGAAGGGAAATCCTCTTTGATTATGAGCAGTATGAGTATCATGGGACGTCGGTGAGTGTCAAATTGCCTAGAGATGCACTGATCTAGCTTTTTCAGTTACGATATTGTTTGGCTTAAAGTATCAGCAGATTCACAGTAATACTATCAACCGATACCAGAGCAGAGGCTGAAAATTACGTATTTATTTTTCTTGTGGTTAAAGAAAATTATGACAAAACTGATCCAAATGTGTTATGTAACTGTTAATTTTATAAGATCAGTAGAATATCGGCTAATTTGATCCTGGAACCAATATGATCTTTTTTGATAGGAGCTCATCTCAGTATCTGTAAGTGCATGCCTAAAATTAAAGGATAAAATTAGCTGCTCTGACCCATAACAATTGCAATGCACTTTGACAATATTTTTGGAGACTATGGTTTGTTATTTGTTCTCTTGTTTTTTTGTCAGGCTTCAATGATGTTTTTCGAACTGGCCTGGGTTTTATCAAAAGACACCAAAGACATGCTCTGGTAAATGTCTTTCCAATCTCTTACATAAATTTGATCAATTTAAGGCTATAATGTTTCTTTTTAGGTGGTCCATCATCGGTCTCACAGATCAGTGGATTCATGATAAAATCACACAGTAAGAGAACTGTCCAGGCACAACCAAGTACAGTTTTTAATGATTTTACATTTAAACACATGTCTTTTCCAGTATGAAGTATATTACAGATGTTGCTACTTTACAACGCCACGTGTCTCGTCATAATCACAAAAATGAAGATGAGGAAAACTCCCTCTCCATCGACTGCATGAGAATCTCTTTTGAATACGAGTATCCTTTGCTTTGTGCATATTCTGTGTTAATAAAGCAGGTGTTGGTATTGTTTGAAAATATTTTTTCTTATTTATGCCTTTTTCCAGGCAATGCACTTTTTCTTTAACAAATATTTATAGTCTGCGTCTAACTCTTTACCAGCACTGGTCCCTGTATGAAAGCATCTGTAACTCCTGTTACACAACATGTAATTTTAAATTATGGACTCTGAATGGGCAAAAAAAACTCCAGGAGTTCCTTGCCGACATGGGGTGAGTTCAGACAAAGTTTTACAAACAAGACAATTGTGTAAAAACATTTTTGTGTTTTAATTTAATAAAACACTTACAGCTTGCCTCTAAAGCAAGTAAGGCAGAAGTTTAACTCCATGGACCTGTCTATCAAAGAAAATCTGAGGGACATCATTGAAGAATCTTCCAATAAATACGGGTGCGTATTTAATGGGTTCAAGCATGTTGTTTTACCCTTGCACAGAATTGATTATGAATGCCCTTTTTTCCCTCAAAGCATGAAGGACATCCGCATCCAAACATTTGGGGTCCACTTTGGGTTCAAGAACCGCTTCTTGGCCAGTGACATGGTCCATGCTACAGCTGCTTTGTTGGAGAGCACAGAAAAAGATGAGAACGACAGTGATAACTTTATTAAAGCTCTTGATTCCCTGTCCAGGTGTGTGAGATAAAAATAGAAACTTTAAAAGATTGTGCCACTTTTAAACCTTTTAATTTTATTATTTTTTTGCAGGAGTAACCTTGAAAGACTTCATTCAGGTATTGACTTGGCCAAAAAGAAGCTGATGGCGATCCAGCAAACTGTGGCTAGCTGCATCTGCACCAACCTCATCCTGTCCCAGGGTCCTTTCCTCTACTGTTACCTTATGGAGGTGCGTCATTGAAAATATATTGCAAGAGTCATTAGATTATAATTTTTTATTTTTTTTGTTAAATAGGGAACTCCTGATGTGAAGCTCTTTTCAAAGCCACTGGCTCTGACTCTGCTCTGCAAGTACCTCCTCAAAGCCTTTGTCCAATCTGTAAGCATTTTAAAACTATACAGAATTTCTGTTTCAGTCACAATACTTAATTTATTTATGTGACTCAGACAAGAAATAAACGCTGCAGACTGCTGCCTCTGATTATGGCTGCTCCAAAGGACATCGAGAAGGGAACAGTCATTGTGGTTGGAATTCCACCGGAATCAGAAACATCAGATAAGAAAAAGTAAGTTTATTTGTAAAATGAGGCATTGGAGTAATGTATTAAATATTCAAAATATATATTTGGTTTAGAAGTCATCAACTCTGCCCTGATGTTATATGCAATACTAGACTAGAAGATTTACCTAAAGTTTATTCATTAAGTTGTATTGGAATTATTATTTTTAATGTTGTCAGTGTGAGAAAAACATGTGTGTTAAACTTTCTGTCTGTGCGATTATGAAATAATAGTGTCATGAATCTTTTTCTCAGTTTTTTCGGTCGGGCATTTGAGAAAGCAGCTGAGAGCACCAGCTCCAGAACACTGCATGACCATTTTGACACTTCAAGTAAGTATAATGGACACATACTATTGAGTTCATTCAAGTGAAATGGCCACAAAAAGGCTTTCTCAATAAATTGTTTGCTTTCTGCAGTAGTTTGGAAAGACCTGCAGACATTTGACAGTATGATTTTTGACCACTAGATGGCACTCTTGTTCAGCAATTAAAGATTTTACTTTCTTGCAGTAATTGAGCTGAAAATGGAGGACAGAAGCAAGTTCCTGGATGCACTTATCACTCTACTGTCTTGAAACGCCCTATGACACCACTTTTCTTTGTGTTTGTATATTTGTAAATGTTTCAATTGTCCTTTTATCAGTTTTTATCTCATTACATTTATTTGAATGGTGTTTTTATATGTATTTAATAAACTTCAGTGGTCTGATGACATTGTTTTAAAAACTTACAATTAAATAATTTTTATTTTGAAAAGGTTAGTTGTATTGCAGTTTAGTGTTTCTTATTCTGTTATGTGTTTTTAGGCAGCTAATCTTTCATCACTTGAGTGCTTCTTATTAAACATTCTCATAACAAACCTATTGGCCCCTAGAGTAACAGATAAGGGGATTTCGTTGGTAAGGGGCTCGGGGAGTTTACTAGAAATCACATTTATTCCAGTCATGAGTCAAATACCTGGCAGAAGCGTTTGAGTTGGGCCAAAGGCTGATTCCAAGTGATCTCTCTTTTCAAATATTTCTGTAGTTCAAACTTGAATACTTAACAGTCCATAACGTTACTTTTCTAGTGAAATGTCTGCCACCTGCTTGTCTTCATGGAGATTATATGTTTTGCTTTGCCTGGATTGTTCCACAGTATGGCATTTCATTCTTACTGTAATCTCACATCTGACCTTGGCCCAGTGGCATCACACACATCGCCGATAAATGAGTTTAATGCTATTCTGTGGAACATTCCAGACAAAGTTTTGACATCTCCATAGAGCGGACAGACAACAGACAGTCCACCGAAACTTACATAGTACAATATGTAACTTCTGGTTGGGTTTGATGTTAGTGAAATGGTATGGCATTAATTTAAACTTATCTAACATATATTTATTCAATTATGAGTGTTTTACTGTGAGCTGTGTCACCTCTCCACAGACCTGACTTGTTACTGGGCCAGGTGTCTGCTTGTCTCTACGAAGCATGAAGCCAAACTGCCGGGTAAGGCTCCAAAATGTACACAATGCGCCTTTAATTCATTAACAGAAACTGGTGTTAAATAAACTGAAAATCTGAAAAATGGTAAATGCTATTGAACCTTGCTCCAGATCTGAACGTTCAGGCCTGTTTTCCTGCTGGTGCTGCTGGCCCAGAGCTGGACTGGAAAGGTGGAGTCTACTCCGCTCTCTGGGGCCTCATCAAGATCCTTATCCCCTCTGCGCCAGGACGGGACCATGACCTTAAAGGAGAGTGCTACAGGAACAACCAAATGGACTGGTAGCTCTGGAGTACTCACATGAGGGGAAACCAATGCAAGTTCCTCATTGTCAAAATCAAAAAGGTTGTGCGTCATTTCTTAACACTTTCTCAGAAGTCCTGCACTTAATTTATTGTTTTGATCCAGTTTTACAGCCTCATGGAAGGTTTATTACTTCAGTTTGTTTTCTCATTTGAATGTGTGAACCTATGTTTTGTTATTTGAGTAAACTTGTAAGGTTAAGGTGCATTGTGTACTATTTGTTCTGGTCGAGAGCTTGTGTCCATCGAGACGTTATTCCTTTTCCTGGAATGTTCCACAGTATGGCATTAAACTAAGTCTTCGTGGAAAAAAGAGTTGGTGGTTGGCCAGAAACATTTGTAGACAATGAAGATCTGACAGGATGTGATAATGAAAGGTTGGATATTTTTTGAATACACACATAAACACAGAAGTTGGTCTTTTTCAGACAGATGTTGATCCATGGCCCTGTGCAATCCCCAACACTGGCCGTGCATTCTGTCATTGTGTCCTTGAGCAAAACACCTCACCCTATACTGCCTATAAACTGGAAAGTATAAATTAGTGCAACTGCAAAGTGATGGAGGTCAGAGTTCAGAGATGTTGCTGGTACCTGTGGCGGCCATATCTGTGTCAGTGTAATATCTATACTTAGCCAGAAACTTAATAAAATAAATCATAATACATACATAACAATTTGAAGAATATGCCAAAAGACACAGCATGGCCTGGTAAGAAATCTCGCCCATCACAGTTCTCTCTTCTTCCATCAATCACTGCTCTCCGCCCCCTGGTGCACCTCTGGTGAGTGGGGCCACTGGCCTTTCCACTGCTCTGAGTCTCAGGAATGTGGCACCAAAACACACACGCACAAACGCAGCGCTGAGGGGCTGTTGTGAGAGGTGCTCACTCAGTCATATTGCATGTGCCCTGAGCTTACACAGAGGTGCTGCTGTAGCTGTCTATGGCGACATAACAGTCTATGGCAAGGAGATAATAATGATATAGATGAAACACACAGGTTTGTGTTATCAACAATACCTTGAATAACCCCCAAATCTTGCACCTGCACTTCTCAACTTTTGTCAAAGCATCAAATACAAACATCCAGTGAACAACATCCTCTTAGCTTTAATAAAGGTGGGTAGTTTTTAAAATTATTACTTTTTTTCATTCTCAGTTGGGAACCTGCAGATTAAGTTAGCAATTTGCCTATTGTTTACTTCATGCAGAGGTTGAAATAAAGTTAAACATCCATCTGTTTGTGTAGAGGCGGCTCTTCTAAAATGTCACAAATTGTTCTCAGTTATAAAGAGAATCTCTGCTGAACCAGCTCTGGACAGGCCCCTCACGTTCTTGTGCAGGTTGAGTCCTTTAAGTGCCCTCAGTTCAGCAAGCTATTAAACAAAGCAGTGTTTCCACGGGACAAAAGGAGGAAAGCACTGAGCATGTGCAATCAGAAGAATACAGAATTGTTGGCCTTGAAAGAGCTTTGCATTCCCTAACTGCCCATGCAATGGTCTTAATTTAAGTCCAACATGTGTGTGTGTGTGTGTGTGTGTGTCTGTGTCTGTTGCTTTATTTTAGCTTACAGTGTGAATCCACTCGTGTCTCTCTGTGGTAGGTGGTTCGGTCATGCAAGAGCTCTTTGTCGTACAGAGGTGACAAACTGTAAACTACCTCTGAAGTGCACATTTCGACTTTATCCTTAAACCGTCTTACAATGAAAATATTTGTTTGTGTTAATCAACGTTGAAACTTTTCATTGCATCTAAACTCAATATTCAAAAGTTGCATACCTTCATCATAACAATTTTGATATAATCTTACATGAATTCCCATTTTAACACAAATCAGGACAGCAGTTATGTCCATGAAAGATGCTACAGTGAAAATGAAAATCCTGTTGATGTGCTGCTTGCATTCCAGCTGATTAGTCAGATCCTTATTTCACCTGGGGGACAGAAAGAACTCTAATGGCCACGGTTAAATACTTGATTTTGAATAAACATTGTAAACAGTTGTCAACCATGCCAAATCAGAAATGTCTCCCCATCGACTCCAGACATTCCTTGAGCTGCCAAGCGTCATCATCTTCTCAGCGGTGGGTTGTCAGTCACCACTTTGCTCCATCCAGTCTTCTTTAACAGTCTATTTATTTTCTTTAGAAATGCTCTTAGGATTTACAGCACTCTGAAATGATGTCATTTAAACAAGCATTTACAAGGAGTGAATACTCCTCAAATCAGCATATTTCCAAGATTAAACCCTCCAGTAGCACTATATTTGTCTTGCCGTTAGGAAAAACATTTCACCTGGTGCTTTATAAATGCTGTTACATTGTAGATATTATGCCCTGGTATCTAAATATTGTGTCATATTACAACTGCGATTGATACTTTGTGAATCTTTTCAGGTTATTTGAGGGCAGTGGCTTTATTAAAAGTGCACAAACTTTTCTGAAAGGGATGGGAGACAAGCAGATGGCCCACCACCTGCTTGTCTTGGAGGAAGGTTCTTAGGACACCTTTAAAGTTCTATTGTTCACTTTCCTTTTTCAATTGAAACTCTCATTTACGGTAAAGAAGTGCCATTTTATACTTCAATACTAGGTGCAATTTTGTACTTCAACACTTAAAGATGCAATGTATAACTTTTCTGATGAAGGATCCGCCACTTATCTGTCAAAGGGAGAAGTTATTCATGGGTTTCCTGATTTGAAGGACTTGGTGAGGACCCATAAAGGACCTTTCCCCATTCAAAAATTATAATATTTTTGAATTGCTTAACTGCTATGGTCACAGACGATGGTTTCCACAGCTTGAAAATGGGACTTCTTGACCCTCCACCAGAAAGTATACACAGTGCATCTTTAAATATTGACCTTTATTTTAATGCATTTGATCCTTTTGTGTTTAAATGTCCATAGTGGGCACATAGTGAGCACAGAGTGAGCACAGAGTGAGCCCAGGCCGCCCCTCCTCTCCACACCCTCTGAGTTCCTTCCTGTTTCCCGTCTCACTGTCCGCTGCACAGGAAGTCCGCCTGTGTAAAACCTGTGACTCACAACACGAGCTATAAAATGTGTCACATACAAGAAAAAGAGTTAGGTGTTTTTCTGATCTCCCGCTTCACCATGTTGACTCTTCCTTTGTTCCTTTATGAGGTCTTTAACTTCCAAAAAACACGCGTCCTCCCTCTTTACCACCTGCTGACTCTTACTGTGTGTCAGTAAAGCTCAGACGTCTCTGCGCTTATGCACCTGTTACTGGCCATGAGTCACTTAAGAAATTTTCCTTGAATGGCCATTGTGTTTAAATAAAATAAACTTTCATTCGTAACAGTAACTCTACCCGGAAAGGTTACACAGATCGTCTTTAATGGAATAAGAACATCATTATGGCTTAGAGAGAAACAGCATTTTTAGTTAAAAAAAATGTATTGTATTTTTATTACAAACATGAAACAATATTTACACAAGCTCCACAAGGGATTAATGAGTCTTTTTTGTATTATACAGAGGGCAACACTGACAAATAGAAGATTAACACAAGTGGGATTAAAAAAGTGTTCAAATGTTTTCAAAGTGACATCATGGGAGTGATCAAAGGCTGAGAGGACTGTGGACTGATGACTTCACTGATCTGTGCAGGAAAATGAGCGCTCTCTGTCTGACCTTGAGTGAGATGCGAAAAGAAAGTAAATCTGTGGAGCGGCCCTCAGCCTCTGAGGCCAGACAGGTCAAGTTTAGAGGTCAGAGAGTGACGTGGAGGTATGGGCTTTGTCTGTGAGACCTTCAGTGACATAATCACAGTGGAATGAGCATTCCTGAATATCATTTATGTTTAGGCCCATCGCTTCAGCCTGTGATGGTTTACCCCACACTTATGGTTTCAGAATGATGAAAAGGACCACAGTCATAGGAATTCACAATTCAAAACCAAATATTATATCGTTTTGAGTGTCAGTTGTCCTCAAAATTGCACCATATAACAGCAAACCCATGAATCCTGATGTGAATATGAGCAGTAGGATTAATGTATACATTTGAATGCTAATGTTTTTTCTTATTTTTCATGTTAATTTTGAAAGGAAATACTTGAATTATTTCCTCATATCCAATTTGAAAGTCTCCAACTTTGAGACACCAAAGGCTTATCTTTTATTACCTCTTAAGCAGCTCTTATGTTTACTGTATTTGTTCAATAAAAAGAAACACAAATATTTATGCTGTGACAGCTCTTTTGCAGGCACCGTGTAAACCTTTGTTGCTTACTCCAGACCGCGGTGTGGCCAGCTGGAATGTCAGCTCCCAGGCCTTTTATTATTGCATCCATACCACCACATTATAGGCTCACGTCACTAGGCAACTGCAGGTCCCAACTGGTTTCCATGGAGAGTGCCCATTGAGTGACGTTGTTGGCCCTGTTTGCCTCTCTGTTTGTGGGTCTTTTTAAAGGTGCACCCCCAACTCTGCACACACCCCCACACAGAGCCGGCCGGCGCTTCGTCACTGTGCAAGACGACTGAAGGAGTGGAACTAACAAAAAGACAAAAACTTTTCTCTGGGACAGACCGGCCGGACCTTTGTTCACAGATCACTGGATTACTGGAAATAGAAGAGAGTCAGACTAATTAGACTAAGAGATAAAATACTAATTAAATGACCAATCTCATCTTAAATTGATCCACAAAACTGTCTGTATGTTGAAATGCTACAGTATAAACCTTTCATCACTTGAAAATTAAAAATAAATGTCTTTTTAATGTCATTCACTGTTTAACTTTTCTGGTGTTCTGCTTGTTTCCGTGATATGTTATTCTCTCAACCTGCCATTTCTGTGTTTTTAATGCCCAAAGATACACATGCATTTTTACACTGGTCACCTCTCCACAGATCTGACCTGTATCTTGGCCTTGTCCCCATAGTTTTAATGCAACAATGTGCAACATTTCAGGCAAAGCAATTACAAAGCAAATGACAAACCCTTTACCAGAAAAAATTACACAAGTTACACCTTAATTTCCTGTTGTTTATTGAAACTCTTCAGTGGAAATTCTTTATCAGTTTTGTGCCACTTAAAACAGCAGTGAGGGTGATTTATTTCTTAAGTTTAACACTAAGTCACAGTTCCATTGTACACTGTCTTACATTTGGATGTAGAATTCTTGTTTCTGTTAAGAAGTCATCTGACCTGCTAAGATTCTTAAGTGACCAGCAAAACAAGTATGGTAATCTTTGGAAATCCAGTCATGAGCCACATATTTACTTGTTATAGACTTTTTATTTACTGAATCGAGATAGATGAGATATGACATTAATTATATGAAGCCTAAAATGTTTGCAATTAGCCTAAACCCAACATTTATCACGTGCTGATTTAAAGTGTTTTGTGTGCGCCTGATGAATACAGTCGTTGACTTAGGGGAAGTTTGTACGTAGCACTAATTTGGACGCTGTTCACTGAGTCTGACGCGCGGGTGGGGGTGCCATGAAAGGGGTGGTGGGCACCGGAGTATTGTGAACTGAACAGCAGAGTCCCACTCTTTCAGAAAGGGCATTGTCATCTGAATTTCTATGGCTAAACAAAATACTTTCTCCCGCCGTGGGGGTATGTGGAATCATGGTGGGAACACAGACATTACGCACTGCCAAGCAGGACACCCGTCACACGCCGCGATGCCACCTCTTTTAATCTAAATAACACACTTAATCCACGTATTTTAACAACATGCTCACTTTAATTTTAGAGAAGAAAAATAATATTGCATCTTTTACATGTAAATAAGCAATCATGAGCCTACATTAACATTAAACACCATTTATTTAAAAGTTTGAGAAAGTAACCACCTGCAGGAACAATGAATTACGCAGGTGCCAAAGTAGTCATGGATTATGCCAACCACATCGACAGTAATAAAAAACAAAAACACTTGAGTCCATTTAAAATGTTTAATTCAGTACAAATGACCAGTTAAGGCTTTACGCGTGCGCGCGTCTTTCCTTTTTTGTCTCTTACTACGTTCACAAAGGAGAGACCTACTGTACAACATTGTGCTGACAAAGCATACCAGAGCAAAAGACCAGGCAACATCTGAGGACAGGTCCTCTGCTTTATAAACATACAAACGTAAACAATTCATAACTAAGATTTTGGATGACATACGAAAGTACCAACAAGGTACTCTTTTAGGTATCACAAAGTCCTTGTCAAGTGTCCGGTACAAAAAGATTAGTCCAGAGTAAGTGGTCAGTACAGATGAGGCGCTTCCAGTGATTCGTAAATTCAGAGAAACCCAACAGGTGCAAAAAGAGTCTGGCATTTTAAACAGTTTTTAGGAAGCTGCGTCTGGTCTTTACGCGCACGGGTCGCGCCGCTACACGTAATTCCTTTTGTCGTATTCTCCGTTCTGCGTGGTTCTTTTGGTTGGTGCGTATTTGGCTGAATATCCCGAATTACCGCCGGAAGGACAAGAGCAGCAGAGCAGCGCTCCGCCGATGAGCAGCAGCGCAGTCGCGGCCCATCCAATGTAGAGCGCTGCGCCAATCTCTCTCTTTTTTGACGCAGGCACCTGCGGGTTGTAGAAGTCCGATATGATGTTGTTGGCCATCCAGCAGAGCGGGACCAGCACAGACAGGCCGCTGATGATGTAAATGACTCCCCCGGCATTCACCACCCGGGCTTTGACGTACTCTGTGCGGATGCAGTTGGTGCACTGCGCACCCGCAATAACCACCATCAGCCCCAAAACTCCCATCACAGAGGAGATGATGGTGAGCGCCCGGGCAGCCTGCAGGTCATGGCTGAGCGCGAGGATAGAGTCGTGCACCTTACACTGCATCTGCCCCGTGCTCTGAACCACACAGCTCATCCACAGGCCGTCCCAGATGGTCTGAGCGACCACGATGTTGGCCTCAATGAAAGCCGTTACTTTCCACATGGGGAGTCCGCACGCGACCATCACGAGCAGAGAGCCCACGACGCACAGAGCCAGTCCCAGGATCTCTAGACCGGCCGACACCATGTTGCTCCAACAGAAAATAACTATCCAAATTTAGTAAAAGACACTCTTTACAGAGAGTAATGTGTCGTCAGGATGATTTTTGAGTCTGTCTATCCCCAGAGAAGTTTCTCCTTGTTACTTGCACATGGTTCAAACTTCAGATAAACAGAATCGCAGCGCCACTGTCTTTGTGAACGAGGTGATGTGAAAACAACTGGAACCACAGTAGCATCGGACCACGAATAGCCTCTCTGAGAGGAGGGGGGTGTTTTGGAGCGCAGAAAAAACTTTAGTCCAATCAGCTGCGACCGCATCCTGAGAGGACCAATGAGAGCGCTGGGAAGTTGTGAGGCTGAACAAAGCGCTCCAGAAACCTTTGTGCGTTTGAACAGTTATTTACAACGAAATGAGCGAATAGACAGTGAGGCATTTGGGAGGGGGCTCCAGGATCTCTTAAAGACACGCCGTGAATGGAGTCAAGCAACAACTAGTGGCCCACGTGATCAATTTCACAGATAGTTTGCTCGTGGGTAATTGGCCAATTGGCTTCTCCTCCATCACTGTAAGATGTATGATGTATGAAGTATGATGTGTGATGTATGATGTATGAAGTATGATTATGAAGTATGATGTGTGATGTATGATGTATGATTATGATGTATGATTATGATGTATGATGTGATGTATGATGTGTGATGTGTGATGTATGATGTGTGATGTGTGATGTATGATGTATGATTATGATGTATGATGTATGATATGTGATGTGTGATGTGTGATGTATGATGTGTGATGTGTGATGTGTGATGTGTGATGTGTGATGTATGATGTGTGATGTGTGATGTATGATGTATGATGCATGATGTATGATGTATGGCGTATGATGTATGATG
This sequence comes from Periophthalmus magnuspinnatus, assembly GCF_009829125.3. NCBI lineage: Eukaryota > Metazoa > Chordata > Actinopteri > Gobiiformes > Gobiidae > Periophthalmus > Periophthalmus magnuspinnatus. The sequence continues at coordinate 10,604,861 of NC_047134.1, read as the reverse complement.
GCCCACCATGAGCAGGGCCCAGATTCCAGGATTCCAGATTAAAAAGAAAAATGTATTTATTAATGTAGCCCCTCACCACAATTATTAATGTGTGTGTGTGTATAAATATATATATCCTCCTTTCTTGTGACCAAGCTCCTCACCCTATCTCCAAGGGAGCGCCTAGCCATTGTGGCTGCTTGTAACCGTGATCCTGTCTTTTCGGTCAGTACCCAGATCTCATGACCATAAGTAGGGACAGGAACAGAGACTAACCGGTAAATCGAGGGCTCTGCTTTACCAAAACTTTGCTTTACCAAAACAGTCCCATACAGTGAACGCATCACTGCAGACACCGCGCTGATCCAACTGTCAATCTCATGCTCCCTCCGTCCCTCACCCATGAACAAGACCCCGAGATACTTGAACTCCTCCATTTGAGGCAAGGACTCACCACCCACCCGGAGAGGGAACCATGGCTGATTCTCATCCCAGCCACTTCACACTCGGCTGCAAACTGTCCCAGTGCCTGCTGCAGGTCCTGGATCGAAGAAGCCATCAGGACAAACAGCAGCAATGAAATCCTGTGGTTTTCCCCTCCGGCCCCTGGCTGTGCCTAGAAATTCTATCCATAAATACAATGAACAAAACCAGTGACAAAGGGCAGCCCTGGCGGAGTCCAACATGCACCGGGAACAGCCCTGACTCCTGCTTCGGTCATACAGGGACTCGACAGCCTTTAGCAAAGGGCCCTGGGCCCCATACTCCCGGAGCACCCTGAGGACACCACAAGGTACACAGTCAAATGATTTCTCCAGATCCACAAAACACAAGTGACTGGTTGGGCTGATGGAGAGTATAGAGCTGGTCCAGTGTTCCGCGACCGAGAAGAATCCTGAATCCAAGGTTCGACTAATGGTTGGATTCTTCTCTCCAGTACCTCGGAATGGACCTTACAGGGAAGGCTGAGGAGTGTGATTCCCCTGTAATTGGAACACACCCTCTGGTCCCCCTTCTTATACAGAGGGACCACCAACCCGGTCTGCCAGTCCAGCGGTACTGTTCTCGAACACTACACCATGTTGCAGAGACGTGTCAGCCAAGATAGCCCCACAACATCCAGACATTTGAGGTACTCCAGACGGATCTCGTCCACCCCCGGAGCCTTCCCACCGAGGAGTTTGCCAGCCACCTCAGTGACTTCAGCCACACTGTAAACAGTGTTGGTGAAACACTGCTTTGCCCTATTTCAGCTGCCTCAGGAGTCCCACAAGCCAAGAAGGCTTGATAGGACTCCTTCTCAGCCTGACGGCATCCCTTACTTGCAGTGTCCACCACCAGGTTCGGGGGTTGGCGCCCTGACAAGCACCGCAGACCTTACGAGCAGCCACATTAATAATACAGGCAGAGAACATGGCCCACTCAGAATCCATGTCCTCAGCCTCCCCTGGGATCTGGGAGAAGCTCTCCTGGAGGTGAGAGTTGAAAGCCCCCCTGACAGAGGGCTCCACCAGATGTTCCTAACAGACCCTAGACCCTCACGATACGCCTGGGCCTGCCAGGTCTGTCCGGCTTCCTCCTGTGCCGGTGGAACTCAGTACCAGGTGATGACAGCTCAGCCCCTCTCTTCACCCAAGTGTCCAAGACACACGGCCAGAGGTGAGATGACACGACAAGAAAGTCGATCATCGACATCCGACCTATGTGTCCTGGTCCCACGTGCACTGATGGACACTCTTGTGCTCGAACATGGTGTTCGTTATGGACAAACTGTGATTAGCACAAAGGTCCAATAACAGAACACTGCTCGGGTTCAGATCAGGGAGGCTGTTCTTCCTGATCAACCCCCTCCAGGCATCACTGTCGTTGCCCATGTGGGCATTGAAATCCCCCAATAAAACAATGCAATGAAGCTCTCGGTCGTTGCACTGTCTACCCCTCCCATGGACTCCAATAAGGCCAGGCACTCTGCACTGCTGTTTGGCCCATAGGCCGACACAACAGTGAGAGACCTGTGTGACCCTCTCGTTCTGGACATGGACTTATTTTTTTATTTATTTTTAAATAGGGAGATATGGATTGGCCTATTATCTTAAAAACAAAAAACAAAAAACAAAAACAAAAAACAAAACAAAACACCTAACCAAATCTAGAGTTCATGTGTCAAATATGCAAATATGTACTTAGTCCAACACTTTTGGACATATAGTGGCTTAAGTTTTCATATTAAATGCTCACACAGTCATGTTGGGCCATAAATACTCGTCCATATCCTCTGTGCGTCAGGACCTTTGCAGTGTGGTCATGATGGCTCTTGTAGTAAAGACCTCAGCCAGAGGAGGGCGCACTTTCAGGGATCATTTCCGGGTTTTCCTTCCTGGGCTGGGACACTGGGACAGCGCGAGGAGACACTGCTGCTGAATAATATTTAAAGTTACACGCAGGTAAGCCCATTGCGTGCAACTTTCATTTTCACAAGTTATCGGAGCAGGGCACAGAAATAAAGTCTGTGTGTCCCAGAATGGCACAGTCTGAAAGAAACTTGACACCAGCGCAGAACAACATGAGGAACAACTGTTGCTGCTCATTTGGCAAAGGCTGAACAGACCAAACCCAGAGAAACTGCAGCACATTACTTTAGGTTTTGTGTCAAACTAAAATCGACTATAAATGTGGAGTTATTCTGTTGAAGAGTTTTAACCTGTAGACTCCAAACTCAGGTTATTATTGATTTAAAGAAGTTTGTGTTGTTTGAAACACTGTGCAGACTGGGTGTGGTGTGGGCCTTAATGCTTAATCCCAATTGGCTGTTTACTTTGTGTAGTTACTTTTAGCCACATGTTTTGTTTTTGTTTTTTTTACCAGGAAAGTATTTTTACTCTTTTGGATATTCTGACCTACTTTTTACTACAGGACAGTTTGTAAAGACAACACTAAATTATGTCAAAGTTATTGTTGGGAAATTTTGATACTGGTGATTACAAATGGAATATAAAATGAATGGAAAATGCATTTAGACCATAGAGACATGTTTACAGTCTATGATTTAAACACAGTGTGCATAACATACTTCTATTATTACAGGTTTCAAAGTGAATAGTCGTCCTCTTCCTTCCGTTTCATATACACTTTCTGCAACACTCAGACATCCCATTGTGCGCTCTCATCTAGTCATTTTTTAAAACTTTTTTATTGTGAAGATCAATGGCAAAAATAAATTATATATTCAGACAGTCTTACAATAACAGAAACAATGGCACTTTGTAGTGTTTTTGTAATCTTGAGGCACGTAGCTCCTATTGAACAACTAACATCCATCTTCGATTGTGTTTTTAACAGTGAAAACATTCATAATTTGTTTCCTTCCTTTTTTGAACACACGCGTGAAAGTCGTGACGTCGACAGAAATAAGCTGCTAACTGTCAATTAGTTGTTTTTTTTGTAAAAGGGTCTAAATGTTTCTTCTTGATCCACTTGATATTAAAGGGTGCACTATGTAAGTTCTGTGGAGGGTCTGCCACCTGTTTGTCTCCATGGAGATGTTGCTTTGCCTAGAACACATGTGTCAAACTCAAGGCCCGTGGGCCAAATGCAGCCCGCCACATCATTTTATGTGGCCCGCTGCAAGGTAAATTAAAAGGTATGACTGTCTTACAATGTCAGTTTATCAGAAGATACACAGTTACACAGCGTTTTTTTCATATCTATGCAAATTCATATGCAATATTTGAAACTTGAATAAGTAATAAATACAGAAACGGTTAATTAACAAGATTAAAAAAAGTTACATTTATTTTACATTACATTTAGTTACATTTATACTGTTTTACATTTACATCTGGCCCTTTGAGAGCAACCATTTCGCTGATGTGGTCCTTTGTGAAAATGAGTCTGACACCCCTGGTCTAGAATGTACCGCGGTTTGGTATCTGTTTCCAAGGAGACAAGCAGGTGACACCATGCGGCCAAGTTACGTGACAGATCTGTGGAGAGACAATCCTGCTCATATTAATTAATGTTTTCTAGCATTATGATGGATAGATGGATCATTTTAATGCCATACTGTGAAACATAACATCTTTATGGAGACAAGAAGGTGATGCACAAACCCCCCTCCAGAAAAATAACATTTTTAATGTACAGATTTAGCTCATTTGGTCTTATTTTATTAGTAACTGTCTGTGTGATCCCTCTGTCGTCTAAGCCTGATCCATAGTAAAAAACAACAGTTGACAGATTTTACTTTTGGCTTTTAACATTATTATTAACTGTTGGGTCGCAGCTGGGTACCTCTATGATCCGAGTTGAGTTGCGCACTTGTTTTGCTGCCACATAATTAAGTCTGGCTAATATTCACTATGTGGGAACCCTGACCGCCCATCTTAATCAGTGCCCACTTTTATGGCTTCTTTCCAGGTAATAAATCAACTGTAAATGCATTCATGCCAGAACTGTGGCTTAATAAAGGTGGCATTTTCCTTTTAGCTCAAACCGTTTAATCTCCCCCATGCTTCTGTTATTGATAGCAATGTACCTGACACATAAGCAGCGATTAAGTGTCCATTATTCAGAGTATTAGAGGCTCTATTTACCTTTGTTTAATTAATATCCTCACTCCCAACTAAACCTGAACTATCGGTTGTGTGTTTGTAGAGGGAAATAGTTTAATTAGCCTGTCCTGTTCATGAATTTATGATTAAATAAAAAATATTGGATTTGTCACACACTGGGAGAAGTTCAGTGTTGCAAAAGTAATGTAGAAGAAGCAGTAGAATAGGAATGCTGAAGTTATTTATGGGTTTCAATTTCCTGATTAAAGGTGACATTTTGGGGACTTTTGACCATTCAAAAGATCGTGTGTTGTGCTTTGAATTGTTGATGGCTATCGCAGTGTTGCTAATTGACATTCACTCTGAAGCTCTCTATATAACTCTCTATAAATAAGAAATAAAAAAATAGGCTAAGATCATGTTCTTACAGGACAGATGCTTCACAATACAAAATACAATATAATAGTCTAGATTTGTTGAAAGGAAATGAAAGTATCTCTTTTATGTACATTATCACAGTAAATATTTTTTGCAGAACATTTAACCTAAACCTATTGCCTTGTGTTTGTTATTAAAACTTCAAAACTCAACCAGATTATTGTAAAACCATCCAGGAAAGGTAAGAAATGGTGCATTTATGTGATTCTTTTCAGCATTGTCACTTGTTCAATACCAGGTTTAGTAGTGATTAGTATCTGTGTTTTTGTTTTTACAGTGTTACTAAAGCCAGAAGGGGTTGTGACCACATGCTACATGAAAATTCAATATAAAACATTACCAAACACATCACTCGGTGTCAGGAAGCAGATCTGATTTACTGTTGCGCCGCTACTGTGGCCAAATGCAGGATTTTAATCGCATTTAAAAACAGCTTTCCTGTAAATCATTTGAGAAGTGCATTTAGAAACCTGCAGGTACTGACGCAATCAAAAGTCAAACTAAACTGTTATGACTTGAACAAGAATGAAGTTGGACCAGCTCTTGTGTTTAAACTTAACACGTTGACCTTTGACCTTTGGCTCTCACAGCTCTATGGTCGATGCTAGTGCGTGGTGCTGATTGGGAGCAGGGGTGAGACACGTGTTCCTCTGACTCCTTAGGCTTAGAGTAGGAACAACTTCAGGAACTACGGCGATAAACAGCCATTGTTCTCGTTGTGGGCTTGATGAAACCTCCCTGTCATCACTCACCATCTTTGCCCACAGTCTTACATATTTATTTATCTTCATCATTGTTTAATAAATGAAGAAAATATGTTAAGGTTACATGAGGTCCCTAGATTCTTAACAAAAGTTGTGTAATAAGTGCATCACCATTGAGCTGCGCACGTCAACTGCCTCTTGTCTAAATTCTTATCACAGCCCACCTGCCGTGGTCCTGTGTGCTCATGATAAAACAACCACAATTCTTCCGGCTCCGTCATTATGGGGCTAATTTATCAAGTTGGCCTGTCGCTCTGTCGTTTGCCAGCGGCTGTAGAGGTGTTGAAGCTGCCGTCCGGAGCACTCCTATACTCACTGTGGGACTCAAATGGAAACTACATTTTTAAGAAAGGGAGCAAAAAGGCAACCAAATATGGTAACTTCATAATAATCATACATGAGTTACCCAAAATACTAGATTAGATTAGCCCTAATCTAATCTAATATTGGTAATTTAGCACTTTGTTTAAGGGCCACATTTCAGAGCCATGCTGACTCCAAATCTTGTCAAGCTCAAAGGGAAACTAAATTTTTTTCTCCTTACAATCATAAGATTCTGTCTGATGTTTTTTAAAATGAAATTGTAATCATAAAATTTCAAACTCTATTACAGTACTAAGGAATAAACTGGACATTCAATAAACATTCTGTCACCACAGTGATAATAAAAAAAACACAATTTGGACAATAGAATGTAATTTTCAACATTAAATTGTTGTACTTTCTTTTATATTCCCATGTAGCCTCATATCTGTGTGATCCCTGAGTTGTCCACGTGTATTAAATAGTGGTTCATCTGCATATACTTATCTATTTTTAGGTTTATATGATCAAAAACAATTTCCCCATCCCATTGTCATTGGTCAGAATGATTCATCTATTTTGAAATGCAGTGTTCAGTGAAATATATTAAAATGATTTAGATGGGCAGCTTCACAAAACATCTATTTACCATTGATACTTTATTAGGCCCATATTTCAATAACATTACAATTAGAACGATTGCTATACTTTTAATTGTATTGAATAAAATCGATTAAAGAATTGGAGAACTGTGAATATTAATTGTTTGTTTGTTTTATCTGTTTTCTCTTTAGGCTTATACATATCGCCATGTCAGGAGAAAAGGGAAAGGTTAGTCAAAACATTCATTCTGTTTCGATTCAAAAACCTTTTTCAGTAGTTTATGATTCTTCTGTTGCTGCCATTTTAAAATAAAGCCCCTCTTTCTATTTTAACGCACATTCTTTATATTAATTCTCTGCATTTAATTATCCTGTAGTAGTATGTTGCAAGTTTAATGAGGAAAGCACGTAGGACAGGCTTTAAATCGCATATTCGGGTATTGGCTATAGCTTTGATTCATCCCACTCTAGGCAACCGTAGGTAAACATACTTAAAATGGAGAGACTATTGAATGTGATGGTGATTATGACCTATTGCTCTTGTAATCTCTTGAAAACATACTTGTGCAGGCATCCAGAAAGGATATCCTGTATAAATACAAGTGTTTCATTAAGTGCCGTTTATTGCTTGTAGGAGTTTCACAATTATGGGCATCATCATCAATCTTTTTCTAGGGGTTACACATTAAAATTTAACAAAAAACACCTGTGAGATCAGTGTATTTTCCTCATACTCATTAATCTAAATCACAATTTTAGTTTCCAGATGCAACCGGTTATGTGGGTTTTGCCAATCTTCCAAACCAAGTGCACCGCAAGTCTGTGAAAAAGGGGTTTGAGTTCACGCTCATGGTTGTTGGTAAGTATTATCTTTACTAAACATATAAACGTATTCTGCAAAATCTTATGAGCTTTTAGCCGAGTTATAACAATGTTCCCTCATCATTAGTTGTTGATTCATACATATTTGCTTTCTTTATCATTATTTATACAACTGAACTGAATCAGAGAACTGGGGCTCTCTTTTTTATGGACGCCCTGTTTAAAATACAATATAAACAGAAAAAACTAAAACAAATACATATATACATAAAACATTAAAAGCAGTTTGCTACCAGATTATTAAATGGCAATTGTGTCACCAATGTATCCAATTTTGCTTTTCCTTGAAGTGTTTGTGAAGCAAAACAGCTAAAATCCTCTTTCCCGTCTCAGCTTTGGTGCGTCTGGTTCTCGTACAGTCATGTGATCTGGTATTAAATGTTCTGTATCAATGATTAACAAGCACGTGAGGTATTTTGGCAGTTTTTGAAGTAATTCCTTATAGATAAATGTCATACAGTGCTGTTCTTTTCTAACAGACAGTGATGACCAACCCACTTTTCCTTAGAGAGAACAGTCATGGGTTTTGAATCCATCACCACATACACACCACATACACCACATCTATTTTAGCCATTTTTCATCAATTAAAAAAAAATCTACTGCCTCCTGCGGTGAAATACAATCATGCAGAGGTCAGTCATGAACCCATCGCTATTACTGAGTAGTTTTACATCAATTTTACAGTGAACAAAATGCAAAATAATTATGCACCTATGTAAGCGTTTATTACAAAATAGAAGAAAAAATCATAATATCTTAAACATGATTTGACACAGTAGCACAAATGTGTTTTTTATTTTCAGGGGAGTCTGGTTTGGGAAAATCCACTCTTATAAACAGTCTGTTCCTCACTGATCTCTATCCTGAGCGCTATGTCCCTGGAGCTGCAGGTAAAAGTCACACAACACACACACACACAGGTACACAAATATGCATGCTGTAATAATGGAAAAACGTCTGCCCCTATGTCTCCAGCAGAGCATCATTTCAATAGGAATGCTGGGAATGCTTTAGTCTTAACATGTGGCCCTTCCCTTTTTAATACTAGACAGAGGTTAAGACTTGGCAAGAAAATAATTATTCTTGTCCTATTTGTTATTAAGTGAATTATTTAATATATATATATATGATAATTTTGTGCCGCTCACCGTGATCCACCTATGTGTTATGGGATTGTTTTAGTTTTCACGTTCAGCTTAGTTAAAATTCAGTATTATCGAATCCATTTCTACGAATTTATTGGTAAATTCGACTTCATACAGTTTTATGGACAAAGGTAGCTCACAAAAAAGCAAATTAAATCCATCTATTGAACCATTTCTAAATCCTACAGCCACAATACACTTATAAACTAGACTTTACTCTGCTTATTTTAACAAAGTTTCATTTTTGACAGAGAAAATTGAAAGGACGGTGCAGATTGAAGCGTCCACTGTAGAGATCGAGGAGCGAGGGGTGAAACTCCGCCTCACTGTCGTCGACACTCCGGGATACGGCGACGCCATCAACAGCCAAGACTGGTGCGTTCAGTTTAGGAATGATATTAACAGCCCTTAAAAACGCTTCTCTTAAGGTTGAGCTCAAACATGTGCAGAAACCACATCAAAACTGGGACTAAACATGAAACTAAACCTGGACTTGATGAGTGATAAACCAGGACTAGGACAGGACCAAATGAATCATCATCAGCATCAGGACAAAACTGGGCTCAAACAAGGAACCAAACCTTTCACCTTTCCCTCTGTTTCTCTCTCTCTCTCTCTCTCTCTCTCTTCCTCCCTCCCTTCATTCCGCTTTCTCTATCTCTTGATTTCTCTCTCCCTTCCTCATTCCTTTCCCACTCTCACCTCTCGCTCTCTTTCCCTTCCTCAGTCTTCTTCCTTCTCTCCATCCTTCCCTCCCTCACTCCTTCCCTCTCTCCTGTTTCATCCTACACTCCCTGTCCTTACTGTGCCTATCCTCCCCCTGCATTCCCTCTGTCAACACGTCCTTTACCACCACAAGAGAAAAATAAAAACACGTAATTAGCCTTTCTGTCACCTTTTTATTACAATTCTGATGTTTATTTTAGTGTTCAGCATCTATTAGGACACGATGATATGACGATATAACTTTAATACTGACGTTATTGAGACTACGCTGTTTTTGTAATCCAGTAATTCTGTTTAATACAGTTCTACGCTCAAACACAGTGAATTTTCCCCTTATCAGTCAAGAGTTAGTTATGAATGAATGATAAGGGGATTCAACCAATCACAACAAACTCTGAACTTTGGAAGCAGCTGACCCCTTTAGCTTCCTCCCAAAGGCGTTTGAACATAAATTGTAATAAAATAGCTACTGTAATCTTGAAAAAAAGTGGTATGAACTTCACCTAACTGTACCATTTAGACTGAATAATCCGTGCTTTCTTTGTACCAGCTTCAAGACAATTATACATTACATTGACAACCAGTTTGAGCGTTACCTTCACGACGAGAGTGGCTTAAACAGAAGACACATTGTGGATAACCGGGTGCACTGCTGCTTTTACTTCATATCTCCTTTTGGACATGGGTAAGTCTGCACTGCTTCTGTTTTAATTTACTGTGGTACTGTCATGATATTTCAGAATAAATGCCTTTATCGCTCTTTAATGTCTGAAATATTTGGAGTATTGACTGCTTCTTAGCATCTTAAGAACCAAGTCTCCATTGGTTTACTATTGAGCTAACTGGGAATTTGTTGGGGGCACACAATTCCAAGCACACTATTGTTTTAATATTAGTTTTTTTTCCATCTATTTTCCAGTTTAAAGCCTCTTGATGTGGAGTTCATGAAAGCTATCCACAGTAAAGTCAACATCGTCCCGGTCATCGCGAAGGCTGACACCCTGACGCTGCGGGAGAGGGATCGTCTGAAGCGAAGGGTGCGTTTCTGTGTACTTTTATTATAAGTCTCCCGATGCGCTTCACGGGTGTTGTAAAAGTACAGGGTGGGACTGTGTTTAGGAGGAAATCGTAGGTGGGATAAGTGTTGGAAAGATAGTTGTACGAACATAGAGGGAACATCTGAACCTGTCCCAGATACATCCTGTTTGGATTGAGACCAAATCGCTGTCGGCCTACGTGTACTTCAGCCATCAGAGTGGAAGCACTACTGAGTGCTATGTTATAGGTACCTACGTCTAAACAATGCAGTCAGCTGATAACTTTGTCCACTTTAGCTGCCAATGACTTGTTCTCCGCTATTGGGACGCTATAAGGAACAACCAAACATTGATAACATGTTCTGAGCATGGGACAAATAACATACACATGCCTATATCAAACATTATACTATCTGAGTTTGTACTGGGCACTCTGTTAAACACATTCAATCCACTGTTCTGCTTTCTATAGCTTTTTTCCATTCAGTTATTTTCAAACCACCCTTAAAAACAGCTCTAAACATGTGAATAATTACAAGTCATCAAGTCATCCCTGTTATCTAAAAAACCCAAAGTTTAAACATCTGTTGTCCTAAAGTAACCTCAGATAAAGTCCACAAAAATTTGTCAAACACGAAGATTCTTTGTCTCCCAACTATTCAAACCCAACCCTCCTGTTTTAATCATACATGAGAAAAATAATCGGAAGTTAAATTTAGAGTTTTGGTGTTTTTATGAACTTCCGTCCCCTCCCCGAACCGCCACCTTAACGTGGTGGAGGGGTTTGAGCACCCGAATGATCCTGGGAGCTATGTTGTCGGGGGCTTCATGCCCCTGGTAGGGTCACCCATGGCAAACAGGTCCTCGGAGACGGGTCTGACTAAGAGCGGTTCAGAAGCCCTTCATGAAGAAAAATACAACAAGGCAGTTTACGTCGCCCGGACTGGCGTTACCGGGGCCCCACCCTGGAGCCAGGCCTGGGGTGGGTGCTCGGCAGCGAGCGCCTGGTGGCCGGGCCTTTCCCCACGGGGCCCGGTCGGGCCCAGCCCGAAGAAACGACGTGGGGCCGTCCTCCCGTGGACCCACCACCTGCGGGAGGAGCCATGAGGGGCGGGTGCGGAGAGATCCGGGTAGCAGTCGAAGGCGGGGACCTCGACGACCGGATCTCCGGACATGGAGACTAGCTCTGGGGACATGGAATGTCACCTCGCTGGGGGGGAAGGAGCCTGAGCTTGTGCGGGAGGTTGAGCGTTACCGGCTAGATATAGTCGGCCTCACCTCCACGCACAGCTTGGGCTCTGGAACCCATCTTCTTGAGAGGGGTTGGACTCTCCATTTCTCTGGCGTTGCCCGCGGGGAGCGGCGGCGAGCTGGTGTGGGCTTGCTCATTGCCCCACAGCTCAGCCACTGCGTGTTGGGGTTCACTCCGGTGAACGAGAGGGTCGCGTCCCTGCGCCTTCGGGTCGGGGACAGGTCTCTCACTGTTGTGTCGGCCTACGGGCCAAACAGCAGTGCAGAGTACCCGGCCTTCTTGGAGTCCCTGGGAGGGGTACTAGACAGTGCACCAACCGGGGACTCCGTTGTTCTCCTGGGGGACTTCAACGCCCATGTGGGTAACGACAGTGACACTTGGAGGGGCGTGATTGGGAGGAACGGCCTCCCCGATCTGAACCCGAGCGGTGTTTTGTTATTGGACTTCTGTGCTAGTCACAGCTTGTCCATAACAAACACCATGTTCGAGCACAAGGGTGTCCATCGGTGCACATGGCACCAGGACACTCTAGGTCGGAGGTCGATGATCGACTTTGTTGTCGTGTCATCTGACCTCCGACCGCGTGTCTTGGACACTCGGGTGAAGAGAGGGGCTGAGCTGTCAACTGATCACCACCTGGTGGTGAGTTGGATCCGCTGGCGGAGGAGGAAGCCGGACAGACCTGGCAGGCCCAAGCGTATTGTGAGGGTCTGCTGGGAACGTCTGGCGGAGCCCTCTGTCAGGGGGGTCTTCAACTCCCGCCTCCGGGAGAGCTTCTCCCTGATCCCGGGGGAGGTTGGAGACATGGACTCCGAGTGGGCCATGTTCTCCACCTCTATTGTTGATGCGGCTGCTCGTAGCTGTGGTCGTAAGGTCTGCGGTGCTTGTCGCGGCGGCAATCCCCGAACCCGGTGGTGGACACCGGAAGTAAGGGATGCCGTCAAGCTGAAGAAGGAGTCCTATCGAGCCTTGTTGGCTCGTGGGACTCCTGAGGCAGCTGATGAGTACCGGCAGGCCAAGCGTGCCGCGGCTCGGGCAGTCACAGAGGCAAAAACTCGGGGTTGGGAGGAGTTCGGGGAGGCCATGGAGGAGGACTATCGGACGGCCTCAAAGAGATTCTGGCAAACCGTCCGACGCCTCAGGAGGGGAAAGCAGTGCTTCACCAACACTGTTTACAGTGCGGGTGGAGGGCTGCTGACCTAGACTGGGGATGTTGTCGGGCGGTGGAAGGAATACTTTGAGGATCTCCTCAATCCCACTGTCACGTCTTCCGAGGAGGAAGCAGAAACTGGGGACCCAGAGGCGGACTCGTCCATCACCCTGGCTGAAGTCACTGAGGTGGTTGGCAAGCTCCTCGGTGGCAAGGCTCCGGGGGTGGATGAGATCCGTCCTGAGTACCTCAAGTCTCTGGATGTTGTGGGACTGTCTTGGCTGACACGTCTCTGCAACATCGCGTGGCGGTCGGGGACAGTACCTGTGGAATGGCAGACCGGGGTGGTGGTCCCTCTGTATAAAAAGGGGGACCGGAGGGTGTGTTCCAATTACAGGGGAATCACACTCCTCAGCCTTCCCGGTAAGGTCTATTCCAGGGTGCTGGAGAGGAGAATCCGACCGATAGTCGAACCTCGGATTCAGGAAGAGCAGTGTGGTTTTCGTCCTGGTCGTGGAACACTGGACCAGCTCTATACTCTCCATCGGGTCCTCGAGGGCTCATGGGAGTATGCCCAACCAGTCCACATGTGTTTTGTGGATCTGGAGAAGGCATTCGACCGTGTCCCTCGTGGTGTCCTTTGGGGGGTGCTCTGGGAGTATGGGGTCCGGGGCTCTTTGCTAAGGGCTGTCCGGTCCCTGTATGACCGGAGCAGGAGCTGTGTTCGCATTGCCGGCAGTAAGTCAGACCTGTTCCCAGTGCATGTTGGACTCCGCCAGGGCTGCCCTTTGTCACCGGTTCTGTTCATTATATTTATGGACAGAATTTCTAGGCGCAGTCAGGGGCCGGAGGGGGCCTGGTTTGGGAACCACAGGATTTCATCTCTGCTGTTTGCAGATGATGTTGTCCTGATGGCTTCTTCGAGCCAGGACCTGCAGCAGGCACTGGGGCGGTTTGCAGCCGAGTGTGAAGCGGCTGGGATGAGAATCAGCTCCTCCAAATCCGAGGCCATGGTTCTCGACCGGAAAAAGGTGGTTTGCTCTCTCCGGGTGGGTGGTGAGTCTCTGCCCCAAGTGGAGGAGTTCAAGTATCTCGGGGTCTTGTTCACGAGTGAGGGAAGGATGGAGCGTGAGATTGACAGGCGGATCGGTGCAGCGTCTGCAGTGATGCGGTCGCTGTATCGGTCCGTTGTGGTAAAGAAGGAGCTGAGCCGGAAGGCGAAGCTCTCGATTTACCGGTCAATCTACGTTCCTACCCTCACCTATGGTCATGAGCTTTGGGTAATGACCGAAAGGACAAGATCGCGGATACAAGCGGCTGAAATGGGCTTCCTCCGCAGAGTGGCCGGGCGCACCCTTAGGGATAGGGTGAGGAGCTCGGTCACACGGGAGGAGCTCGGAGTAGAGCCGCTGCTCCTACACGTTGAGAGGAACCAGCTGAGGTGGCTCGGGCATCTGCTCAGGATGCCTCCTGGACGCCTCCCTAGGGAGGTGTTCTGGGCATGTCCCACCGGGAGGAGGCCCCGGGGAAGACCCAGGACACGCTGGAGGGACTATGTCTCTCGGCTGGCCTGGGAACGCCTTGGGGTCCCACCGGAGGAGCTGGAGGACGTGTCCGGGGTGAGGGAAGTCTGGGAGTCCCTGCTTAGACTGCTGCCCCCGCGACCCGGCCCCGGATAAGCGGAAGAAAATGGATGGATGGATGGATGGATGAACTTCCGTTGCTGTTCTTGTTTATCAGACTTTTTCTCTAAAGTAGTTTGTTGCCAGATTTAACCAATTGGACACTCCCATGCACATCTTCTTGGGGCAAAATAAGTCTTGATAATGTAATGATGATGTCTGTAACAACGCTAATGAGTTGAGACGACCTACTTTGAGTCTGAACTGACGACATGAATGCCAGCTGTTGTGCCAAGTGTGGTTGATAGCAAAGGAATTATAGTTGGGGAATTAAACAAAGTGTATCTGATCAGTACCAAGACCAGTGATAAATTAATGTCCTTAAAACAAATGTAAACCAATATTACAATACAACAACTGCTGCCAGGACAGAAATTTTTGGATTTCCTGTTTTTGTTAAGTATAAGAGCACGGTGTAGGCAGAATGAATTATAAACGCCATTAATCTTTTTGAGTGTGCTGAGGAAAACAAATGTATTTTGCTGAAGTATTTGTTATTTTGATCAGATTAAATGAAGTGGCTCTTAGGTTATACTTGCCTGGTTCCTGTCATACACTGCTCTTAAGTGGAGCAGGTTTTCCTTTGAGTCCAGAGCCTCAACAGCACGGCCAAAAACAAATGCAGCATGAGGATGAGCTGATTCATAACTCCTGCAATTAATATGACCAGATTATTGGTTTTGTGTTTAATATCTGCATATTTTTTATCAGTATAGTTTTTACATGGCCAGTAAATATCAAAAAACTTGAATAATCAGATGATCCAATATTTAAGTCTTATTTTTGGTGTGTGTTAACCTACACAAAATAATTCTAATAATCAAAACCTAAGGCGACGTTTCAGTTAATTTGTGGATTTTAAGAGTAGCTGTTATACGTAGAAGACAAAGTACAATGAACTTTGAAATGACTCTTGCCGCATTGTTACCTTTTTAGCATAATTTTGCAAACCTGCGCAGACGGATCAGAAAGAAATCCGATTACTCACATCAGATGTAACTGTGTACATGACATTTCAATAATCTGATAACTCCAGAAATCAGATAACGATCAGATTTATTGCGTGCGTAAACATCACACATCATCCACTGCTGTTTGCAACACAATGGATTCCACCAGTCAAAGTCAACTTGGTTATTATTGAGATGGGAAACAACTTGAATGCTGCTATAAAAGTTTCCTGTAATGTGTAAACTGTTTTACTGACAAGACACAACCAGCTGCTCAGAATGAAACTCCCATCGTTTAACTTTCATCCCCTTCTGTTGTGCTTCCTGTGCCTGTTCCTGACCTCCTCTCCTGGCAGTCCCTCACTCAACCACTCTGCACTTTCTTCCTCTGCTTTTTGTATCCTCTCTTTTTAATTTGTGTTAATGCCAATTTCCCTCGCCACGTTGCTGTGGTCTGCAGCTCATAAGTTGCCCTGAGGAGGGTATATTGAATGGCTGATCCTCTCAGTCTGGGACCTTCTAGTCATATCCTGTGTAGGGCTTAAGTCTAAACCTGCTTTGCTTTTTGTTATGTGAACATAGCTTTGGACTTTAAATGTGATGTGTACTACAAAAACTGGGATCACTTTTGTCTGGACAGGAGAGTTGTCAAAACAAAAAAAATGAACTGAAGATAAAAAAAAATGTATACCAAAATTAGAATAAAATCTAAAGACTCATTTGTCTCACAAGTTTTAGCACTGAAAAACATCACAAATAGGACAAAACTGGACATTTCTTGAGTAGTTTTAAATTGGTCTTTATCTATACAGTTTGACCACGTGGTAATATTAAAAACCTACTCCCGTTTTGCGTTGGAAATACCTTTTATTCATAACTAACTAAAAACAGTTTCATGGCATCAAAATCACTACTGAGTACAGTATATAACGTTGGTATCGAAATCGAGCTTGAAATCGTATCATGGCAACACTACTGTACAGTGTTTTTCCATACTTTTAAGTCGTATGCTAAAACAACATGTCATTAATTGCACAAGCGACCCAGAGGTGACAGAGGCCAGTGAACCCGGTCTAATCACTCTTCTCGCACAGAGCTGCTGCCAAAAGACAATAGTCACCCTGATATTCCCCACTGTTCCTTCCCTTTTGGAGGCATGGCCCATATCTCACGTATTGTCTTCATCTTACGTGGTGCGTCCACCATTCAGGCTGGTGATTGTCTGCTCAGAGGCCGAACCAGGCACAGCTTTCACTTTTATTAGCTTATTTTGGTGCTTTCCTCTGACATGAACAGGGTTATTGCACCTTTGGGAAGCTTTTTGTTTATTGTTGTCTGTACTGAAGAGCATTGAGAGTGAGAAAAAAAACTAGAATTGAAAATACTCAAAATAAGACAAAATTGGACCTTTACACAGTGTTTAGAATAGAGCTGAACTACTTACTGAACTTCTTAAGTATTCAAGAAACTACTATATTGTCTAAAAAAGAGCCTAGTTTTTAGTTTTGAAGTTTGGTAGTAAAAGTGTTTTTCATTCACGACAAAAATAACCAATTGTCTGCATTTTTTCTGTTTATTGCCTAAGTAATGTGTCACAATACTGCAATTTTACAATAGAAAGTCATTTTCCCCACGTAATAATAGTACAGTTACCATCTGGTCTTATATTAGCAACGGTAAAACCAGACCAAAACTATTCAAAATGTTTATCGCCAACATCCAGCTTTGTCCTGTTAATGTGATTTTTGTCAACGTTCATCCTCACAATATCTTACTTTTGAACAAGGGCCGCTCAATTATGAAGACATAGCACACAATCATGATTAATTGGTTTGTATTTGAAATTAGCTATTTAAAACTAGTTAATCTGTAGTCAGAATAGATCCAAAAAAAGATACTATAGATCAGACAAGTGGCTTTGCTCCATGTTTTTAGTGGCGGAGCAGAATTTCATTACATGTTCTACTTAAATCCGGTTAACCCACAGCCTTATCTTTAACCTCCATTGACAGCACACAAACTTGCACTAGTTCTCTTGACACTCGTGGTGTTTTAGTTGTTCTCAGCCTGTGCACCGACCACTTCCTTCCAGTCTTTCAAACACGGTGACATATTTGTTTTTGCCCTACAGGGATCATTGTGCCAGGTTACTCTCCTGTGTAAAACAATAAATATACACTTTTCTCATGGAGCTATAGGAGCTTTACATAACTGCTTCTCAAAGTAAAAACAGTCCGGAAGCAGCTCTTTATAATGCTGAGCAGACATGTTTATGTTTTTTCTGTTTTACTGTGAAACATTGAAACATCCTAGAAAATTGTTTCATAAATGTGTTTTGATTTAATCCTGAGAAACAGAAACGTATTGCTGACAAAATTGCTGACTTTTACATCACTGGTAAAATGATCTAATCTCTGACAAGTGTCACACATGTGTAGTGGTTTTTAATTATTGTAAATGTACTTCTTGTGCAACTAAGGGAGTGGTCATCTACTGGCAGTGGTGTTCAATTATTGTAAATTTACTTCTTAGGCAACTAAAGGAGTGGTCAACTACTGGCAAAAATCTATTTAATAGGGCTACATCATTCAACTAACAATGCTGATGTGCACACAAAGTAGATAAATGGACTGTAAGTTATTATTCTAAATTTCTGTTTCTTCAAATCAACAATTTTGCAGCTATACTTAATTTTTAATTCAATAATATACAAGGAGTTTTCCCCCAGTGCATTATAAAAGCAGCTCATGGAGTCAAAATGATGCTCCTGTCTATATCTACATAAAGCATTTTTATCATCCACGAAATGGGAAGTAACGCTATTGCATTGTTAGCGATTTAATTGTATTTAGCAGAGGTGTGATGGCAAAACACTCTTAAAATGCAGAGAAAGTGAGGAATAAATTTGGATCTCCGGTTTAAAATGTTCAGTTTTTTTTTTCTTTTTAAAACAGTAAAATCAGGCACAGTGTTTGTAAAAATGCTGATGACCCTGACTAATACGGCATCTGGTGAATACTAGTTTATTGCCCTCCCAGCGGGGTAAATCCCTAAAGTCACATTGCCCCCCACTAAATCTGACACATACAGTCACCTGAGCGGCCCGATTGTTCCAGCCCGTGGTCCTTGATCCGAGCTGGGTGGTCCGCACTGTAGCCACTTGGTCCAGACAATAGAAGTATGTGTGTTTGTTCAGCTTTATTCATATGCTCTTGTGTCGTCATGGTTACTGGGTCTTGGGACTTTCTGTAAGGATATGGTCTGTTAATGGGAATTCCAGTCTGGTCCAGCGAGAACCAGAACCAGCCTCTCACTACAGCGCACAAGTGCAGAAAAGTTTTGCTTTTTTTTTTTTTTTTTCAAGTATCGCAGTTATTTTATTTTATTTTTTTACGCTGACATACATGACTTTTTATTATTCTCCATAGATGATATTGTAAAAGCAGCACATTGTCACTAAATCCGTCTGCTGTCTGCTGCTGATTATAAAACATTGTATCAATCACAAACGTAGAAGAAAGAGTTGTGTGTCGCCCTATAACGCTTCGCTTCCTGAAAAAGCTATTCCAAAGCTGTGCAGGTGCCCAAAAACCTCTGCATGGGAGTACTAGTCTATAATGTAGTATCCCAAAGTTATTGTACAGAAACATACTTGACATGAGCTACATTTATATTCCAAATACCCCCTGGTAACTGCTCAACCCAACCAGTTAGGAAACACTGATTATAAAAAAAAACAAAAAAACGCCTTTGCCATTTGCCCATTGCAACCTCAATTACGGTTAATCTTAGAGTCCGATATTCGACTGAAGGGCACACAGGAAAGTCCCTTCAAAGCTTCAAACACAGAAAAACAAGACAGCTCAGATATTGTACTTGCTCTTTCCTGGAACTGACTCCAGATTAGACCCCTGCAGATGAGGCAGTGGCTGGTTATGTGTGCGGAGGGCGGAGGAGGAAGGAGGGGAGTGAGGGGGGCCAAATCCCTTTACCCCTTCAGAGCAGCTATTGTTGGGGCGCCTTCAGCCCACAGACCCCTGCAGACAGGAGAGAGCTGCTTAGCTGAAAACACTTTCTTAGCAAAAAATGTTCTTGTTTTTACATTGACTTTACACTGTCCCGCTGTGAGAATGTGTTTAGTTATTAAAATTAAATTTTATTATATGAAAGCTCTGAACTACTATGTGGAAATGTATGTACGTTATCCTCTAGAATTTACTGTGTAATAAACCACAAAATCTGTTTTTTATAAATGCTTAAATAGTAGTTTAACGTGGCATTTCTAATGTTTGTGCCTGATGCCCTTTATGTGCTGAGACGTTGCACAAGTTTTATGTAAAAATAGTTCTTGTCTTGACCCTCTGAGGCCCTATTCACTTTTCTTTTTTATATCCATCACCACAGTTTCATTCTAATTCCTCCTTTTATGTAAAAATGACAATGATTTTGCTCTAATTACAATTATTCAGGACACAACATAACAACTAAACAACCTGAAAAGGATAACAATGACTTGAAGCAAAATTACATAGATTCATAAGGCCTAAACACAAACTGCTCTATAATCTGTTTTTGTCACATTAATGTAACTTTACCACAAAGGAAGTTAGATTTTCTTTAAATAAAATGGTTTGTAAAATATTAGACGATGATATTAAAAGAAAATTACTTGCAAGTATTTCACAGTTGTTTAACCATGGTGTTAATTATTGCGAATAATCGTTGAATCTACACAAAAATATGATATTGCAACACGACATCCCGAGGTCACGTAAGTCTAATTGCATATTTTTGTTCCATTGTATTCCTTTATAAAGTTACTTAATCTTTTTTTGTGTTTGTGTAGAATACTGTAAGGATTAGAGTGACATTGTGTGGTTTTGGTGACGAGATTTGTTCACAGTTTTGCCTGTAAATATTATTGTCCTGGGAGCATGAGATGGTGCAACTGTCCTCTGTGTGTCTTTGTCATAGTGGGAGGATTCTGGTCAGAGGAGGTTAAATGTGCTTGTAGTCATGTCTGCCAGTTCTGTAATTATATCTTTGTAGAGTCGTGCAGGTGCGCTATCTTTGGACACTTGTTGTTGCTGTTACTCCTAATCCGAGAAATGTATCATCAGGAGGAGTAAACATGGTGATTCAGCACTTACTTTTGGTTCTGGATATGTAAAACTAGGGCTACGACATGATTTGGCAGAAATATGCTTAATCTTTCCTTATATTGGTTGATTTTTAAATGTTTTTTTAATGAATTAGGTTCATGAAAATACAAAAGACAGAGCTGCTTTGCCTGGAAATGCTTCATAGTACAGTATTTAACGTACTTACACCGATGGAGAAGCAGCAGGTGACACTGTTCTATAGAGACATGAGCTCTTTTACAGTAATACATGTTTTTCATGATAATTTTGAGATACAGTGGAACATTCCTGGCAAAAATAACTCCATGGAGACAATCAGCCAACCTCCTCATAGCATTTACTGCCACAGATTTGACTAAAACCCCGTTGATTAAAACTCCCCAAGCCAATAATTGTGTCCCGGAATCAACCTTCAAGTTATAGCTTACAAGTAAAACAAAGTAATGAGGCCTCTAACATGGCAGAAACATAACCTTTTTAACTTCCTTTTGCAATTAGTAATAAGGTAATTCTTGTGTGGCATTGTTCAAACAGCGCCAACAGCCAAACATAACAGCACTGGGCATCGGAAAGCAGGGGGGCAGGTATTATAGCTGGACAGGATGGTCATAAAATCGAAACCGCTCATGTTCAAAACACACTGGGGAGAGTTTCGTTTGGCACTGTAAATTAAGGAGGAGACCAGGGGGATATAGGCAAAGCAGTGATTTTGACATCTGATTATCCCCATGGACTCTTTGATTATAGGTGTCAGGCAGTACTAAGCACATGCTACGCACATAAACAGGCATTTTGTAGTTTTTGGCTCATCTAATTCTCAAACCAGATCAATGCGGACAAGAGGTTTAAAGTGGTGAGATTTTAGTGAGTGGTCAAGCGGTCACTTAGACTATTTGTTAAATGGTTATGTGGAGATCTGGGCTGCAAAAGGAGCACGGTTGTGATCTTTCATGTGGATAATAAGGGAAATTTCAGCACTTTTCTTCCTAATTTTGTATTATTTAAGCATTCGAGACATTAACAGTCTTTGGAATCATCCTAAAAATGTCAAGAAATGATCTTTTTTACAATATTTTGCCCCTATTTCATTCTATCCAAATAGTTGTGATTCATTAATTTTGTTTTGTTGTTTGTTCAACATTTCCGCTAATTGTTTTTTGTGTGTTTACTTTCCTGCAAAAGTACAGAATTTCCCAATATTGTCCCTGTTTTGCATTATGTTTATTCAGCCTCTGTGTTCATAGGTATCTGTACAATGTGTGCGTTTGAGCAGCGGGCGCAGGTTCAGTGGCACGCTCACCTCATTCCTGCAAAGAATGTTTGTTTTTAGACCTCTTCTAAACAATACCCCAGTCCCATGCACGCTCTATTTTGAACATAGGGCTCCCAGTAAAAACAAGCAGTAGCCATAACAGTTGGTCAAGTTGGTTTCTATAGAAGAACTTGCCTCCGCTTCCCCAACTTCTCACTGCTGTCCCATTATTACCTGAATGTGGCGAAAAAGTCAGAAAAACAGTGCTTGACGTTGTTGGCATTATTACAGCATTATCTCTGAGTGTAAGCGTCTCTTGAGGGTACAAAAGACAAATGGGACTTTGATGCTTGGAATAACAAATACTGACATCTGTCCCGGAGGTAGGCCAGAGGAAAGCTCCTTTGTTTTTAATTTGTTTCTTTGCCGGTCACAAAAGAATAGGCTAAGAACTTAAATCAGAATCTCAGGATATAGCACAGATCCAAGCACATACACAGATAGTCTTCATTCAGTCTGTCCAAACTGCTTAACTGCGTCAAAGGGTTTAATTAAACCTGTTTCAGCAACAGCAGGTGTCTAAACTACTTATTACAGTGTAAGCCCCCCTTCATTTGACAAAAGATCAAGATTTATCATTTGGTAGTGGGGGTAGTTGAGACAGAAAAAGGGAAAAAAGGGAAAGAGAAACTGGTTTAAAGTGTGAAACTAAACATAGACTGTCCAAAGAGAAGGCGAGTCTGCGTTTTCTCCCAGAACTGTATTAATCTTAAGTTAAATTATTAAAGGTGCGCTACATAGGTCTAACTTTTCTGGTGGGAGTCCATGTGTCTGTAGTGATGTTATTACTTTGCCTGGGATGTTCCACAGTATGGCATTGACCTGTCCTAATTTACATTTATTCAATTACAGTAGTTCTGTTTGTATGTTTCATGGTGACTGTGGTATTTATCTGGTGTTTTGATGTTACGAGAGGCTTGTATGTGGGTGATGTTCTGAGCTGCTTTCCCTGTTCCAGAGAAATGTTTCCTATGGGACATCAATAAAACGAACAGATGTTTTATAGCTAAAAATACAGAAAAATACGCATGTTAGAAGTGGGGTTGCCTCTCCACAGCTCTGACCGTAACTTGGTTTGCTGGGGTCATTAGCTGTCTCTATGGTTAACTTTAATGCCATACTCTTGAACATTTTAGGCAAAGGTTAATTGACCATGTTTTAAATCCCATCAGGTCATGGCGTGGATGAACGTGTCGTTGCTTACTCACATTTTTGTGCATCTTTGGGTTTCAGATCCTTGATGAAATTGCTGAACACGGCATCAGAATTTATCAGCTGCCCGATGCAGACTCGGATGAAGACGAAGAGTTTAAGGAGCAAACCAGAGTCTTAAAGGTGAGAAAAATCACTCATCTAAGCAAAAGACGAAGTTTAAATCTGTCTTTTGATTGACCTGGATGACTGAAGGATTACACAGACACTCATATCTAACCACATTATGTACGCAACAGTTGGCCCTAATAACCTCAAGTTGAAAAAAATAACAGATTTTAAAAGATATATTTTCTTATTTAAAGTGTTTAATATTTAGGTTCAACGTTATCAACAAAACATACTTTTAGCAAATGCCACACAAACACATAGTTCTCCAAACCACCTGCATTGAGTTAAGTAACTGTTATTTGTCCTTCAAATATCTACAGATGCACTTTGTAATGAATAAAAGTTGAAACATTATGAGACACTCTAGTCTAGTCTGAGACAAAATCAGTCTGTAAATAGTTTTATTGCATCCAATTAAAGGCCCAAGGACAATATCTGCTTAACCGGTTTTATGAAATCAGTACCCGATCCAGCAAATTTTTCAGTATCTGTGTCGATATTTGGCTGATTTTGATGCCAGTGTCCATATCAATGCATCACTGCAAACTATAGAACTAAAGAAGCGGCTTGGATGAGCAACGAAACGTCTTCACTCCTACAACGATTTGCCCAGTTGACAGATTTAAGTTTGTCTTTTACTACAAACTACAATTCTATTAATATTTGATCAATGGCTCAAGCCTGTTCTCCTTCCATACTTTAATGAGACCTTTCTGCTTATTTAGTTTGGGCTGCTTTTGTCTCTTGTGTCCAGGCGAGCGTTCCTTTTGCAGTGATTGGTTCAAATCAGCTGATTGAGGTAAAAGGGAAGAAGATCAGAGGCCGCCTGTATCCCTGGGGCGTTGTCGAGGTGGAGAATCCTGAGCACAATGACTTCCTTAAACTACGCACTATGCTTGTGTGAGTTACTTCTGCCATAAAACACCTTTAAGTCCAACTATTGTCTTATGTATATCAATACTTACAGACACTTTAAATGAATACATATAGATTTTTTTCAGGTAATTATTTAAGCTTAATTTATAAACATCCAATCTTTCTCAATTTGACTTGTGTTGAAAGTCCAGTGTAACTTTGTAAGTGTTTGTGGAGCTCTGTAGCCCCCTAGTGGTTGGTTTTTGAGGTTCTTCTCATTGCAGGACCCACATGCAAGACCTGCAGGAGGTAACCCAGGATCTGCACTATGAAAACTTCCGCTCAGAGAGACTGAAGAAGGCTGGCCGGTCCGCACGTTTTCTGATAATGAAGATATTATTATAACTGTAAATAAATAAGATGGACTTTTAATTGTATTGTTTTTATGTGATTACAGAGCTGTGGATGAGGAGGTGCTGGATAAAGATCAGATACTGTTACAGAAAGAGGCTGAGGTAAGCATTTTTTAATTTTTTCATTAAACTCATTATAGAAACTCTTTATTTGCATCAAACTTGGCGTGCGTGTCAGGGCTCCAGTGGCTGAATGTAAGCTTCATTTACAGATGTTTGTAAACATACCCTGGCAGGATGTGGCATAATTTCCTTCCTGAATGTCCTGGCCTTTAATGGTGGGAATGACCCCAATTAACTATAGGAATGTGGTGACGCTGTTTAAGTTAGATGTGTATCTCATTGTGTCTGGTGAAACTAAGTTGGAGAATGTTTAGATTTTCTGTGGCATATAGCAGATTTAAGTGTAATTCATGTTTTTGTAAATTAATCACCATTTTCCCCATATTGACCAAACACAGTTCTCAGTTTTTTTTTAAAATCTTTTTATTTAATTATTCATTACATTTTCAGAACATAAGTGATATACACTTAATCAAAAACTAAAAATATGCTGAACTTTGCTACAAACCACATGCTTTTACTGATACTTCTTGCTCTTAATGACCTCTTGCTTAAAAAGACATATTAAAAAGGCATATTATTGATGATTAAAGATGACTAAAAAACATAACTAATTAGAATTCATGCATCAGACTCTTCTAGTCACTGCATAAAAGTAATTGAGTAATCATGATTTATGAATGATGATGGGTGACAGAATTTTTGACTCTTTTTGACCCATTTTGGCCACACTAGAGTAAAATGACTGCAGACAACAAGCCTCCGTTTGGCCACAAGAGGGCAGGAGATAACAGTAAAATGTGAAATGTTTGTCTTTGTGCATCCATCACTCACTCTGTATTTTCTGTAAGGTCATTAGAAATTACAGATGGGATGGAAAAAAAGATTAAAGTGATGTTTTGATGTGTGAAATAGAAGTATAAAATATAGAGTGTATAAAAAAAACATTAAAAACAACAGGAGTGTTTTTTTTTATTATTATTATTTTTTATATATTTTTTATGGTAAAGTTAGGGTATAGACTGTTTTTATTATTATTATTATTATTATTATTATTACAATTGTATTCATTTTTTATTGTATTGTTTTTTTTATTTATTTATTTTTTATTTTATGGTCAATTTACATTTATACAGTATTTTAACTTAAGCCACAACATTTACAGAGGTGTTTTTGATGTAGGCTGTAGCTCACACCAAAACAAGAGCAAAACAAAAACAAAACACAACCTCCACATCAATTTGTCAATGTGTCACTTACAAAAACATTAATAACAACACAGTCACAAGAACAACAAAAGGTGTCAACTCTAAACATAAAATATCAGTTCATCAACATTTTCAGCACCTACACAGTATAATAAATGTATTAACAGACTGATAAATTGACTGATCATAAATAAATTCCTTGTTTTGTCTTCCTTCCTTAGCTGCGTCGCATGCAAGAGATGATTGCCCAGATGCAGGCTCAGATGAAGATGAAATCGGACGAGTAAAAGAAATGACTGAATCATAAAAGCGATCCACCACTGTCACAAACACAAACACACACTTCTGCACAAATATAAAGCTGGTGGTCCGTATCCATCCGCCTTCAATCGTCTTCCAGAGCCTTATCTAAAGCCCACCCATGTGTTAGGTTACTGCCATGTTTACAATCACGTCATCAGTTTAATTCATTCGTCGAATCACGTGTTTTCTATCATTGAGTTGTAACAGCACATAATTTCTGTCTTAAATATTAACTCATCAAAACAGTTTGTACATTTTTGCAATAATAACGGTTACGTGTGTAAGTGTGTTATATTAAAATGGACTTCTTTTTAATATAAGATAATGGGAGAAACAGCTGTGCCCATGTTTTTATACCACTAAAACTTTTATATCACTAAAAACTGCATGTGAGGTCTTTGTGCCAAGCAAAGAAATAACAATTTAGTTCAGGCCAGTGGATGTTAATGTTGAAAATGTACACTACTGGTGCCACACTGAATATAAGTAATTTTTATCATTGTTTACAAGTTAATTATTTTGTGTCAGACAGCTGCTAAAGTCTGTCAGTTGCATTATGTCGTTGATATTGCCCTTGTATTATTTTCTACTAATTATTTCTAATATATTGGTCTTAGCAGGGTGTTGTCAAGTAATTTAGGTGTTGATATATTTCAGAAATAAAGTTTCACAGGAATTCAAAAATGTAATGTGATTAACTGTGTTTTTTGTTAAGATTTTGTAATAACTGATAAATGCAAAAATTATGGTAAAAAAGCTGTGTTCAAATAGCATAGTGTAGGTTTAAATGCTGAAACTGTGCTATTATGTTCCTGCTATATGTAAGTGTTGGGGGTTTAGTGGGCTTCATAATGAGGGTGACAGCTTCAGTTTGTAGAAAAAGAGACTTGTTGAATGTGGTGGGACATGGAAGGACAGACTCTGGAAATGTACGATCATTCCTAATAGTGATAAGTGTAAAAGTAAGAGTAAGTGAGCGTTACACTGGAGAAACTAAACAGCCACTTCATAGGAGAATATACCAACACCAGCGCAAGAGCAGCTCAGGACCCCAGTCTGCTGTTCATCTCCATCTCAAAGACACTAACCACTCCTTTGAAGATAGTGAGGTTCAGATCTGAGCCAGAGAAAAGAAATCTTAAAATCTTAAATAACACAGCGCCTCCTCCAATGAAAAAAACTGCAGCTCTGCTCTGAACAAACAGCCAGAACCTCCAGGTTCACAGGTCACAATGACTGCAGATTACCTAAACGGACCTCGGCCTTCGCACAGACAGCTTTTTCTTTCAAAGCCATCAAAGAATGGAATAAACTGCCACAAAGTCTCAAACTTTCCTCTGACATGAAAAACTTTTCATTTAATGTTAAGAAATTATTATTAGAGAATCAGCAGTGTCAGCATTAAGAATGGTAATTGGTATGACATAGTTTTAGTGAGATTTTATTCTAAAATGTTATTGTATAATAACTGGTCATTTGTAGTGTGTGAGTGTGTATTGATTATGTTGCTTACATTTTATATTGTATTTCTCACCTGCTCAGGGACGACAGATGGAAACGAGCTTCAGCTATAATCTGGTGTAAAGCATCTTTAATGTTTTTGCACATTGTCCCTGTCAAATAAACTAATAAAAAAGAAAAAAAAGAAAAGAAAGGAAATGGTTTGAGAGGGGAGTTTAAGAAACTATTTTTGTTGGGAAATGCAATCCTTCTTTAAACAGGAATGGAGGCCTGAGACGTCATCTCTCACAGATCTAATTCCATCCTCAGACACAGAGCAAACAAAAGAAACAAGAGAACAATAGGAGGACCATTAAAGGTTGAATAGGGCCATTATAGGCTTAAACTGGAGACAACAGCTGTTTACAGTTTCAGTGTAGTTAGTTCCTCCCTTCAGACAGATATAAGGCAGTGTCCACCAGTAATCTGACCAGAACTGAAGAAGCAGCGAAATGTCTTCAGTCCTACAACGATTTGTCCAGTTGACAGATTTAAAACTTCGTCTTTTGTAATAGTGACACCATAAAATATAGGCCTACTGGCTTTTGTTTAAGGTAACACACACAGACTGGACATATTGCAACCCAGAATGTCCATATACTCTACCCAAACAGTGTTGAGTTCTTTCCAACACAAAAAAGAGCAGGTTTCCATGTAATTCTCACTATTGAAGGCAGTGAAAAAGTGGGTCATTCTGTAAATAAGTGGGGCCAGGGACAGACCACCAGAGGATGGAGACGTGGTCATCCTGTCCCTCTCCTCTGCTGTTTCCTGACTCTGCTGTTTCGTTCTACTTTATCCTCCTGGCCTCAGATTTTGCTCTTCATCTCTCCTCATCCCTGTGCGTAAAGGCTGAGTGGCTGGCTCTGTGGGCGGGGTCTGGAGCTGACAGCTGACCCCGCCTCTCCTTCCATCCGTGCGGGCTTTGGAGGCGAGGAGGAGCCGCTTTCCCAGAGCTCGTCGTTTGGGTGAAAAAGCTCCGTGCACAAACGAGCACCATGACGACGAACATCCGATACAAGAGCCGCATCCCGGTGAAAACAGGTGAGGCAGCGCGTGTTTCATTTGACTCACAAATGTGTGGAGACAGTGCGATGATTACTCTCTGTCTGTGTCTCATGGACGTCGCTTTGCATCCCGCACCTGCGCCTCCGCATCTCTCCATCCGAATGAGCAGAGGACAGCATAGAGGTAAGTCCATGTCTCTTTTTCTATAGTCTATGAACGGTGTCTGTGGTATAAGATGTTTGGTGATTGTTTTAGAGGGCCAGTGTTCACGCATTACGTATTACGCATCTTTGGGCCATGATGATGTGGTCAGCTCCACAGTGAGAGGCAGTGGGGGTTGGATTTCATTTTTAGACTCATATGTGGAGCAGGCCAGTGTCAGGAGAACTGCCAAGAGCCAACAGAGGCCCACACGGCAGAATCCATCCTCCTGCTCCTCTCCTCACAGCACAATCATCCAGCGCGTGTTATTAGTCCAATTAACTCCGGCTCTTTTGTCACGTTATGTCATTATAATCCCATACTCCACGGCTTTGAGCTCAGCATCTGTAAACTAAAGGCTCAGCTGCCACTGAGGTCGCCCCATCACCCTCCACACTGTGCGTCCCCTGCAGCTTCAGATAGGCCTCATTAAACCAACAATGTGTCATACTCTTATCTAAACTGAAGGCTGATAAAATAACACTAGGGATTTCTGTCTAGTTTAAGGAGGACCAAGAGCAGAGAGATGTAGGACTAACAGGAGCAGAGAGATGTAGGATCAACAGGAGCAGAGAGATGTAGGACTAACAGGAGCAGAGAGATGTAGGATCAACAGGAGCAGAGAGATGTAGGACTAACAGGAGCAGAGAGATGTAGGATCAACAGGAGCAGAGAGATGTAGGACTAACAGGAGCAGAGAGATGTAGGATCAACAGGAGCAGAGAGATGTAGGACCAACAGGAGCAGAGAGATGTAGGACCAACAGGAGCAGAGAGATGTAGGACTAACAGGAGCAGAGAGATGTAGGACCAACAGGAGCAGAGAGATGTAGGACTAACAGGAGCAGAGAGATGTAGGATCAACAGGAGCAGAGAGATGTAGGACTAACAGGAGCAAAGAGATGTAGGATCAACAGGAGCAGAGAGATGTAGGACTAACAGGAGCAGAGAGATGTAGGATCAACAGGAGCAGAGAGATGTAGGACTAACAGCAACAACCAGGTTCACAGATGCTCATGAATTCATCACTGGGTAAAGGGAAAATAACTGTGGTCTCATTGAAAATGCCAGTCTCCATGAGACAGATGATGCAATTGCTTGTCATTCCTTCCAAACTTAGTGAGATTTACACCAAATAAAACAGTGACGCACAAACCTTCTGCTCTGATTTTGACAGTTCCATAATCACTGTGACCTCTTCACCTTTGAGAACATGTGAACACGTCGTAACTGATCTTAAATCAATGTTTGGGAAAACTCTTTCTCTTTACACATCTCCCTGATGATCGTCCTATCAGTTCTGCTAAAGCTGTAATATTTTGTTGCTGGGCAACAGATCTTTTTTTAAAATCCTTTTCATTCTCTGATATGAATGAGGCACTGACCTCTCCACAATCCTGTAATGTGTGGGTGGGTATGTTTTCACTATAGTCAATATTATCATCCACAGTTTTTATTTCATACATCACTTTGTTTTAGGAAATATGAATTTGATTTATTACATTTTCTATCATTTTGTTTTTAAGGCCTTTTACCTCAGTTTTATCTGACACACATTCATAGTTACTCTTCATTGGACCTCTGTTTAGACCCCCAGCAGGGCGCTCAGCAGTGCAAATGAATAATTAAAGATGCCCTTTAGGAGTGCTTCTCTTACCTTAATGACACACACTGCTTTGTTTACAAGGAGCAATAACGCCTCTATAGAGATTTTTCACATTTTTGTTATGTTAATAGACTTTTGAAACAGAGCACATTGTCCCTCAACAGTGTAGTTTTTACTTACAGATAGTCGTCATTCACAAACTTACTCCAAAAGCAGAATGCTGCCTCTTTTCTTACATATTGGGTTTAGTCTGAAGAGCTTAAAACACCAGAGGAGAGGCTGATACAGATAGGAAGCATGAGGGCTAATCCACTGAGACAAGAGCTGTCATGTTTATGTCCCAACTGCACAATCACTATTAATAATGGCTTGTATAGATTCTAGGGCTGTAGCATAAACTGTATTATGTATATATACAGTCTGTGGGCTGTAATCGACTACATAAGTTAAAGACTTTCCCTGTGCATTGATTAGTCCACTAAAAAGAGCGTGGCTTAGGTAAAAGATCTCAAAACTATCTGATCCAACCATATACAGTACAAAGTAGATCCAAAAAGCACAGACAAGGCAAAAAAAATAACTGGTACTGATTGATAAAGTCATTCAATCAATCTGCTATTGTCCATATTTAGTATATCATTAAAACACAGTGGACTTCCCCTAGGACTGATTAATGCTGGACTAATCATTATGTGTTGTTGTGTATTTGTAAATGACACACTACCTTACTACACTGTGTAAATAGAGTTGGATGCTATAACTGTGCCACAAATGCCAAGCGTCCTTGAGAGGAGCTTGGGCAAATACATGCTTCAGATTTGCATGTTAAAGAGCTGTACCCAGGGGGCCTCTACATCTCCGGAGAGTGAACAACTTTTGTTTATGAGCTCCTCTGTCGGGGGTATCGCTGTTATCACTTCCTGCTGCCGCTCTCAGGTCGTCCAATCAGCAGCAGGCGTCCATTAGAGCTCTTTCAGGGTTAATGGTGTGAAAGAGTCAGCCGGGCAGTGGGAAAGGTCACTGCCCTTCACCGCCACATTACAGCTGTCTGCAGCCTAAAGGCACCAGATATGAACAGATGCACATATTCAACTTCAGCTTTTCAGGTTCTCACTGTCAGCCTCTCTCAGTGAAACATGTGGTTTGGACAATTTAAATTTTCGTTTATGCGTATGTAACATGACACTGAAGTTTGCCCATGAACCTGTTGCATCAATTATAGATGGAAACTTCATTTGCTTTGTCGGCCAACCTTGATCTTGAACCAAATCCTCCTAATCCAAGTTTATACTACAACACACTCTTGAAAAGGATATTTTTAATGTCAATAATGCTCTCCTGGTTAAGTAAATAAAGAAGAAAATTGCTAGTTATTTGTGATTATCTGGGAAAATCAAATGTCAGTTTTTGTGATTTTGAAGGCTTTACATATTGTGTTCCTTCTGATTGGACTACGATTAATTGAAAAAAGACTTGCATTTCCTTCACATCAGTATTGAAATACACAGGAGGACTATTAAGAGTAATGTGCACCGTCGAATTAAAGACGCATAAAGATGTTTGCCCAGACAGCCTCTATGTTAAATGAGAAAAATGTCAACACTGTCACACTGTAGTTGCTCTGCGTGGTAGCGGTTTTGC
The DNA here is from genome assembly GCF_009829125.3 of Periophthalmus magnuspinnatus. NCBI lineage: Eukaryota > Metazoa > Chordata > Actinopteri > Gobiiformes > Gobiidae > Periophthalmus > Periophthalmus magnuspinnatus. The sequence continues at coordinate 10,572,825 of NC_047134.1, read as the reverse complement.
CTGTATGAATATAAATTTGTATTTGAACTGCCAATTTCACATACCTCACTAAGTAATAGCCGTTTTGATCTTTTCCTTGTTATTCTTTAAATGTAACCAGATTGCATGATTCTTTGAGCATGTGTGATTGTAACAGAGAGAGTGTGAGACAGCTGGTCCCAGAGCGACACACAGGGGGTGGGGTGACTATTGTTGTCCCATTTTAAGACATCTGCTCCTCTCTATTGATCAGCACTCATCATAAATTTACTCACAAAAACACATAAAACTGGATTTGAGTTTGACCATCTCCATCTAAAATGTGTTGACAGTTGCATCAGCATCTTTTTTTGCTGAGAGGGCACCTGGGGCTTTTGGCGTATCTTTAGTTTTTGTCTCCATCGTGTGGCGTGGAGTGGAAGCGCCCTCTAGTGAATTTATGTAGGGTGTGTCTGTTTTAGGGTCAGAAAAGCAAAAAGTCAGCTTCTTTTATTCCTGCGAACAGTAAGCTTGTGTTGGCCACATTGTATAGGTCGGGACACACCCACGAGCAGTAGCCACACTCACCGCACATCTGGAAGCAATCGTCTACGTCTGCTGCTACCTCATTCAACTCCTCATACTGCTGTGGTTCTCAAACTGTGGGGCTGGGTCCTCTGGCAGGATGCTTCAGGGAGTACTGAATAGAGATTTGTTGTTTTGATCTGGTGTAAGGCACTTTGATCTTTGGTCCAGCGATGGAAGGACTTCTGAAGCGTCCATATTGCTTACATCCTCTTGCAGATTTGTTGGAACACAAACTTCCACTGTCTTCCAAGGAATGGAATAAATATAAATAATAATACGGAAATTTTGAAATATTTATTTTATTAAGTTTTGCACTGATCTCATCCTAGAATAGGGTTTCATTGTTTAAGAAAAGTTAAAAGTACACTATGTAACTTTTCTGGCAAGGGATGGGCTACCCGCATGTCTCTATGTGTCTTTACACAGATCTACCTGCAACTGCCTGGTGACATCACCTGGAGACATGCGGGTCTCCATGGAGATAATGCCATACTTTGCAACATTACAAAGTAAATAAGATTGCTGGAGACAAGCGCAACCAGAAACATAATACATAATGCACCTTTAATTCCAATGCTTTACTTCTGACAGCTCAGCAGCCCTTCACACATGGCACAAATTACTGTGAAATGAAGTAATGCACATGACACTGTAGGAAATTTAAAATATGCATGAGTCTGACTTGTTTACCCAGTACACTTGACAGTTGCTTGACAGTTGAGGAGGTTTCATTCTATTGTAATTATTGAAAATGATTGTCAGGTTGAGAGGATCATGTGCACAGGCCTGTACCTGCATCTCAGAGATTGTCTTCATATACTGTGTGTTCAGAGCCATCTTTGTCAGTCGTGTTTTAACAGGTTCTCCTTTGTCCTCTAACTTTCTGTATAGATTCTGTGCTTTTCTCCTTTCACACTGCCCTCCCATCTTCATTTCTTCCTGTGTATGTTTTATTTTTAGTGGCCACTGCTGCAGCTGGGGGAGGGAGTCCAGACTGAATGAATGAGTTTCTTTAAGGCCTCTAAACCCTTTCCGTCCCATTACAGTTTCCTCCCTTAAATTGCCACCCCTTGTCCCCCATGATTTGAATCCATGTGCTCCCCATGCTGCGATAGAGAATTCCTCTGTACCTGTCTGAACAGAGCAGGAGCGCTGTGGGGCACTGAGGGCAAGAAGACAGGCGAGAAAAAAAAAAAACAGGATAAAAACACAAGTAGGAGGAACTAAGGAACATAGAAAGTACCCAGACAGGAAAGAGTGGAGCCAATATCGTCTGGGATTTTAGGATGGACGCTATTATGCTGCAGGAAAAACTGGTGGAACGGCTTCTGTGCCCACGAGTCAGGACAGCCAGGCAGAAGGTAACAATCTGGGCTGGGACAACCTTTAAAAAAATGAAAGTATAATTGTTTTGTTTGCTGCTTGGCAAAGTGTTATCCTCTGCAAGCTATGATGAGAATTGTGACTTGACTAATTGCTCATGTAGGTTATCCATGCGTTTCAGGATGATGAAAAGTTAGGTTACCATGGCAATTAGCAATTCAAATGTTATATCTTTTGAACTGTCCTCACAATGGCACCGTATATTGGAAGCTGAAATTCATAAATAGGTAAAGGTCCCATAGACTCTATACGACTTGCTTAGTTTGTGTGGCTCTTCTTTTTGCTGAGAGATGCACAGTTCACATCTTGTTTTTGTTATTTGTCTTTATTACATATTTTCTTACACGCTCTTCCCCCTCGGTTACAAAGTGCATATGTGTAGTTGTGAATCTCTCTTCTCACTGGTCTCATTGTCTGTTATGTTTTTACAAATCCTCTCTCTTGGGGCTGTCGGAAATACCAGTGACAAGTTATGACAGCGGCATAGCAGGATGCTAACTGTCAGTGTCTTTGGCGTGAGTGAAAAAGCCTTTCAAGAGACTCAGTGGAAATGAATGACCTCGACTCACATTCAAATATAACGGTAGAAAATGCCAACGCCAGAGGAACGCACGATGCCAGACCACTCTGGCACACAGACACTGGCACCATTTGTAGGACTCTATGCTAACATTTTTGCGCACAGGATGGGGTGACTACTCCTTTTTACACATCACTAGTTGACGATTAGTGTGATTTTTAAATTTTCGTTGCATGTGTTCATCTTTATAGATACATAATTTTGTTCTAATCATGATTATTTACTATATTGGCAGAAAAAAACATAGGTAAAATAGAAACTAGACTCATTTCAAGAAGTATCAATAGGCCTACTATGTACAACAATAGAACAAAACTAGACTGGTCTTGATCTAGAACTAAAACTAGGTCACATGGTAAATATTATGATAATACATTGTATTATGTAAACAAATGAGTATTATCTTTTCCTTAGAATTTAAATATAGTAACTGACAACACCAACAGGTCTATACATGAGATGCAACTGTCCAAAGTGTCTTTTAAGGTTTAAATCTGTAAGTAAACTCCATATAAATCTACCTGCATTCTTCTGCTTGGCTGCTGCTCATGTTAACATCAAGTCCTGGCTGTAGCTTTAGTGGAAATTCTTAGACGGTGGTTATTCTCAGTGCGTGCATGTGTTTTCCATGCCGTGTACGAGGTTGGGTCCTCTGGTGTGGTTACTCAAAGGCTGAAGTGCCATTAAAAGTCCACTTATTTAACAAATATCTTGTAACTTCTATTTTTGTCGGATTTGACAAGTTGAAGTGGGCAGTCTGAATTGGGGATTTGAGTTTTATAGCATGGTAATATTTTGTCTAGTTTTCTGTTTTACAAGGTCATGCTTTAACAAAACAATCATTTTATTAGTATGTGTTGTCTGCTGTGTTTCCTAGGAGAAACAGTATGTGGGTTTTGCCACTTTGCCCAACCAAGTGCACAGGAAATCAGTAAAGAAGGGCTTCGACTTCACTTTGATGGTTGCAGGTCTGTTATAAACATTTATTGTACTTTTTAAACATGCATTATGTAGGTTTTCTAGTGGAGGATCTGCCACCTGCTTTTCTCAATGGAGATGTTATTCCTTCACCTTGAATATTCCACAGTATGGCATTAATCTATCTGCATGGAGACAACCAGTCAAGTCATAGGTCAAGTCTGTGGAGAGAAGGCCACATGTGTAATCAGATAAACACACAACATAGATAGTTTTTATGCCATACTGTTGAACATTCCAGGTAAAGCAGGAACATCTCAGTGGAGACAAGCAGCAGATCCTCATCAGAAATTATACACGGTGCACCTTTAAGCTCTTTGGCATCTTTTATGTCCTGTATTTATGCACTGGTATATAAATTGTGGTAGTTGTACTTACAAAATATCTGTTTTAGGGGAGTCTGGAATGGGAAAATCCACACTGGTCAACAGCCTGTTCCTCACGGACCTCTACAAAGACAGGAAGTTACTAAACGCTGAAGGTGAGGTTTAAAATGCAACACTGACCTGGGCAGCTGAGCTTAATGACATGTGTTCATCAAGTAAATAGGACTATAGACCAGGACTAAATCTAGACTAAACCTGGACTAAAAAGACGATGTGTAAAATTATAATCCCATTCATAACAAATAATTTTATTGTTTATTTATCTTTATTTATCTTGGAAGAGCCCAATGGGAGTACCCAGACTCTCTTTTTCATGGGTGCCCTGTTCAAATACAGAAAAAAACAAACAAAAACAAACAAAACAAATAACTACATAAGTCCATTTAAAACATTAAAATCAGGAGCAGGTGTGACTATAAATGTTTATCTCCAGATTATTTAAAGTGCGTATGTGGCACCAGTATATCCACTTTTTCCATTTTTGGCAAGCAAAATAACCAAAAGATTTTTTTCCATTTCAGTTCCAGTGCGGCCAGTTTTTTTTTTAGAGTTTAGGTCATGAGATCTTGTATTAAAAGTTCCCATATCAAAGTTCAAAAAGCAAGTGAGATGCCCAGTTTATTGAGTAGTCCCTTATGAATAGATTTTATCCAGTGTTGTTCTCTTCTGACAAATAGCGATGGCTACAGTCATACACTTAGTTTTATTTGTATTCAATGATAAACCAATTGAATCAATAAATGTAGTAAAAAGCAGCGGGCCCAAAATTGAGCCTTGGGGCACTCCTTTGTTTAAAGTTAAAACATTTTATTTAAACTCATCGGCTCCAATATCCAATATGCTTCAGTCGCTTCAAGAGGATGTTATGAGCCACTGAATCAAAAGTTTTAGTTGAATCAATAAACAGAGCTACACAATCTTGTGGTTGCAGTGACTTATCATCATAAACCAATGAATCAAAGAGAAACATAACTAAAGTGTAAACCTGATCTGACTCGTTACATTAAAAAAAAAAAAAAGAAATCCACCAGAAAAACACATACATCCAGTACACACACCACATGTTGAGAACCTTTTTAAACAATAACACTGAACCTTGTCATTTCAGAGCGCATCAATCAGACCGTAGAGATCATCAAACACACAGTGGACATCGAGGAGAAGGGAGTGAAACTAAAACTCACCATCGTAGACACGCCGGGCTTTGGAGACGCTGTCAACAACAACGAATGGTGAGATGATGACAGTCTCTCTGCTCCATTATGGAAAACATCATAGTCACTGTTATTTGGCTCATAATTTGGCTGAAATCATGATTATTTCAAAGAATGACTTAAAGTTAAAGCTGAACTTTCTCGTGGGGGTTACGTCACCTGCTTATCTGAATAGAAACGTTATTATTTTGATTTTGAATGTTACACAATATGGCATTAAACTGATCTGTCTTGCATTTATTCAGTGACTGTGCTTTATTGTTCAGTAAATACATTAAAAAACAAGCGTTCTTGCCTTGAGTGGTCACCTCTCCACTGATCAGGCCTGTGACGTGGCCCTTGTGACGTCACCTGCTTGTCTCTATGGAGATACATAAGTTACATGTGTACTGTGGAACATTTCAAGAAGATATGCAGCTGGTGGACCCACAGGAAAATGTAGAGAATGCACCTGAATAGACTTATTTTGTCAGTAAAGTTTTGTGATTCATATTTAAAAGCTATTGTGGCTTTGACTCAAGGAGTTCATTAGGATCCCATAGAATTCAGAACAGAATTTTTGCTTAAACAATCTTTTGTCAGATGTATTCACGATTAAAATGTGATTTACGCAGCTGGAAGCCCATTACAGACTACATAGACCAGCAGTTTGAGCAGTACTTCAGAGACGAGAGCGGACTGAACAGGAAAAACATCCAGGACAACAGAGTGCACTGCTGCCTCTACTTTATCCCACCGTTTGGACATGGGTAATACAAACACTGTTATAATTTGTATATTAATGAATGTATTGTACTGATTATAAACGTGTGTTGTTGTTTTGTTTTTATTGTTAGGCTGCGACCTGTAGATGTGGAGTTTATGAAGGCTCTGCATGAAAAAGTGAACATAATTCCTCTTATTGCCAAAGCTGACTGCCTCACACCAAATGAAATCAAGAAGCTCAAAGACAGAGTGGGTGTCGGCACGATACCTTATAGAATAGTATCTTAGACTATATCTGGAAAATCTACATTTATTTTTATTGCGTTTTCAGATACGAGAGGAAATTGACAAATTTGGGATTAAGGTTTATCAGTTCCCAGAGTGTGACTCAGATGAGGATGAAGAATTTAAACAGCTGGACAAAGAACTCAAAGTAAGCATCTGTTCGGTAGAAGAATCTCTATAGCGATGTATTTTAAAATAGCATTTCTAAATGCTAAAATAGCATTTTAGCATTTCTATCTTTTTATATGATCCATATCCGTGTCAAAATATATTCCACAAGAAACTACACACTTGACAGAAAATCACACATGTCTCTGGATCTAATTCAACATTTTGATTCTATTATGAGATGACCTATAACTATATTGTTTACATTATGGTACAATTATGTTTTGTTTAAAAATATTAGCCCTCTTTTTATTCTCTCCGCATAATCTGGTGCTTAAATGTCAATAAATAACACTAAAGTGACCGTAGCATGTGCAGCGTTTGCTTACACCACAAGATTAAAACAAGAAAACTTTGTGTAGTCTTCTTTGCCAAAAATACACTGGCCTGTGAGTCATTTGGTAGTTTTTGGATTGATGTGTATTACTACTGAGAAATCCTGTTTTAGTAAATGTGATTAAATAAAATTGCTCTTCGTTAACTTGGTGTTTCTGACAGGAGTGCACCCCGTTTGCTGTGATTGGCAGTAACACAGTGGTAGAGGCCCGTGGACAGAGAGTGCGAGGACGCCTGTATCCCTGGGGTATTGTCGAAGGTAAAACTATAAAACACATTTCTGATCAATTGCCACAGATAAAGAAACAAGTAACAACATGAATTTAATTTGCGTTTTATTATGTGCTCAGTGGAAAACCAGTCACACTGTGATTTTGTCAAACTGAGGAACATGCTGATTCGTTCCCACATGCATGACTTGAAAGACGTGACCTGCGACGTGCACTATGAGAACTACAGAGCCCAGTGCATACAGGAGATGACCAGGTGGGGGCGCAAACACCACCACTTTATGTTGAGCTTTGTGACATTATGAGTAAAGCTCATGTTTTCTCTCTAACAGTAAACTGGCCCAGGACAACCGCATGGAGAGTCCTATCCCCATCCTGCCCCTGTCCACTCCTGATGTGGAAACTGAAAAACTCATCAAAATGAAAGATGAGGAGGTAATTCTACTGATAATGTTGTGACAGAATGTTTCGAGCCCTGGTTTCATCAGTTATACATGCATTAAATGAACATTAGAGCAATGGTTTTCAACTGGTGGGTCAGGACCCAGAAGTGAGTTCTAGACATGATATTGAAATTAATATTTTTATTTTAGTTGAGGCTGGATTCTCATGTTACACCAGTCATAGCTGATTTAAATGCTGACAAGCCTTCTCTCCTGATCATTAAGTGATCTTTCTTACCCTGAGTAAATGAATAAATGCCCAGTTTGTCAGTTTTTACACTTTGATAGTGCTGACAATACATTTTTAACATGTCTTCTTCTGCAGTTGAAGCGGATGCAGGAGATGCTGAACAAGATGCAGCAGCAGATGCACGATAAAGAGCAGTGATGTGGAGTGAAGTAGGGCAACAGCGCCCCCTGCTGTGTATGCTCACAACAACAGAGACTGTCAGAAAAAACCCACAAGGGTCTTGTGCTAGTGGTGACTCTGGCTGTTTGGTGCTTCTGTATAGTCTGCCTGGGCAATGGCTAAGAGTTTTTCATTTCTCTGAAACTATGAGCCCCCATTGTTATAAGTCTTATAATAAATATACTTTGTTTAACAAAAGCATAATTTAAGTCCTAGGCATTATATGTTATTTATTAATTTAGTGCTAAACCTTTTGGATATTCTATCAGGGTATGAATTGTGTTTGCAAAATGTTTTGTAATACATTAACTTGTGATGTTTGCATTTTAAAATATATTTTTATGTTATATTATATTATTGAGTAATGCTGTGTATCCGTCCATGCACCCCATGTGCCCTTAAATCGACCACAGTGACTTTGTCAGAACCCAAACTCTCTCTCTGTCTCTTTTTGCTTTGACTCATCATGGACATATATTAACAGTCAGTATTTTAATACTGAGACCCACTTGATGCTGGTGTCAAACTGTGAATGGGGCGCCTCAGACATAATGACAGAGTGAAGCAGTGTGCATGTCGGAGCATGCTGCTCTTCTTTGTGCACTCTGCAGATTTTGGGCCTATTTTTACTTCAGCCCTGTGCTTGTAATAAATGCATTATGACCTCTTGCCATGGTAAAATACTGACAGTACTGTCTTGGCTGTGGTGTCTCCTCTGCTGAAGTGGCTTTTTGTGAGTGAGGTTTTGTATCGATGTCGTTTGTTTGGGTGAATCAGGACTTGAGTGATATGAGATCTTGCAGGTTCGCTTTGAGCTCAACCATAAGCTCAAAAGTGTCACAAATAAACACTACATGAACATGCTATTGTTTCTGCATTACTTATTTTACTCAGACTGTAGGAGAACAAACTCTTAATCTGCTGAGTCACTATCTTTGGTAGACATCCTTCCTTTATGTTGGAGCTTGCTTCTCCCCTGCCAATCAACTACCAGAAACCTTAAAAGAACCGCATTATTTTTTTTGGAAAAGGAAAGAAAATGAGTCTTTGTTTTATCAGAGGAAAATAATAGGACCATTAAGATAGTATGTAATAGTTATTGTTCAGTTGGCTTCAGTGATCACATGCATTCACCAGTGCAGGATATGGTCTTTATCAGTCAGTGCCAGCTGTTTGTCACTTTGTCTCTTGGAAAGAAATTGTAGAACAGCCATTGGCCTCCGCAGCACACAAGGTAAGAAGACATAGGCCTATGAACACACAAATAGTTTGAACCTTAGTTGCATTTAAAATGTATAATAAATCATACATCCTTTAGCCTTAAACTTGCCAATAGTCATTTGACTCAGTTTTTCTCCTATTTTACATTTCTAGTTGGAAACTGTGATAAAAGTTGTGAAATTATTCCAATGTTTCTGGTTTTATATAGTTTGGAATTGCAAGAATTTAGGCATTTTTTGTTTGACTGGTGACTTCATCAATAACTTACTAAAACTCTCCTTTACTTAAGTAATTATATCGATCAAAACTGTCTTCCTTAAATGTAATATTTCTGGGTATTGGGTGTTATTTATTTTCAATGTAATAATAGGTAAACTCTTGTAATGCTGCTTAATGGTGCACTATGTAACTGTTTTAATGTTCCACACTACTGCATTAAACTTACAGTTACTTACAGTACAACCAGAGCTTTACACGCACTATATAAGAAGACACATATGCTTTTTTTTTTTTTTTTTTTTTTCTCAGTCTCTAACATAAAATCAGACTAAACCTTTCATGTTTTAGGTCAATTAGGATTACCAAAATAATTTCTAATGGGCCAAAATTCCTGCCGACTATTGTGAGAAGCTTGAGGAAGGATATATCCAAGTCATACAGTTTAAAGGCAATGGTGCTAAATACTAATGAAATGTATGTAAACTTCTGACTTTGAAGAAAGTAATGGAAACTTGTATAAAAAAAATCCTTCTCTGATTTTTCTGGCATTTAGCAAAGAGAAATAATTTTGGTAATCGTAACTGACCTAAAACAATACACGTTTAGTCTGATTTCATGTCAGAGACTGAGAAAAAAATTGTATATGTCTATATGTATATATAAACTTCTGGTTTGAACTGTATCTGTCTCCATGGACACAAACAGGTGATGACATTTGGCCAAGTTACAGGTCAGGTCTGTGCAGAGAGGACTCCACTCGCAGTAAGAAAGTATATTTTTCATCGTACTTTTGAGCAATGAAAACACCTGTAATTGAATAAATACAGCATAGATATGTTTAATGCAAAATACTGTGGAACATTCCAGTCAAAGCAATAATATCTGAATGTAATGTATTGAAGCTGTGGTTCAGGTAACTCCAGGGATATGCAGAACAATCCAGGGGGAAAGAGAAAATTTGAATGTTTTTTGTTATCTACGAGGCCCTTCTAACTGTTTTAATGTGGAGTGCATGCTTAATTTTAATAAAAAAAAATACTCTACTATTAGAAATGTGGGGCATGTGGGGAGACAGTGGCTCAGTTGGTTGAGTGTTTGTCCATTTATCTGAAGGTTGGCGGTTTGAATCCTGCTCTCAACAAAGAAATATCGGGTGTGTGGGGAGACAATAGCTCAGTTGATACAGCAATTAGATCCACTGACACACAGGTTCAGGGTGGCAGTGAGATTCAAGCTCCCACAAATGAATATTGTTAATGTGTTCTTGGGCAAAACACTTTACCACCTCGCCACAAGAGCCTATGTACATTTGTGTATGAATGGGTGAGTGATTCCTCGATGTAAAGTGCTTTGAGTGCCTATGAAAATGTGACCATTTACCATCTGTGTGTCCAAGTAGGGGGTACGCAAATGGCCACCAATTCAGTCTCAAAGGCTACACATCTAGAAAAAAATTGGGAACCACTGTTCTACCATAAAAGTGACAGTAGGTTACATAGGTGCACAATGTACAGAAAGCTCTAGCAGTTCACTTCTGGTGAGGGACTTGTATAAAAAACAGATCAAAACAAGACCAGCATCACTCACACATCTTCCTCTGTGTCCTCTACAGCTCTCTGTTAAGATGAAGAGTCAGCTGCTGGTGCTGCTCCTCTTCCTCTCATGTGAAGGTCAAAATTCATGCCCAAGGGTCTGCTTGTGTCATGACGGGATAGTGGACTGCAGTGGGCGCTCTCTCACCACCTCCTCTCTCCCTAGTACTTTCCCTGCAGAAACCACTGAGCTGCAACTCCATGACAACCTGCTTACCACTCTGCCAAATGGCCTGCTGGATTCACTGCTCCACTTACGCTCAGTGTCTCTCCACAGAAACCCCTGGGCGTGTGACTGTGGGGTCCTGTACCTGCGAGCATTGTTGTTACGTCACTCTGTCAGACACACATCCCATTTACAGGTCAATTGCAGTTCCCCACTGAACCTCAGGGGCCGTCTTGTAGCGTATTTAAGTGAGGAGGAACTTTTAGACACCTGTCATTACTGGTACTGTGACCTGGCTTTGGTGTCCCAGTTGTGCCTGCTGGGTTTTGTGCTGCTGCAGGGGGCGCTGTTGTTCGCGGTCGTTGTATTCCTCAGGAGGTTTCAGCACATGTCCAAAGAGGCCAGGGGAACCACAGAGGAGAGCTTCACTGCAGGAGAGATGTCCCAGGACAATGAGTATTCACTCCTAAGAGACACAAGCATGTGATGTATTAGTTCACTACTATTCTCATGGCAGATTCAGTGTGATAACACCTGGCATCAATTTCAAACAGAAATATATTAGTTTATTTGATATTTTTTGATATTTGTACACTGTAAAACAAAATCAATTTGAAACGTTGTTCCATCACTTTCTCTATTTTAAATGTAACAAAAATACTGTAATACCATATAAAGTTATAATAGTTTAATATTGTTTGATGACATGTGCACCTCACCTTTAAGATTTTCCCATATGCAACTGTCACATTACATCCAATATAACACATGTATAAAACAATGACTTTCCGTATATCAGTTCTTCTAATCTGATACGATACAAACTATATTTTCTTTATATTCCTGTCACTGTCAAATATTTAAATGAAGACCTTGGTATAAGTTATTCCTAATAGTTTTGGGCAAACATAGCCTACTAAAAGGGTGCCCTAAATTGTTTCACATCACACAATTACATGTAGGCAACATGTATGCATTGTGTTTGCTGATAATTTTACTTGCCTTTTTTGTTGCTCAATTAAAAGGTATCCAATGCAGTTAATGTTGGTGATTGTTGTAGAAAGCCAATAATAAAAGTTATAATCACAGTAAAAATGTGGTCGCACTTTATTTTACAGTACTTATTACTTTGAAATAACTATTATTATTATATGGTAGTATGGAAGTCTTACATAAAAAAGAATAGACTGAGTTTCCTGTTAACAACTCCTAATTGAAAAAAGGTCTGTTTTTAATTGTACAGAAACGTGATACCACCATCATCATCAGGGTTAAAAATGGTCCTCCCTCCACCATGACTAATCGTTCTGTGTCTTTCTTTCTTATAAGCTGTCTAAACTGAATATAAAGTGGTTCAAACACGGGATAGTGACAAAATTAAGAGAATACCGACCACGAGTGAAAAAGCTGGTAGTAACTAGGAACCTTTGCACGCAAACATTGTTCCCCTATCGGACACTTTTGTCAGACGGACCGAGAGTGTTTACTGCACACGGCCGCACGTGAGATTCAACTTTTGGGATCAATTGGAAAATTATATTGTTTTATGCTTGTGTTTAAAGGTCTGGGTGTTTTAGTTAACCGCATTTGCTTCCAAAATTAAGAAAACGTGGTATTGGCAAACCGATTTAGACCAAGTGTCATATTACCTGCATTCTTCATTTGGGAGGTTGCTGCTGTTTGTTTACAATGGGGAAACTGCGGAAAAAACACAACTGGAAAGGTAGACAGCAGAATGAAGCTAAGCAAACCGCGGATGATAAGAAGACTGACGTCGTGGTCGAATTGCAAGGTGATGTGATATTTGCAGTATTAGAGCTAGGCTTGTGTGTTTGGTTTGGTTAGTGTTTATGCTTTACTGATGTTTCTTCAATTAGATGGAGCTAGACTTAAAGGAGTTGATGAAAGCAACGCTCTGGTCCTTCCATCCAATAAAGACAAGAAGAAAAAGGGCACTTTGACACCGGTCTCTTCAAAAAAGCCTTTAACTAAGAAACAGAGGAAAGAACTACAAAAAGTGCTTGAGCGCAAAGAAAAGAAAGCTCAGGTGATTTCATTGTTCTAATGTGAAAAATCAACATGCCTAAACTTGAGCTCTAATGTCTTTATAATATATTAAATGTTAAAGAGGGCGGATATACTGTCTAAACTGGCTGAAGTGCAACTCCCGGAGTCTGAAATCAAGCTTCTATACACAACCTCCAAACTTGGAACAGGGGGAAAGCTGTACACCTCTAAAGAGTAAGTACTTTCACAATTTGTCCTGGTAAAGAAAATGTATATGATTAAAATGTATTTGCTTGCTTGTTTTCAAAGGACGCCTGAAGAATCAAAAGATGAAGATACTGCAGTTAAAATCAGCAGTCTTAGCGGGGCCAACAGGAAGCGTAAATGGCAAGACAAGGAAGAAGATGATGGAGAAGAGAAAAAAGAAAAATCAGAAACTTCAGATGAAGACTCGTCTAATGATGAAGACGATGATGATGAAGCTGAGACCACAGAGGTGGTTGCACTAAAAGAAACTGCACTGGACACAGAGATCAACCAAACTGCTCAAAAAGAGAAGTCCATTGAGCAGAAAACGTCTGACCAAACTCCTACTGTCATTAAGAAAGATTCTGAACCTGCCATTTTCATCCCTGTCGAAAGAACTCCAGAGATACAGGTGCATATGCTGTAAGTGCAATACAATCAAATCAGGGTTTTTACTAATGTAATTTTCTTTCTGCCCTAGGAGGCCCGTTTGAAGCTGCCTGTGATGGCAGAGGAGCAGGTCATCATGGAGGCCATAAAGGAAAACCCATGTGTCGTCATCTGTGGAGAAACCGGAAGTGGAAAGACGACTCAAGTGCCTCAGTTTTTGTACGAAGCAGGATATGCCAGGTGACTTTTCTGTAGCATTGCAGCACATTCTAAACATGCTAATCTGAATTCTTTCTTAATGATGAATATGTTCATCTGGTCTTGTTTTTTTATAGCAAAGGGTCAATTATTGGTATTACTGAACCAAGAAGAGTAGCAGCCGTTAGCATGTCCCACCGTGTGGCCAAAGAGATGAATTTATCCACAAGGTAAAATTTACTTTAAGGTAAAATTTTACATCTTACACTATGAGCCAAAACAGCTCTAAAACGAACTTTGCTTTTCTTTAGGGTGGTGTCTTACCAGATTCGATATGAGGGAAATGTGACCAATGACACAAAAATCAAGTTCATGACAGATGGTGTTTTGCTCAAAGAAATTCAAAAGGTACAGAAGGAATAATAGATACTAATTGAAATGGCATTGTTTTTAGTTTTAAGATAGTTTCTTATCAGATAATGTAGCATTAAAGGTTTCTACAGATTTTGAACCAGTTGTCATGTGTTGTAGGATTTCCTGCTCCAGAAGTACAGCGTTATAATTATTGATGAGGCACATGAAAGGAGTGTTTACACAGACATTCTCATCGGCTTGTTGTCTCGCATTGTGCCTCTTCGAAATAGGGTAAGTATTAGGTATTTGTGCTCTGTTCTTGTAGAATATAACATTTAACAGGAGTGTGTGTGTGTCCCATAGAAAAGCATGCCCATGAAGCTGTTGGTCATGTCGGCTACTCTTCGGGTGGAGGACTTCACAGATAATCAGAAGTTGTTCCGCACTCCTCCTCCAGTGATTAAAGTGGACTCTCGTCAGTTTCCAGTCACCATTCATTTCAACAAACGTACTCCTTTAGAGGACTACACCAGTGAGGCCTTTCACAAGATCTGCAAGATTCACCGCATGTTGCCACCAGGTAAAAGCACACTATTTACTAACTTTTTACTTGAGTCGACTCAAAACATAAGTTAAAAGTTGCATTGCTGTTGCTGACAAAACCTTTGTCTTAAACTTTGTATTTTCATGCTTTCATACTGCTTTTAAAGACAAATAATCTAATCCAGTTACATATATTTATCTGTACTGTCTTAGTAATGGTAGTTATCCACATATTGTTTTCTTCCAGGTGGCATCTTGGTGTTTTTGACTGGTCAGGCTGAAGTGCACAGTTTGTGTAGAAGATTAAGAAGAGCCTTCCCATTCAGAAAAAGCATCTTGGCTGGTGGTATGTCTGAAAATCAAACTGTTTTCAAATAATTAGATTTTTCAATTCAAAATCACCTGTTTATTTATTTATATTTATTTATAATTTAAAATCTCTGTATATGTACTTTGTTGTAATTGTGTTCAGGTGAGGAGGAAGACCCTGACAGTTCAGAGGCAACGAAAAAGTTTAAAAAGTGTAAAAAGAAGAAAACGGCTGTATGTTTTGCTTTTTTAAAATTTACATGTATTTACTATATATATTTTTGTTTTTAGTTTTAGTTAAAAGTGCTGTTTGCTGTTTGCAGTCATTGCCTCACATTGACCTGGATAACTATTCAGCACTGCCCCTTGATGAAGGGGATGAAGACAGAGAGGCTGGGATTGGAGATGAGGATGATGATGATGGCTCTGACTTAGATCTTGGGGATGATGCAACCAGTGCTGGTAAGCAATAGATAAAAAAAATGTATAGCTAAGCGTGCAAAGCCGACTTTTGACATACAATATTTTATTGTTACTTTGAAAATTGGTTAAAAAAAATCATGTCTTTACAGATGAGAAAGCTGATCCATCCATTCCTCTCTATGTCCTCCCATTATACTCTTTATTGGCTCCAGAACAGCAGGCAAAGGTCAGACCGTGTTTTACAATTACTTGTAAATTGCAAATTGTGGAAATATATTAACTGTGAAAAGTGTTTTTTAAACCCCTTTAAAATCAAAATTCTACTTTACTATTTTTGCAAATTGTGGAAATATATCAACTGTTTCTAGGTTAAACGTATGTATTAAACATGTCTTATTGGATTTTTCTTGTAGGTGTTTAGAGCTCCCCCACCTGACACCCGCGTGTGTGTAGTAGCCACCAATGTGGCTGAGACGTCACTGACCATCCCTGGGATTAAATATGTGGTCGACTGTGGACGTGTTAAGAAGAGGTTTTATGACCGTGTGACTGGAGTCTCGTCCTTCAAAGTCACCTGGACATCTCAGGCATCGGCCAATCAGAGGGCTGGTAGAGCAGGGCGAACAGAGCCAGGGCATTGCTACAGGTGGGCCGTATTATTGACATGAGAGATAAAATGTCTGAAAGCACAAACTGTTAAATTATTGTGGTCCCTCTTCAGATTGTACTCTTCTGCCGTGTTTGGAGATTTTAGCCTTTTCTCAGAAGCAGAGATTACTCGCAGACCTGTAGAAGACCTGGTTTTGCAAATGAAGGATCTTAACATAGATAAAGTAATTATTAGACATACAGCAACTGCACTATATACATTTGATCAGGTTTAAATTCATTTCCCTGTTTGTAGGTAGTAAATTTCCCTTTTCCCACTCCGCCCTCCACTGAAGCTTTGATGGCAGCTGAACAATTATTGATATCGCTGGGCGCGTTACAAGAGCCTCCACGCACTGGAAGGTAACTGCTGTTTTCCTAGAAGTTGAATTAGAGTATAGAAATATGTTTTATGGTTATACACATAGACAAACAGATGAGGTGCATACATTTACATCAGTAAATAATTTTGTGTTTTTATTTTCACTGTAGGGTTAAGGAGATGGAGCGGGCACGCCTGAGTTGCCCTATTACTCCTCTGGGCAGGGCAATGGCTTCTTTTCCAGTGGCTCCACGTTACGCTAAAATGTTGGCTCTTGGTAAACAGCAGGATTGTCTTCCATACGTCATCGCTGTGGTTGCAGCCATGACAGTCCGAGAGATATTTGAGGATCTTGACAGGTGAGCGCCAAATTTTTCCTGCTTTGGGAAAATTTGTGAGAACTGTTGTTGGTTTTTATATCAATAAAATGTGATTGTTGTTGTCAGACCTGCCAGTAGTGAAGCTGAAAGCGGAAAACTAACTCAACGCCGGGCTCGACTCACTCAAATGAGAAGACTTTGGGCTGGACAAGGAGGTGCTCTTCTGTTGGGAGATCTTATGGTCATGTTAGGTGAGTTCTGTGTCTAGCAAAATGTTTGGGAACTCCTGTCTTTATACAGTTATTAAAGATGCACTATGTAGCTTTTCTGGTGGAGGGTTTGCCACATTCCATGAAGATATTATTCATTTGCACAGAATGTTTCACAGTAAGGCATTAAACATATCCATCTCTACAGAGGCAAGCAGGTGACTCCATTAGGCCATTTTACATTTAAAATCTGTGCAGAGGTGAGCCCATTCACAGTAAGAATGCATGTTTCATTTTTATTTTTGAGCGCTTAAAACACCTGCTATTGAATAAATGCCAGATGGACAAGTTTCATTTCATACTGTGGAACATTTCTTGCAAACCCTCCACCAGAAAAGTGACAGTCCACCTTTAAGGATCTGTGCACTTGTATTTAATATGTTTCTTAATATTGTTGTTTTTTTTGTATTCCATGCAGGAGCTGTGGGCGCATGTGAGTTTGCTGGTTTCACTCCTAAATTTTGTGAGGAAAATAGCTTGAGGTACAAAGCTATGGTGGAGATACGACGTCTCCGAGGGCAACTCACCAATGCAGGTACCCAAAATACAATTTGGGATATACCCATTACGCTCTGTTTATTTCGTAATTTCAATGTGCGTTATCTCTTTTCATAGTTAATGCAGTGTGTCCAGAAGTAGGAGTATTTGTAGATCCAAAGATGGCTCCACCCACAGAACACCAGGTTGTCTGCTTGCGGCAGATTGTTCTAGCAGGACTTGGAGACCATCTTGCGAGACGTGTGCAGGCAGAAGACATCCTGGACCCAAAGTGGAAGAATGGATACAAGGTACATTAACTTGACTGATTTGTTTATCACATTGCATTAAATGGCTCTCTAATGTGTTTTGTGTTGATAGACTCCACTATTGGATGATCCAGTATTCATTCACCCAACATCTGCACTGTTTAAAACCCTGCCAGACTTTATTGTTTACCAAGAGATCATGGAGACGAGCAAAATGTACATGAAAGGTCAGTCTAATACAAAAATAACACAAATTAAAAAAAATAAAAACTTAAATGTAACTAACCTGAGTATGTTTTTCTTTTAGGTGTGTCGGCAGTAGAAGCACAGTGGGTTCCTCAGTTTCTGCCACAGTACTGTCATTTCAGTTCTCCTTTGGACTCCCCAGCACCATGGTTCTGTCCATCCACAGGCACAATCCGATGTCAGCGATCGAGCACCTTCTGTAAGCCCCACACTCTAAGACTGCATTGCATTTAGTTTTAAACCAAATTTGAAACTTGTTCTTTTTTTTTTTTTTGCAGTCAGAATAGGTTGGCAGCTTCCAGCAGTGGAGATGGAATATCCCGAAGGCTTGGATAAATACAAAATGTTTGCAAAGTTTCTTCTTGAAGGGCAGGTACAATAATCATAATTTCATACAAATATATTCATCATGTATTATATTGGATTCATAATATTGATTGTTTTTTCTATTTTTTTTTTCTGTTTTATTTTTAGGTTTGTCCAAAACTTAAGAAGCATTGCGCCCATTTACTGTCAAACCCATCCATAATGTTAAAAACTTGGGCAAAGTAAGACAGACTAAAAATAACCTTTTAAAATGATACAAATGTTCATATCCTAGGCTATATTCTTTATCATTAACTCTTTAGGCTGCAGCCCAGGACAGAGGTCTTACTGAGTGCTCTGGTTTCAAAGAGGGTTGACTGCAGGGACCAACTCATGACTGTTTGGAAGTCTGATGAAAAATGTAAGGATTTTCAACAATAAACATTATAATGATCTATAATGATTACTAATATTTCTTTTTCCAGACTTATTATGTGCATACTGCCAGTGGTTGCCAGAATCCATTCACCAAGACATTGCGAAATATTGGCCTCCTATTTAAGTTGACTGCTAGAAGATGATGACATTTTGTATATAACAAATGTATATTTTAAAATGAAATGAATGCTTTTATGTTGTATGTAATATTGTTTCAATTCCAATTTTCCTAAAAAAAAGTTTATATTGTCTGTGTGTGTTCTTATGGGTGTCTAATATGGTCTTTATAAAATGTATTCATTTATTTGTGGGTAAATATAAGGTATGGGCTGCAGCAGAGATGTATTCCCTAAATTGTTTGGGATTGTTTTTTTTTGTAAAATTGACATATTATTGTCTTATTATGAATGATTTATGGTGGACAAAGAAACCACATTGTAGTTCTGTTTATAATTTGAACCCAACTTTGATATTCTGGAGGAAAGACTACAGTTTCATTTAGCAAAATTTGCTTATCTCTTATTTTGAAAGAACTAAAACCTCGTTCGTTCATTGGCTGCTGACGTCATTTCCGAATGGTGCACTTCCGGGAAAAGAGTAAACAATTGTAGCCCGTTTACATTCCTCCCGAATAACGCGATAAATAATTTGTTTTTTGACTTTAGACAACCATCCAGTCCAACAACAAAATGGTGAGTCACCTACTCTGAAACATATTTTATTTTAAAGCGTTTCAATGACATTTTAATGATGTTTGGGAGCTGACAAAGCAACGCTAACTCCCGATAGCCTCAGTAACAGCAGAAAGATGCACTGTCACTGTCTTTACGTGGTGCCTGTCACAGCAATCGCAGAGATATTAATTTATTTGACATTCTGATTCTTTCCACAGTTCTCATTTCACGTATATGATCACCCCATGGCTCGGGGCTTTCAGAATCGCTTTTCCACACAGTACCGCTGTTACTCCGTATCGATGTTGGCAGGTCCCAATGACCGCTCCGACGTGGAAAAAGGAGGAAAAAGTATGTGTCATCTAAAAAAAACAAACAAACCACCATAACTAGGATTAATTACTGTTTATAAATGGCTCTATCGATAGCTGTATCAGACTATTGCTCAATATAGGTTAGATGGAACAGTCTTTTTTGGAGGTCAGTAGTGATCCTGTGTACTTTTTCTTTGTGCTAGTGGGGATTTTTTAAATTTATTTTTGGTTATTTTTCTGTTCTATGATAAGATATGCGCTGCAGAGTGTTGATAAATAACGTCTATGAAGCTTTATAGATACAAAGTAACTACTAAAGTGTTTCATTCTGTTATTTGCAGCTCATGTTTTTTTAACAATATTATAATATATCATTTAGAATAGTTTTTGTGTTTTGCTTTTTTTTGTGTCAGTGGAATAAATTAGTTTCAATATTATTGTTTATCGTCTATATTTACTTCAGCAATAAATCTCACTTCAAAATTTTTTATCCTGACAGGTCCACAGCTATAGCCATATTGTAATTTAACCATACATTTTGCCTATTTAACTCTAAATCCACAAAAATAATGTCTATGCATTTTTGTTTTAGTCATAATGCCCCCCTCAGCTCTTGATCAGCTCAGTAAGTACCTCACATACACATTTACAGTCATTTGAAACCATCTCTTACGTGTTTTCCTACCTTATTTTACTGTACATTTATCCTCGCAGGCAGGCTCAACATCACCTACCCGATGCTCTTTAAGTTGACCAACAAGAACTCGGACAGAATGACACATTGTGGTGTTTTGGAGTTCGTGGCAGATGAGGGGATTTGTTATTTACCTCACTGGGTACTGGGAACTGTGATATATATTATGTTAATATGTTTGTTTGAGTATGTAGTTTTTTTACTTTACTTTTTATGCAGATGATGCAGAATCTCTTGCTGGAGGAAGGTGGTCTTGTACAGGTGGAAAGTGTAAACCTCATGGTGGCCACTTACTCAAAATTTCAGCCTCAGAGCCCTGACTTCCTGGACATCACAAACCCCAAAGCAGTGTAATGTATTTAAACTAAAATAAAGATATGTGTTTATATAGGGCTGTGCAAAAAAAGGTTAATCAAATTTAAGTTCAAATCATTTTGTTTGGAAGAAAATGTATTTTATTTCTCCCACTGCATTGGAAATTACATTGGAATGTGTTTTGTGTGTTTGTGTGTGTGTCTCACTGAGAAGAGAAAATTGAAGGAGGAAAGCACAGCGCTGACTGCTTTGAAATCAGCTACACCCAATTAAATGTTGTGAAAGTGCAAATCACGCCCTACATCAGCTACATGTTTAATCCAGCCCCAGCACTGTTGTGATTAGTTTGCAGAACATTTTTAATGGAGAGGAGGAGATGAAATCGGCAATTTTATTGATAGGCAGAATTGCCCAGCCCTAGTGTTATGACTTGAAATAATTTTATTTATTTTCTAGGCTAGAAAATGCACTTCGAAACTTTGCCTGTCTGACAACTGGAGATGTAATCGCTATCAATTATAATGAAAAAGTATGTAACCACTATCATCTGTCCTCTGTCATGGTCTATATTGTATTCCCTTTTTAAAAGTTGGTCTGATAATTGTTTCAGATTTATGAGTTACGGGTAATGGAGACCAAGCCAGATAAAGCAGTTTCAATTATTGAGTGTGACATGAATGTAAGCAAATCTAATTATCTAGTATATATTTATTTCAAACCGATAAGTTAAATATTCTTATATAACATCTACATGTTATTTCAGGTGGATTTTGATGCTCCATTGGGTTACAAGGAGCCTGAAAGACGGTCTCAGCACCAGGAAGAGCCACAGGTAAGGATAATGATAGAGGTTTGGAGAGATTTATTGAGCCTTTTTATTCATAACAACTGTGCTTTTATCAACAGGAGGAAGATAGTGACCCAAGTACTTATGCCGATATGGACTTGGGATTTAGAGTAAGTCGTGGATTGAAGATAAAAGATTATTATTATTATTATTTAATCTAACTGTTGTTGTATCGTAGGCTTTTACTGGATCTGGCAATCGATTGGATGGCAAAACAAAAGGAATTGAACCCAGCCCTGCACCTCTTGCAGCAAGTGACATCAAACGGTAATTTCTGTTAGTTAAAATAAAACCTTTTGACTAACATCATCTTTTTGAATATTAATACTTAGAACATGCAAAACAATGTTCATTTATGAATGCTACTACTGCTGCTATTTGCCATTTTCAGTAATATTGTATAGTTTTTAGTTACCGGTAAATTAACGTATTATGTTCGGACCACATGCATCACCACATGTATAAACACTTTAAAGGTACACTATACAACTTTTCTGGGGGAGGGTCCACCACCTGCTTGTCTCTTTTGCCTGGAATGTTCCTTAGTATAGTATTAAACTTGGAGACAAGCAGGTGACACGACTAGGCCAACTTGGAGGTCAGATAAGCTGTGGTGAGGTGAGGCTGCATAAGCAAGATGTGTGTATTTCAAGGTACTTTATTGGTAATAAAAACAAACATGGTTTATGTCAGACTGAGGAACATTCCAGGTATCTCCATGGAGACATGCAAGTGGCAAAAAACTCCAGCAGAAAAGTTACATAGTTGTACACTGTTATTTTTAAAATACTTATTATAACTGTACCAATAACGCAGTTAATTATTAAATGTAATTTACAGAGGTATCCCAAACTATGACTTCAAAGTTGGACGAATCACTTTCATTAGGAACTCAAGACCATTGCCTAAGAAAGTCATAGATGATGTGAGTTATATTTAATGTATTTTTAAATATTTTTTTGTGTTATATACAATTTCTACATATATTTACATTGAGTCATTATGTGATTTTTTGTTGTTTATTTTCTTCCTAAAAGGATGATGCAATGAGCAGATTCATTGCCTTTTCTGGAGAAGGACAGTCACTGCGCAAGAAGGGCAGAAAGCCCTGAAGTGTTCCGCTGAAGATGCTTAATTTAACAGCAAAGTAAAAAAGTAAAAAGAAAAAAAGAAATTTCCTTTTTCTTTTGAACTGTGTGTTATTTCATTACATCAGATTGCAACACCCCTCATTGTTATTATTATTATTATTATTATTATTACATTATTATACTATGTTTTCCCTTTCTTTTCCCTAAATTACAACTTAATTCACAAAGAAAATACAAACAGTAATGCAGGTTTAGGTTAAATATATTTGGATTCAGTTAATGTAAATAATGTTTTCCTTGGTTGATTAATGATTGAATAATAAAATGTGTTTTTAAATCTTGTTGCCTTTTATTGGGGCAAACATGAGTCCAAACCTGTGCAAAATAAGGACGTCATTAGGTTGGATTAACAGAATATATATGGGCTTTAAATATGAAAGTACTTGAACCGGAAGTGCTTTGAGGCACGTCGTCGCGTCAATGGAGCAGTCTCGGATCTTACCATGGAGGGTAAATACTTTTAAATTGTGCTAAATTTTACACAGTGATATTTCTGTACTACTGTGCATGTGATATAGAGTGAAACTAAGCACCTCCATCCGAGATGTACATAAAAAATACACAAGGGCTACAGTTTCCTCAGGCAGCTTTAACAACAATGTCACACATATTAAACCCTACTGCTTTGCTTCGTTTCTCAAGGTGAAAAAATATAACGAGTTATGACCATTACAAGAGAAATGTCGATCAGTAATTGCTTGACACTGTAACATTTACTATAAATTACTGCCTGGATGATTTTAGGTCCCACAAAGAGGCGCTGTTGACTTTGTTTTTTTCTTGAGACACATGACTGCAGTATGGAAGCTGTGGGGCTTTTATTTTTTTTTTCATGGCGGAAACGGGCTTCCATACTGCAGTGATGGTCTTCTGAAATCTTTTATTCGTAGCCACCCCGGGTTTGTGAGGATTACTGGAGTGAATTCAGGCACTGCAAAAGCTTACTAAATAAATTCCACCACTACTACACTTATGGAGAGTCGCCATCCTGTCAACAGTGGAGTCAAGATTACAAAAACTGCAAACAATGGGAGAGCCACAAAGATCTCAAAGCAAAGGTTCAGTTTAAGTTATTATGTATGCACTATGCACTTGACCCATGTTCTCAAATGTATGTTTGTGCTCTTTTCCTTGTTTACAGGAAGATTTGCAACAGAGCGAGAGGACTAGAGTGGCTGAGCAGCAACAATTTACTCCTGTGTGGAAACTGAGAAAAGAACCTCCAAAAGACTGGCACCTGCCCTTAAACCAAGAAAAGTCTCAAGAGTTCTGAACTGTTGAATTTAGTTTATAAAATATTTTATTAAAACATCTTATGTTCTTGTACCATCACATTGCATGACTTGGAACATTTTTCTTTAAATGTGCCTGCACTACATATCTCTGTTTTGTATTATTACCACCTTGCCACTTCCTTATTCATATTGAAGTGGAAAATCTTCAGACACTGGCAAATAAATTCCTTTTAGAAGTGAAAAGGACTTGGAGGTGATTATAAAACCAACAACATGGAGCACAATTTGCAATTTTGTCTGTGTAATCCCTCAGTCGTCCAGGTAGAACTTCGGCTTTTACTATAATTTTCTAGTCATGTTCATTTGAGAAACATTTTAAAGATAGGTAAGTATGTTCCCCAAGATGTGTTTATTACACTAAAGATGAGTTAGAGACAAATGCTTAACAATACAGTGTCCCGGCAAAACACTTGCAGTCTTTTACTGAGTATAAACCCTGGTTGTATCTGTGTATTTCCCGTCTGGAGCTTCATATTTGGATTTCGGTGGTGTGTAGGCAGGACCCTCATGGGTGAAGGGGAGAAGAGTAAAGTCTGGTTTTAGGGCTGCCTGATATAGCTCTTCAGATGTGATCTTCAGTTCCTCCAGCGCCTCTCTCTGAGACTCAAGTGCAGATTCAACAGCCTTCATTTCAGCCATGTGTTGCTTCTGGAATAAGTAAAACAAGTGTTTCAAACTTCATAAATGTATATTAGTGTACATCATAAAATCCATAATATGAAATTACCTGTTTATATCGAGACCACTCTTTCAGTAGCAAAGCTCTGCGTTCACTCTCTTCAAATGAAATTGCTGAGATAGGCCGTGTTCTTGCACAAAAATAATGCATATTATTAATTTAAAACATACATTACTAAACAAGCAATAAGGAAAACTTACCTTTCTTCATCCAGGCATTTAGTTGGTGTAATAAAGTCTTCTATTGGGATGAGTTCAGGTGGTACTTTCTCCAGTTTTTTCAGTTTTTTCTTAAGCCTTTCTCTCATCATCTGCTCCCTTTTAGGATCCACTTTTTTCTTCTTTTTAGGTTCAGCTCTAAAGGAAAATTTTGACATAATGTAAACAGGATAGTGACGACTACATAACTACATTCAAGATGATGATTTGTTTAATTAAAGTACCTTAACGGGGCTGTTGTCCTCAGGGTCATTGCTGGAACATAAAGAGCGGTTCTTGCAGCATGACCCTCTGCCAGTGAGCTACAAACACAGACGTACAGGACATGTTACTGATTTTTCTGATAACTTTTTGAGATTTAAATGACCACTTACCTTCGCTGAACAATGTGTTGGGGCAAAACCCTGCAAATGCAACGGGAAAATGCTAGCGACATTATTTTACACAATTTGATCGTAGCTATAAATAATAAGAAATAAACCAGTAAGAGCAAAATCCACAGATGTCACGCATCGGGTGAATGTCGCGCACAATAATGACGTAAGTGTTCAGTTTGACGTCGCACTTTCGTCTATTTTTAATTAATAAATGTCTATGTATGTAGGATATGCAAAAAACGCATATATTTGTTGCATACGTTACAATGGCAATATTAACAGTCAATAGTAGTTTTATATATTTTTCTTTTAAAATTACACTTTCCTAATTTGTCGAATCTCTTTCCGGTATAAAATAGGGGAAAGGTCGTTTTTGGGGGAGTGTTGGAAGAGTTCGTCCACTGCAAGTAATCTTACAAAAGTGAAGTGTGTACCGACCAGCAGCATTATGTCTCTACTCAGAGGTATGGAAAAAATACACTCAAATAAGGCTGTAATATCTATATATTTTTTCCCTCTAACTGGAGCACAAACACATGTCTTTGTCGTTATTAAACTACTGTTTTGTTTTTTTTTTTAACTGCGCAGTGTTGGCCTATTAAGGTGTGAGGAACTGTTTGATAAACATATTACATAGATATGATTTCAGATGTCCTTGTAGTTTACAGAGGGAACATAAAGTTCCATTTGTATTTATGGTTTAATATCCTAAATTTTAATATCCTTAAATAAACAGGAAAGCCAATATGGGCTCTATGGTGTGTGTACAAGTAAAAGATTATTAACACTGTTATAAATGAATTCACCAAAGTGTTTTTTTCCCTCCTTTTTCTCCTCAGGTGTTTTTATTGTGGCTGCTAAGCGCACCCCATTTGGAACCTATGGGGGTGTTTTGAAAGACCACAGTGCAACAGACCTGGCAGAGCATGCAGCAAAAGCTGCCCTTGCTGCAGGAGGTATTGCTCCTGAGATAGTCAACAGTGTAATTATGGGAAATGTTATGCAGGTGAGGACTACATTCATTTGTTAGATTAATGTCTCTAAATTACATGTTCCAACAATACGCAACTTATTTTAGAGCTCAGCTGATGCCCCTTACATTGCCCGTCACGTTGGCCTGAGGTGTGGTGTTCCTATTCCAGTCCCTGCACTCACTGTGAATCGACTGTGTGGATCAGGTTTTCAAGCTATTATCAATGGTGCACAGGTAAGAATGGTCACATTCATTTAAATTATTATTATTTTAATCTTTACCGTAGAATACATAACTGTTCTATATTTTTAGGAGATTTGCCTCAAAGAGTCAGAGGTTGTCCTTTGTGGTGGTTCTGAGAGTATGAGCCAGGCTCCTTATGCTGTCCGTAACATTCGTTTTGGGACAAAATTTGGATTTGATCTTAAGGTTTGCTTTTGAAGTTTATTTATATTTATGGTAAATTGGTTCTATTGTAATTTTTTTTTTATTTATAATTTCACATTATTTTACTGTTTTGCCTTGTGAAAAGCTGGAAGACACACTGTGGGCAGGTTTGACTGACCTGCATGTAAAGATTCCAATGGGAATTACAGCAGAGAACCTGGCAGAGAAATATGAGATTTCAAGAGAAGACTGTGACAAATACGCCTACCAGACACAGCAAAGGTGGAAGGCAGGTAAGTTTGGGGCAGTGAGATATTGTTTCATTTATTACACAAATGAAGGCTGTATCCATTATTGTTTTCTCTCTTAGCTCATGATGCAGGATACTACACTGCTGAAATTGCTCCAGTGGAATTGAAAGCTAAGAAAGGCAAAGTATTCATGGCTCAGGATGAACACCCTCGTCCTCAGACGACACTTGAACAAATGGCCAAACTCCCTACTGTGTTCAAAAAGGGTGGAACAGTCACAGCTGCAAATGCTTCAGTAAAAATGATCTGACTGATGACCTGACTAGAACAGAGTTATAGATTGTTATGTTTGTGTATCTACCATGAACTATTTTCGTTTTACAGGGTGTCTCTGATGGTGCTGCTGCTGTAGTGATTGCTAGTGAAGATGCAGTAAAAAACCACAAGCTCATGCCACTCGCCAGGATAGTCTCTTACCATGTATCAGGCTGTGACCCAAGCATTATGGGCATTGGTACTTAACATTTTATATACTAGTGTGTGAATAGTTTCATGTAATATGGTTTTATAGACTGATCATTCATTGTTGCAGGTCCAGTTCCTGCCATCACCGAAGCTCTTAAGAAAGCCGGCCTTTCATTGACTGACATGGATTTAGTGGAGGTAATTTCCATTGCATGATTATTGCAAACATCAAATAGAAAGCAAAGACTAAGCATTGTATATATTTTATATTTTGGACTCTTGTTTAGGTTAATGAAGCGTTTGCCCCTCAGTACTTGGCAGTATCTAAAGCATTAGGTCTGGATCCTGAAAAGAGCAATGTTAACGGTGGCGCTATTGCTATTGGTCATCCACTGGGTGCCTCTGGTGCACGAATCACTGCTCACCTTGTTCATGAGCTCAGGTAATATCAACTGTTTGTCATTTAAATGACTTGCTGTAACTAACAATAATTTAGTAGTTGACTTGTCAGTAATTATTTATTTGATTAGTTGACAGGTCAAACTATTTTCTTTTGTACACTAGGATAAAAGATTATAGTATCATCTGATTATTATTGACTGTAGGCTTCAAGGTAGAGATTGTTTCATGAAAATTATAAATCGTTGCCATTTTGATTTCATGTTTTTGCTGACTTTGTGATAAAACATCTTTTGACATGTCCACATAACAAATAGTGATGACTTGTGTTTTAACAAACTGTTTCTTTCTAATAGGCGAAGAGGCGGCAAGTATGCTGTTGGCTCTGCCTGTATTGGAGGTGGTCAGGGGATTGCAATCATTGTTGAAAATGTTAACTGAAGAAACTAATCATGCTGAGAAGGATTTTTTTCTTTTTTTCAATTTTAACATTAAATCACACACAAAAGTATAATACCTTTGAAACCGAGCCTGGCAAATTGTTGCATATGCATCCAGCACCCACTGCTGCTAATTAGAGAATTTGTACAGTGATTTGTAAACCAATCTTTTCTGTCATGTGCCTATAACAATGTAACAGGCAAATTATTATAATAAAAAAATACAGCAAAAGCGACCCAAATGATCTGACTTAAGTGCCTATAAAAATATAGAGGTCATTATAATATTTGTTTTTCATAGCTTGACTTACCTTTAAAATGAAGCTGCTAATTACTTTAGTAGTTGTAGTTTTCTTCGTGAGTTGCACTTTGGTGGTGCATTGTTGTTTAATAACCAGAGGGATGTGTGGACTTTGAAACTTAAATTGCAAAATCCCTGGTTCATTGAGGTACACTTGAGAATTCAAAAAGTATTTCATTAGGGTTAAAGGTATTTATTAATGGTCATTAACTATAACACAATATATAATATAACACTTGTGCTCAAAAATTGATATAAAACCTGGAATCAAAACCACTAACGCAAAAAGAACTACAACCACCATAGTTCCCACAGCACTTACGCCGTACGTCAGCGTCATTATGCGACGTGGATATATACGTCAAATGCCCGGATGTCGGTCTTTTTTTCATAGCAAAGGTAAGATGTCTACTCCATTCGTGTTACTGTTCGCTAAAAATCCGAGTTCATCTACTGTATGGAATAAAGATATTAACATGTAGTCAACGAGGAACGCATGTCCAACACTCTATCTTACGATTTACAACAATATTATGTTAGATTATCGCTTCTGTTATGTTCTTTATTGGCATTCACTGGAGCGATAATGCAGGCCACCGGCTAGCCTTCATGCTGCTTTTAGCTTAGTTGCTATCAGACATAAAACTCACATTGCATGAGGATTGCAGTGTAAAAGACGCGGTCATTTTGTGTCAGTGCATAGCGTAAGCTCCTCACTTAACGGGATTTAATGAGTTTTATGTCACTAGATCTTTGGGTACTAAACAGTGACAATTGAGTCCTTGTTTATACCGACACGCCAAACCTCGAAATCCTCACTTTTATTCACATAACCTAGTGGATCACCCTATAACGGTTTGGAATCAAACTTTCAAAATGATTTCAAGTGAGGTTAATGTGACATTGCCCGTCAGAGATGTATAACTCATTTAGTTTGTTTACTTTCTGCTAATTACTTTTTAAACCTAGTTTTGCTTCTAAGATTTCCAAAGTTTGCCAGCCTTAGTTCATACAATGACATTGTGAGCTGTATAATGTATAAACTATTATTGAATGATATTTGCATTCCTAGTTGTGTGCTGTTTGCTTATTTGTAGTTAGATAAAATGTCACACTATGACAACATTCTACATGTTTTGTTTTTTTCCTGTAGATGGCAGAGGGAGACAAAAAGTCTGCCAAGAAGAGGCACGGGAGCCGAAACCCGGTTCTGGCCCGGGGTATTGGTCGGTACTCCCGTTCTGCCATGTATGCCCGCAGGGCCATGTACAAGAGGAAAACCAAGACCACCGAGACCAAGGTATGCTCATACATGAAAGTGTCATCTTTATGAGACCCTTGATTTGAGGTATTTTCATTGACTTGATGTATTTTTGTCCACATATCTTTGTATGTATTTTAGATTGAGAAGAAGCTCAAGGAGAAGCCCAAGGCCACTGTTGTCAAACCCGTTGGAGGAGACAAGAATGGAGGCAATCGCGTTGTCAAGCTCCGTAAGATGGTAAGATCACAAGTCTTCATGTTTAAAGGTATTTGCCACAGAAATGCCTGTCCTTTCAAAATGAAATGTAATGTATGTTTCTGGCACACCATCTCACAAGTCCAAAGTAATGAATTAATAAGTGTAGGGATCCTTATTTATGCTTTTTTGTTAACCTTTTATTGTGGAAAAACGATGTTGCAGAAAGTAAACAGGTTTTTTAACAGATGAGAAGAGAAGAAATATCATGGGAGTTAGAAACCGTAGGGACTGGCATTGTCATAAATTGTTATTCTGATTTGGCAAAGCCAAGATTGGTAATAAATTATATAGAACATGCATATCATGTCTTTCTTTTTCTTTTACACATAGCCCCGTTACTACCCAACAGAGGATGTTCCTCGTAAGCTGAGGAGCCATGGAAAGAAACCCTTCAGTGAACACAAGAGGAAACTGCGGGCTTCCATCACTCCAGGAACTGTGCTGATCCTGCTCACTGGTCGCCACCGTGGAAAGGTGAACTATTGTCAACACTCATACTTTTTGATGCCGTTGAACCTGGTTTGTCCAGCACATTGTATGCCTTTTAATTGCTGTACTTTTGAGTGCTCAGAAAGGCACTTAACAAATGGTTACATCGAAAAACTGCATTCATTAGCCACATTTTTGATAAAATCTGTTCTGTATCATGATTGTATTTATAACTGGATAATGAGCTAAAGCCCATACCCCATTTGTGTTACTGGAAAAGTGTCAAATACTACCATAAAAACCCCTCTTGGCATGAAGGGAAATGTGGAATTGTTTGACTATGCTTGTTGCATCTTTTTGCTTAGTCTGCATGCTCTGCATAAAGCTCATGTGCACTGTACCTTCTAAAATGATTTGACAAACTAAATGGCAAGAAGTCATCTAAATGTTGCAAAGTAAAGCACAGTTTTGCTTAGGTGTGTTCCTGCTAATCAGTACTGCTTTATTGTAGACTGTAAAAATGTCAAAAAAAGCCCACAAAGTTCACCATTGCTAGATTTGGAAAATGGTCCCAACTTGACTTGCTCTTCTTTCTTCTAATCACTATTTTCTGTTTCAGCGTGTGGTGTTTCTGAAGCAGCTGTCAAGTGGTCTCCTGCTGGTCACTGGTAAGCACTTTATTGTATGACCGCACGGGTAGTTTATCAAGACGTGTTGTGATCAAGTTTTTTTTTTTTTCCTTTAGGCCCTCTTGCCCTGAACAGAGTCCCGTTGCGCAGGGCACACCAGAAGTTTGTCATCGCTACTAATACCAAAGTTGACATCACTGGTATGAAGATCCCCAAAACCCTAAATGACACATACTTCAAGAAGAAGAAGCTGAGAAGGCCCCGTCACCAGGAAGGAGAGATCTTTGATACAGAAAAAGAGGTGAACTATTGCACATTAACAGTACTTTAACAAGTAGATGAGTATGGCTGATTTTATCGTCTTAAATTGTAGAAGTACCAGCTGACAGAGCAGAGAAAAGAAGACCAGAAGGCTGTCGACTCTCAGCTCCTGCCCCTTATTAAGAAAGTTCCACAGCTTAAAGGGTACCTGCGCTCCTCTTTCTGCCTGTCTAATGGTGTTTACCCACACAAGCTGGTTTTCTAATGTGTTAATAAAGAGCACTCTGGTTCCCATCATTTACAAGCAATCTGCGTATTTAATGCTTGGTTTACTTAGGTTTTACATGAACTGATTTGGCAATTAGTGATGTTGCATACCAGCATAATTAATACATTCATTTAGGTCTTAAGTGATTTGTGAGTGTTACTTTGCTAAAGCTTGGTCAATTTGCACTGAGCTGAAAATCATTTAACATCTGCCAAGTCTTGATTAAGAATGAGTCAAACCTGAATGAACGTAATTGCTTTATTAGGCATTTGAAGAGCATTACTAAAAACAATTCTTCATGTAATGCTTAATGAACAAAAGTCCCCCTTATATTAAAACTTCATAAACATGAATCTGGGAAAGATGCTGAAGGGTGGAGCTATTTGTGTCTCTTCCCAGATTTTGAATACCCTTTGGGACTTCAGACATGGTGTATAGTCTTTAATTGTGCTGCAAACGCCAGCTCCTATCACCCCTTCAAATTCTTTGAACAACTCAAAATGGTAATTTGTTAATTCAAGACACAATTTCAAGAACTATTGTTAGTGTATTGATGTTGCCAAAGAGAACAAGAATTTTAGCCCAGCCTAAAAGCTTTGCTTTAATTAAAAAACAAGTTCTAACGCAACAATGACAAAAATAAATACAAGTCTCTCACATGGCCATGTTTCTCCCAAAAGAAAATAACAGTTAAGCACAGAAAAGGCAGAGGCCCCTTGCCAAAGGAATGATGGGTGCCTTGTTTAATCAGTCAATGATGTATGTAGTCAGCTTGTTGTGAGAAAAGTGGTTCCTCAGCCTGACTTGAACAGCAGGATGGCCACCTGACCCAAGTAGAAGTAAATAAAATGCTTGGTCTCATGGGTTACGTAGCTGCCGAAGTTCCTCCCCACAATGCAGTGCCAAGTTGGGTTGTATTTTTTGTCAAACTCCTGTAAGTGTAAAGATATCACATTAGATATTTTCTGTTCATTTTACACACATCATGTGTGCAGTTTGTCATTCTGATGTGCTTTGGCCACATGTGCCCAGTGCATTTGTGAGGATGTGTTACCTTCTTGATGAAAGCAGCGATGTCCTTCTCTATGTTGTATTTCTCCAGGGCCTGGGTGGCACACTCCACGGCGTCCTGCTGCATGTCCTCAGACATGTCGGCATTCTTGATCACAGCCTTTCTCTCTGACATGGTTGCCTTGAAATATCAAAACACAGCAGAAGATTCATCATTTTCACAGGCGCATTGCCAAGTATACAACACATTTAGATACGCATGAACCAGAGTCTGCTCCTGAGCATCAAAACTCCTTTAATTTAACATCCAGATAAAGACAGAAATTAACTGTTTGTCGAACAATGTTATTACATAACAGACATATCTATCTAGCCATTTATAACAACGTTGCATAACTTGAGCTCAAATGGATGAAGCGATGCGTAGTTTCTATGGATACACAGGGAAATGGAGCTTCATGCATTTTATTATCACACAATAAACGCAAATATAATATTTAAGGTGCACCAGAAACAGCGACACGATTAACACACACCCTGTGGAGTACAACACTTTAATACATAATAAATTACATTATTTTCGTGGAAATTATTTTTAGACACTGTAAAGTGCTCTTCTGGCTGTAATTCCACATGGATGTGCAAAGATCAATGAAGCTCCTTTTTCTCACAATAGAAAAATATTATACAGCAGCAACTTCAAACATATCAATAATGTACATGAACCAAATCCTCCACCAGCCTTTAAAAAAGACATAACTCTACCTTTCCGTTGTCTGTTACTCTTGATAAATTGATGAAACGACTTCTCCAGCAGCGATAACTCCCGCGAAGTGGTTGACATAAAGTAATGTGGGTGTGTAGTGGAAAGAACCCGCTGTGGAGCCGCGCTCTTGATTGCACGAGAGCCGCGCACGGGCCGCTCTGATTGGTTCGTTTCACGGCTCTTTCTCCGGAGTTTTGCTCTGCATTTTATTTCAGACCATCATGCATTGCGGCAAACTTGTCACCGTGGCAAACCGTTACAAACATCCAATGCGCCAATATTTTATTAATTCATTCAAGACTTATTTTAGTATAGATTTCTTTATCGATAATGTACACTTTATGACCTAAGCATATTGACAATAATCAATTACACATTTAACACAATAGTACCAATTTTAGCCATGTGGTTGATTAAGTTTATTGAAAGATATTTAAAATTCTGCAAACACCTGTTATAAAGCATACAAATCAGAGGTGCTCCAAACATTTTATAAACAAGCCCAGTTTTCAGTTTCTAAAGGTACTGTAAGCACTCATTCAAATCGCACTTGCGTTGACAGTTTTGTAAAAAAAGTATGCCGCTACATCACTTCAGCAGTGTTGTCTACATTGTCTCTTAAAACACACATGCACAAAACTTCCTACATCCACCCCCAAAGGATTTGTCTCTAGTTGTGCGTGTCTATGCATACAAATACAATAATTTGAGCTTTAAACACCAATACTAGAAACAAATTCCTGCACGTTTTTCTTCAGTTATATTTAGGTTACATAAAACACACTACCATTTAAATGATATAACTAAAATGCACACATTTAAAAAAAAAAAACTCATATTGTGACATAACCATTTATTATTGGACTATTGAAATAAATACTAGCAGAGGCACACAGATGTTCATATCCCTGTAGCTTCACTCGCTGCGATCCTTTGGTTCTCTGTATTTATAGTGGATGTATTCAAAGATGTCTCTCTCGCTATCCACCATCAGAGGCTCTCCTGCCACACCTACAAAACAGGCATGACACCATCATATGTTATAATACCAGCCACTGTTCAGATATTTCACACACAGTCAAGACATTTTTATTGATTTATATTTAACTTATCAAAGACTCACCAGTAACCCCGAGTGGGCGTATAGTGTACTCATTTAGAGTAAAGCCCTTCTCCAAAGCATGGGCTCTCATATTTTTATTAAATATGTCGCTTCCCGTGAAATACAGCACTCCACAATAGTACTGATCCTTTGGGATTAACCTTGAGTGACAGAGGAAGTACATGCTGCATATACTTTTTTCCATGTACAAGGTTTACACACTGAAATGTATTAATAAAAAGAAAAAAACAATAAACCCTGCTGGAGACAATAATATATTTTAATGCATTACCTAATATCAATACGTCTATGCAGATATTCTTCGTCATCTTCATCACTCTGCTCAAGTTGGCAGACTCCCTACAAAAACAAGATCATGAACGACCATGAGCAGAGTCATGCGAATCATGGTTTGGGTACAATTACTGTAACTCCATTACCAAACATCAGATTCAAAGTTTCATGAACTAGGTCCTCACCATGAACTTTGTATCTCCTTTGGAGAGTGTGTCTGTCACAAAAACCAATGGACTCCAGATGGTCCACCACAGCATGGAGCAACTTGGCTGAAATAGACAACAAATTAAACAACTTGTGTAATTAGGATTAGTTGAGAAGACTTGGGCAGTCTTAAAATATGTGGCCTTACTTGTTTCTCAGTCTCAGATGTGTAATTTGGGTGTGTCAACAAGATATCTATATCACCACTTGAAGCTGCTCCTGAGTTAAATTGAACACATTTTCTTAGATGACACCATATCATTGTTTTTTTTAAAAAGCAAAAAGCATTTACCCCTCCTGTAGCTTCCACAAATCGTCCCAATGTATTCCTCATCAATTTTAAGCAGTTCTCCAAGAATTAGTTTCTAAAAATGGTTTCACATTTAGTGAACAACAACATGGCAAGAGTATATGATCATTATTTACCTCCATCTTTTCCATTTCAACTCTTGGAATTCTTTTCTCAAATTCTTCAAAATATCTGCAAAAACAACCAAAACTATGTAAAACGGCCTAAAAACAGCCATATTTAACTATCTCAACAAGAGACTACTTACCTTAATCCAATTTGCTGGTGGTGATTTAACTTGTGCTCAATTTTTTTCAAATCTACAAGACAAGTAGGAGAAGCAAGTAATTAGATACTTGAATTTATACCAAACTTGCATAAGATAAAACAAACCTTCCAAGGTTTTCACGCCTTCCTCATAAAACTTTCTTGCAGCAGCAGGGCTAAAATTCAAATCCAAAGAACAAAAAGATATTAAGTCATTGAGGTTGTGAATAGAACGACTCACATTATTAAAATTGTATGAAACAATAAGTGTATGAAATAATGCAATTAAATAATACGCACAGACAAATAATAAACTGTGAAACCACCTACCCAATTCCAGTGACTCTAGTTAGAAAATTAATAGAAGAACTGGTATCATCACTACGAATCTAAGAAGGAACACAGTCATGCAATTATTAGTACACGAGTTGGAGAAATTGGTTGCAGACTTTTTATAGATTTAATACCTTTTCCAATTTCCTTAGTTTGCCAGTTTGAAGGAATTCGTCGATCTTCTCTGCGATTTTAGCCCCCACGCCGTCCTGTTAAAAGAGAAACAAAACACAGTGATCAATTTATTTAAATCTATCTCAGCAGAATGACAATTTGTGAACAATACATACCAATTTTTTTTGCCTCTTCTCCACTTTTGATTTTTGTTGGGGTATTTTGCAATAGTTGATGCTGCTTTCCTATATTGCAATGAGAGATTAGACCAGAGGTGTCCAAACTTTTTCATCGAGGGCCACATCTCAAAACATATTCGAAGCGGAGGGCCACAGACCAGTGATGAATGCAGTGCGGTGCTTTTTTACACAGCTTTGACGGAGCCGCTGTGTATTAATAAGGCTTGAAACACATTCATTTTAGGTCTATATCACACTGCAATGTGATGTTTGATGGTGATAGTGGTAGAAATAATATAAATACTGCTGTTAAAAGATCAATTGTTATGATCAATTGGGTCAATTCAGCAGGAGGCTTGAGGGCCAATAAAAACTGGTCTGAGGGCCGCATTTGGCCCCCGGGCCTTAGTTTGGACATCCCTGGATAGACCTTTTCCTCTAAAACTGCACAAATGTATATCTGTATATCTATATCTGAGCACATCTTACCTGTATGCATTGTATTTGTGAATTGCCCTGTTTACGTTCTTCTCGTAGTTGGCAAGTTCTGTACACATAATTGCAAAATATAAACGAGTAAACAAACCAGCTATAATAAAATACTATTACAATATATTACATGGGCAAACTATCTTGTGCTATGTATTGCATTTTAACAGATATTTGCATTTGTTTAGGAGAAAATAAAGTACGTGGAAAGGTAGCTGCAAAGAGTGAAATTATTATTATTTAAACCCATCTCTTCTGACTATACCCACATCTTGCAAGCTAAGCACCAACCCTTTAACTCACCAACAAGAAAGTCTGTGATTCCTTCATTTAGGGATTCTTGGGGCGCCTTCCTCTTACTCATGTTTATGTTTTATGTTAGAATATGCCCCCGTTTATCTATATATGAAGAAATACTTCAACAAATATATTTATACCCGAAATAGCTACTAGCCTAGCTAGCTCTGTGCTAAACAATGCAGAAAGAGCGATGGGGGCAGGGCAGCGCGTGCGCAAACGTCATCACATGCTGAATTTATGACATCATCTTAAAGCAAAACTACCCTTTAAAAACATACATTTATTTTAAACAAAACCTTTTCATTTTCAAAACGATTTTAGTGTCCGTGTTTGCTTGATTCAAAAGACTTTTTTTTTTTTTTTTTTGCACGGTTATGAACTGATATAGCCTTTTACATATGTACAAAATAAGCAATTTTACAATAATACATCATGAGCCAGCTGATGCAAACCATAGCTACAATGCAATATCAAAACAATAAAAATTATGAATATAGCACATTTAAAAAATTGGGCTTCTGTCTTTACAAAATCTCATAAATCTGTGGTATTTGGATTTCTCATGTTGTTAAAAATCATTTTTTACATAAACTTTGTCCCTAGAAAATATTTTGATGGCTTCCTCGAGCTCAGAAAGTCTGCAATCAAGATGAGCCTTTCGAGTTTGTACACTTAGGTTGTCTGCTTTGAGGGGAAGTGAAAGTAGCTCAGACACCAAGGAGCGGTGGCCTATGGGAAAATCAAAATCAGTGGTTGTGTACATTTTGTAGAATGGGTACATGTAATAAAATGTTTGTTTACTTTCTTTGAGGGATTTAAGAGTTTCCTGTCTCTCGCTCTCAGGCATCAGTGTGTGACCGGCTGGAGCAGATGGATCAGGGGCATTCCTCCTTCGCTCTTCTTCTTCTCTCCTCCATTGCTCCTTTCTTTCCTCAAGACTATGCACAAAGTTAGTATAAAAGTTCATAAAAAAATACAGCCAATTTACAATCTAGCATATGCCTTTTATTTATGTGCAATGCTTTTTGGAGCCACTTACCTACTGAGTGGACTTGTCCTTTGACTGCACTGGGAATAGGTTTTTCCTTAAGGCTTGACAAAGACTGAGAACGACGCAGCGCTGTTTTCCCTGCAGCCTTTGCATTATGTTTTATGAAGTTTACGGTCTGGCCTTTGAACCAAAAACTGAGTGCATAACAGTAACACAGAAGAAATAATAATAATCAATCAATACAGTTAGGTCAATCAATACCGACCAACATTTCATAAGAAAGAAGCATTTAAAGAACTTCAAATGTAAAACTTTCTGGCTCATTGTTAGCATGACAATAGCAATGTTTATGATTTTTTAAGATTTAATGATTTATAACAAATGTATATCATTATTGTACATTTAGTTAATTGTAAACTGTAATATTGATCTTTGACAACTTAGTAACAGAAGCAAGTCCATTTACTTCCTGTTCAGAATTGCTGACCTGATTCTAACATGGTCAAAATGGTCTCATAAAAGTTGATTTTGCCAATTATTATGGATTACTCACTTGTGGATTCTTGTCATTTTTAAAGTTACATGATACTGAGCGCCGCAAAACTTTGGGAGAAGTTTGTGATGCCCCATGTGCCTTTAGAAAGTTTTGACACTGAGGTTTGATTGCTGAATGTGGAATCTGCATTTAAAAACAAAAATAATTAGAACTTGCATTGCTAAAGGTAAATATTTGTGATTGTGTCCCCTTGTTATTCATACCTGTAGCTGTGTCGTTACTTTTGAGGGAACATGAAGATACTTTGAAGAAAGAGCTTTGACTGGAGCATGGCGTGACTGTGTGATCTCAGCCTGCTGCTCTCTGTAGCGTTTTTGGATCTCCCTGAGTCGCCGCACATTCTCTTTACCAAAATCCTGTACAAGATGTTCTATGGGTCATGGAAATTCAAATGAAAAGTTAAAAAATGGTAAAGTAAGTAGTTTGCATATTTTCTTGAGTTAAAACTTAAATTCAAGTTACTCTGCTTAGGAGTATAAATGAAAGGGGCATCATCTAGCTTGAGCAACTCGCCCACAACCCCTTTTTTTCCTCTTTCCAAAATATGAGCAGCATTTGGGCCAATGCGGGGATGCTGAGCAGGAGTGCGAGCAGTGTAGAAGCCTGGATACAACACAGGGTCTGGAGCAAGTGGTCCTGACAACAGACTTCCATCATGCTGCCCCTCTAAGCGTCCACGAGCTGTACAAATATCAAGATGAAAATGATTTGCTCTAGTACAATGTAATAATTACTTAGCTAATATAAAGTTTAGCTCCAGAAAAACAACAAACCTGAATTTGTACGTTTATAGAGTTCAGGGAAAAGAGAAGGATCAGGAGGGATTGGCCCAGATATTGATGAAGGACCCTCACACATTGTACCCTGTAAATGAAGTCAAAATGATTGAGGCAAGTTTCTATAAATTTGAAGGGTCTACACGAGCTAGTAATAATAAAGTATGTACAATAGGATACCACTCCAACTTACAAAGTTTAAATCCAGGCTCAAAACAATTGTTTAGCTGTGCATGTGACTAAAAGGTTTTTATTCTGCACTTTTCTCCTTTAATGTTAATTTTATGGTGATTATTTGTGATCATTTATGTGTAGATTTGTTGAATTGTGATTTGAATGTGTTTGAATTTCTTATTCTGTAAAGCACTTTGAATTACTTTGTGTACGAATTCTGTTATACAAATGATCTTGCCTTACCTTGCCTTGCCTATAGTCAAATTTCCTTTAAGAACATGTAATAAAGACATAAATATATAGGTAGTGGAATACAAGTTTGAAGTAACATATAAGAGTAAATTTTGCTACCAAATGTTAGCATCAACAGCTAGCCTAATGTTAGCTATGTTAACTAATTACACAAATCCTATCTTCTACTCTGGTTTATTAAACAAAGCAGCAACCTTCACAGAACAAAGCTATTGTTATAAGCTTATCGTTTGTTTTGACAACGTTAAACTACGATTAAAAGCACAACATAAACACCACCTACTGAACGTGTACCTGAAATGTGCCTTTATCATCGGAGGTGTCTGATGGCGCTTGTTGTGCGTCACCATGGCGACGGCGCTCAGCCGCAGACCGCACGCGCTCTTCTCCTGATCACGTGTAACTTTAATGTTTTAATACATTTAACTAATCCTAACTCATCCTGCTGGTACCATTTACTGATGGCTAACTGTAAAGGACTGTAGTATCAGTCTAGCTTCTCCGAGGTAAAGAAAGTACCCATTTAAAACGCAAACTAAAGCTGATAAATGTTATTGAACAGCGCCCCGTGCGGCCTAGCGGTGTACTGTGTAAAGCGAAAGAGGGATACCCACAGAAACACAAAATAGATTTTATAGCATCAGTTAATAATTTGGATTTAATACGTCATACAGTATTATCAAGTACACTGAAGTTTCTGAAAGCTAGCTATAAAAACATATCTAGCACTTTTTTTTTTTTTTTTTTGATAAATGGACATTGTGTTCTACAGGTTCTTGTCGAGGCTCTTCCACTATTTCAGTTAAGGCCCTGCTGATGTTCTGCACGTTTTTCTCTATTTACACTGAATTGGTGCCTTTAGCAAATATACAGCATCATAAACTATATAAAAGCACATGTCAGTTTTCTAAATGCTAATACTACACACTGGCCCCGCCCCCAGGCTCGGTCCAGGCTGTGACGTAGTGACGCTGTGACGTTGCGCCTGCTGTTTGTCTGTGAGCTGCTCCTTCTCTGTGTCCCGCTGCTCGGAGCAACTGCAAACTCTGCACACTCCGTCCCAAAAAAAACAGGTAAAGAATACTGGTGTCATGTTTTATTTATGTGTTTATCAAGATATTTGAGCTGCTTTTGAGCTTTACTGCATGTGGACCCTGCCATGCAGTCACACCATCAGAGCACAGGGCAGTATGACAGTTACATTGGGAGTCAGCTCATTTGCCCTTTTAGCTTCAGTGTAATTGTTTCTCTTGTGAAGACTCTCAGTTTGGATGTGCTGCGACAAAATTAAGCAAATTCTCTATATTTAGGCCACTTTAATTCTATATTTTATTCTGGTGATCAATTGGGACTGAAACCATAGGCCTGCATTTTGATGAAGTAATGACCCTACATAAGAAATAAAAGTTTTTAAAATACAGTATTTGGGCCAAACTATGCTGGAACAATGGAAGCAGTGAACCTTGTTCCATATGGAGAAGGGACAGGGTTCATCTATGCAACATGATGCCATAAAAGCTAAACATCTTATGCTTATCAGTCTGTTGGATTCTGCGTTTGAAGCCACCCTTGTCTGTAGGTCATTGTGCAATACCTTAGTGACTTGTAGCGTTTATTTGAATTGATCAAAAGTTTAAATCATCCTGTCACAGCTGGGGAATTTGTCACTTTTACTTGTTGTGTCCTGAACGTCCTTATGGTCAATGGGCACATCACTCCTTTATTTACTACATTGAAGTTATAAATTGCACTTGACCTTATCTCAGACATACCTCGTGCTGCAGGCCTACCACACATGCTGCACTAGTTGTTGGCAAAATGATTGGTCACTAGTGTCACCGCCTCTGCTTGTCTGACAGACACTCTATTATTTCCACTAAAGTAGGCTATAAACTATACAATACACTGTTTATTATAATAAAATTCTCAGTCATAAACACCCTGACAAGTTCAGAAATAATAAATAATAATAGGGTATATGAATGTTTTTGCCCTTGTGTGATAATGTGTCCTGCTCTCGTCTGCTTTTCTTTTTGTTTATAGTTGCTATTTGACCTTTGAGCTTCACTGTTGTAGTGGATGACAGTGTTGTGGAAATGGCTGCCTAAGGCTAAACACTATTTACAGTAAAAAAAAAAATCAAAGTAGCACATGGCTCGCAGTGTCTTCTTCTATAGTTCTCAGTCTATTGAAAACAATGGAATTTAAATGAGCATTCTTTATGTAGTGTTAAACTAACACAAAATAAAGAGTCAAGTCAGTTTTAAAGCCATACTCACGTGTTTTTTAGTGTCAGATTCACCTGGGCTAAATATATCCTGGTGAGGTGGACTGTCGAAGGCTGAGGAAAATGACAGGGCATATCTGTTGCTTTACATAGCTCGTGCTTAAAATGTTACACTTCTGATGATTAAACAAGATTTTTTCAAGTACATTTAAATTGTTGTTTTCTGTTGTCTATTGTACACAACTTTATTTTTTTTCTTGGCTATTACTTTTGTTGCCTTTACATGTATTCTTTGTAGCTAATGTTCCCATGTGCACAGCATGCCGTCTCTCTCCAGGAGGCCTGTTATTTCCTGCTAAGATTCACAGCAGTAAGAGCGATATTTTGCACATTTTTCAACAGTAGGACCAAGAATGGGACCACTTTCTTACTGGCTTTTTATATTTAGGTGTTTCCATAGTTTAAGAGGAAATGAAAGTCATAATATTTTAACAGGTTTATAGTCAAATTACTAAGATTACGTTTTGACTCACCGCAAATTAGTAAACAGAAAGTTTTAGTTCATTTATGAATTTATTTCGAGCAGATTAATGAACCCAAGAAGTAAGTATATATTAATCCAGTTAATGTACATTTAGTTTTTTTTTTCCTTATACAATCTCGAAAAGGAGTGGGAAGAAGACAACTTGTTTAGTTAGTGTAATAAACCAATACATTACGGTATTTATGAGAGAGCATTAGATTGAGTTAAACCACACATACCTAAGTAAAGGTTTACCATGCCCACTTCCACTTTCTATTTTTGAAGCCATGGCAGAGAAAGAAGTGAAGAGTGTGGTGCCTCCTGTGGTGCCAGTAGTGCCAGTGGTGCCTGCTGTGCCAGCTGTACCTGTGGTGCCACTGGAGCAGGCAGAACAAAAGAAGCAATCAAAGAGCAAAGACCATTGTAAGACATGTCAGCACCACGCACCAAAGGCTCATGGTGAGTCAGGGCATGTTCATGTGAGGTGGAGGACATGTTGGCTGCATCATGATCTGCTTTAAGGATAAAGATATATGTGTAATTTGACTTTTACGTTTAAGTCATCTTTACACTGGCATGGTTTACTGCGTAGATTAACAGTTGTCTTCTTGGCCAGCGGCTGCTGTCTATAACATACATCACCAGTAAAGATGTTGCCAAACTGCATCTGAAACGTGGAAGCTGCAGCTTTCCATAGCTTTCTGTTGGTTACACGTTGTCCCTGATGTCTTCAGTGTATTTATATGTCCTACTTTCTTGAGTAGTTTATCATTTGGTTGCCAGTGGCATGTTGCCAAGTTTTGTGTGAGAGAAGACGACGGACCACAGCAGAGTATTACTGATGTAGTCCTTTGGCTTGGACTTTCATCTCACTGGACAAATACTGAAGAAACAGGTTTGTAAACTACCTGGTCAAAAAGTGAAATAAGCAAGAGCACCCCATCTCCTCAATCTTTGAAATATATCATCTTTGGGTATATATAATGTGTCAACACATTGTATATTTATACATTTAAAATGTTTTGTCAGAGTTAAACTTAAAAAAGCACTATATATTTGGTGAGTAATTTTATTTCCGATTTAAAGGAAATGATGCATTTATATCAACAAATCTTCTCCCTCAGGAAGTATGGCCGTCCCTCCCGCGTACTCAGACTTGGGCAAATCAGCCAAAGATATCTTC
This sequence comes from Periophthalmus magnuspinnatus, assembly GCF_009829125.3. NCBI lineage: Eukaryota > Metazoa > Chordata > Actinopteri > Gobiiformes > Gobiidae > Periophthalmus > Periophthalmus magnuspinnatus. The sequence goes on along the minus strand of NC_047134.1, from coordinate 10,529,277 downwards.
GGCAAAGGGTTTGGTGAGTTATAAAACACAGTTTATGCATAAATACAGCATGTAATTTTGACACAGAATATAATCAGTTATGATCATAGAACGTCCGATAGATGACACAGTATTAGTTTTTCTTATAGTTTTCCCTTTACATTTGTCTGCAGGCTATGGAGTGCTGAAGCTGGACATCAAGACAAAGTCTCAGAATGGTGTTGTAAGTAATAAGTGGAATTTTCTCCACCATTTCATGGTGATAATTCGCTTAGAATGCTATAGCTCGTATGTAAGAGTTGGGTCATTGACATTATTGAATAAATGTACTTTTATTCAGTCCTACCCTCTCTTTTAGACATTGCATGAAAAAGAAAACAGTGTATGGAAAGATGCACAGGGGTGAATGTGTTGATTCTACTGTAAAAAACACTTTTCTTCTTATTTATCTGATGTCTTTAGGTTAATGCAGTGTCAGTCTTTGAATGGAGCAAACCTCTATGTAGTTCAGGCTAACCCTCAGTCTTTTGTCTTTTTCTGCTTCCTGTGTGGATGTCCTTTCAGATGGTAAGAATGAGTGTGTATGTAATGATTAAACAGATGTGGTCAAAGGTAAACCCGTGCTTGTGTGAGGATCTTTAGGCACTGTTTATATTATCTATTCACAGTTATCACCTCATGTTGTAGCATGTATCACTTTATTAGCTCAGTATTATTTTTTCTTCACTTGTGCACTTGTATAGTTTAATAGATTTGATTGTTATAGAATTTGTTTTCTATATGTTTGTCTACATCTCAGATGGAGAACAGGGAGCAATGTTGAGCCACTATTTTTGAAAGAAATGGAAAATGCTCATATGCTTTGCAAAGTCAACCATATTGACTTTATGCTTTCTTGAATCATATCACCACCGTTGATGCTATAGATTAAAGTGAAATATGACATTGGTGTTGATTTCAAACTGTACAATCTTTTATTTCCCAGTACTTACTTTACATTAACCATAAACCAGGCCAAAACGTCTCCCTGTTGAATCTTTGCATCAAATTCTATTTGGCGATATTGAGACCCAACCATATCATTGACTATTAGAAATGACTGAATCTCTATTTCTGTTCAGATTTGTGTAGACACACCATAGAACACACACCTGCCCTTCTCACTAAAGGTGTTTTATACTATTTGGCATCACATACCCCACGGCCTGTTCACTTTCCCATTATAAAGTGTATGTTCCATTATAACAATATCTGAAATTATTTTTGCATTTGATTTTGTCCTTCAGGAGTTTGCCACTTCTGGATCCAGCAACACGGACACAGGAAAGTCTGGAGGTCACCTGGAGACCAAGTATAAGCTGAGTGACCTGGGCCTCAGTTTCAACCAGAAATGGAACACAGACAACACTCTGACCACCGAGGTCACCATAGAGGACCAGGTCAGTGCTGCTCAATGGATACACATCTCTTTATATTTTTATCCAAATTAATACATTTGTATAATAACACCCTTCAAATATATGGTTGAAGTAAAAATGTACAAATGTTGAGGTTTAAAACAAGCAACGCCATAATAATTCATTTGTAGATAATATTTAATCATCATTAACACATTTTCTTTCTTTCTGTAGCTGGCTAAGGGTTTGAAGCTGGGTTTGGACACATCGTTTGTGCCTAATACTGGGTAAGCCATGTCATCCGGATGATAAATGTTATTGAGTATCAGTCAATCAATCAAATCAAGTAACATACAAGTTATTCATCCTCTAGGGGCAATTTAAATAGTAGTCATTAAATATTACAAATTTACCTTTATACACTGTACGCTAATAAGCATAACTAAAACCTCTGCTATGCTTTTGTGTGAGACCCTTCTCTTTCAACATGTAGCATAAATAATTATTCTTGTTTGTTTTATTTTTAGGAAGAAAAGTGCCAAACTGAAGAGTGCATACAAACGTGACTGCATTAACGCTGGTTGTGACCTGGACTTTGACATGGCGGGCCCCACTGTCCATGCAGCTGCGGTGTTGGGGTACGAGGGCTGGTTGGCTGGATACCAGATTGCCTTTGACACTTCCAAATCTGTATTGACCCAGAACAACTTTGCTATTGGATACAAGGCTGGTGACTTTCAGCTACACACTAATGTGTAAGATAACACACATATCACAACTTATCAGAACATGGCAGATATTTGTAATGCTTTTCTATATTAAAAAGGACATGTTTCTTTTTGTTTTCAGCAATGATGGCACAGAGTTTGCTGGTTCAATTTACCAGAAGGTGAACAGTAACTTGGAGACAGCTGTTAATTTGGCCTGGACAGCTGGCAGCAATAACACACGCTTTGGTATTGGTGCAAAATACCAGCTGGACAAGGATGCGTCTGTGTCTGTAAGCAACTCAATTTGTGATGTATAGATAGAACAAGGGACGTTCAAGTTCAAAGATGAATAGGTTTCTTTTTATATGTGATAATCAATGTTTCCTTTACAGGCCAAAGTTAATAACACCTGCCTTGTTGGGGTTGGATACACACAAACACTCAGGCCAGGTTTGCATTACATTACATCTTTTCAAAAATGCATAACTAAATCTTAACTATCAAAATGAACTAAACGGCCTTTATTTTACCTTTTATCAGGGGTGAAACTCACTCTATCAGCTCTAGTTGACGGGAAGAATGTGAATGGTGGTGGACACAAGATCGGTCTGGGCTTTGACTTGGAGGCGTAAACGGGGAACGCCTGAGAGACGACCAGCGACATGCCTTTCCCCGGAGATGGAAACCCCAAGTCATAAACTGTCATCCAGTCTACTACAATTTTGGCCTTAACTCTTCCACCTCAATGACCATTTGTACTGTAATTTTAAAGAAAGCATTATTTTGAATGGTTTTCAGATGTACAGTTTTGACAGCAATACAGTTTATAGGAGAAAACATACCGTACCAACTGTTTTAATATGCTCAAATGTATCTAAGTGCACTTTTCATTTCTTTCATTATGAAGTCAGGCGTGAAGCACCTTATTACTCCTCAGCTCACTTCTGTTTTTCATTAGGATTTCGAACATTTTTAACAATAATCTGTTCCCCTCGATGTTGTATTGTTGCATGCCTTTTTTGTAACCCTAGTGTTACATAAATTAGGACAGAAATTGTATAAAGACTTATTGAAGGCTTGGGAATGAATAACAAATGAATGGTCTAGGTCTAAGTGGCCACCTCTTTACCTCAGTACACTAACACAGTTTTCATGCTGTGAGGATTTTCCAGCTTAATTGTTTTATCAAACTTGTTTGGTGAGGTACTCTTTTGCATGTTGTGTATCCAGTGTGTCTTGACTAAAAACGTGGCATTACAGTTAATTTGTGCAGTGTTCAAAAAGAGTAGTCAGTATGTAACTACTCTTTTCAACAATAAACCCATGGAATAAAGAATGTCAAACAATATAGTACCCATTGTTTCATGTTTAACGACATTCAAAAAGGTCCAATAGGGAGTAAAATATATATTTATATTTACTGTAATGTACAAAGATTAAAGGGTAGAAAACATCAGACATTTACATAATTCATAAAACAGTAAATAATCCTTTCATCAGCTTTTTTTTTACACTTAGGAGAAACCTTTTCTGGAGCTTTAGGGCCGATAGACCCTAAAACATGTAAGTACAGTATCACCTCACATAGAAAACAACCATCAACTAGCTAATCTATTACCAGCTATATTATATTTATAGAGATTTGGCCTTACCAGTTGAGGTTGCATTGGCGTGGTGATCATATAGTTTCTAAAATGTATGGTCTTTGTTGTCAGCTTAAGAGTAAAACGCACAGAGTCGCACTGGTTTTGTACAAGGTGCACAGAAACATGTTCACATCGTGTCCACAAGGAGGGAGCAGAGTACAGCACAATCTCTCCTCTTCATGACAGATCACTGGAGAAACTTTGGTCATCCTGAAGCCACGTCCATTCCCGCAACATCTGATCAAATAGTATACTTTTTAGACCAAATGTATTATTAGTTTTTTGTTGAAGAAATAAAGAGAAATAGACGATACCTCCATACTGCTTTCTGATTCCTGGATTGTGTCTTGAAGCAAACTTTGGAGACGACTTTCAAATGTCCTACTTTCCTCCACAAGAGACTCATCCCTACTTAAAGAAACATATAAGTCAACAAATACACATTCTTATATAGTGTTTTATATGTAAATGCACTAAAAACTCACGGTTGCTGAAGGCTGTGTCGTGGAGTTACTAAATGTGGCACAGAGGTCCGTAAACCTTCTGGACTTCCACTTACAGGACTGCGAACTTTACTCTGCACAAAAAACAACATTTTAGCACTTAAATTTTGATAATCCCAGTCTTTAGATTCAAAACATGTACATAAAAACACATTTGGGAGTATTTTGAAAGGCGAAGAGGTACTATTTCATGTTATTTATTTATTTTTTTGTGTAGGCCTCTCATGATAATTACTGTAATGACTTATTCAGTAAATGAAAACTTAACAATAGTATTTTAGGCTCAGTACTTAAGTCTTTCACTGTGCCATGTATATTTTGCAGCAGCTCATATTCTTCGAACAATATGGTTTATTTAGAAAAAGTGTTTACTGCTTCCAGGTTATTGTGTCGGTGGCAAAAAGTGGTCAATGTTTCTGTCGCAATATATCACAAATGAATTGTATTTTCATGACAGACACGGTCATGACTTAAACAGATCAATACTTCTGTGATACTTTGGGTTTTGGTAGGTCTTGTGTTTGTTTAATTTTGAGTAAATTCTTTCCACATTTCTGTCCTCCAGTGAGTTAGTCCTTGATTAGAACTAATGCAATACTTAAGTCCTGCTATAGACCTGTTTTACGTCTATTTTATACCGGTGCAGCCCTGTTTCAGACACGGTTTAGACCTGGTATTAAGCCCAATACTATATTAGGTGGTATTTGCTGTGACGACTTTTAAAACCACTGAAATAAATAGCGTTTTGTGTGTGGTTGTCATGGTGATATATCTCCGTACACAGGCCACTCTGAGCAGGTTCCACAGCTCCCTCTGTCTTTTCTCCTGCAGAGTCATGAGGACCTGTTCGCTCTCCACCATCTTCTGCACCACCTCCTCCATTTTGGGCAGCAGCTCCATCACACGTTTTCGACACAGAGCAGTTTTACTGCCAAACAAGACAAAATGCTGGGTTTCAAATGACATAAAAATGATTAGGTTCAACTGCATTTGTAAATTCACTTCATAAATATTTATTATGAGAATACCATGGGAAATTGTGCCCTTGTCCCTCCTCCGTGACTTTATATACTTTATACTTGATATATAATATAGTGGGAGTGTAACAGTATCCACACACCTGGCTAAGTTACAGATCAGGGGCCTCATTAATAAAGCTTCCTTACACATTACACATTGCATAGCCGCCCTCTACAAGCTCTTGTTTGAACTCCTGGTTTTAAAAAAATGCAGGGAAAATTCGGGTCAAGTTCGAACAGTGGGCTCATGTGCGGTGTCAGTCACTCTGGCAAAGGTAAGGTGTGGGAGCTGCGTTTACTCCCAGTGCTTCATTAAACTAAAACCTCACTCATGTGCTCTGTTATCTCTCAGGGCACATCGTTATTTCATCCTCTCTGTGGTGGCTGTGAGTCTATGGTCACAGTGGAGACCAGCGCTGCACCGGGAAAGTGCATACGCTCGTGCACAAGAGTGGGCACAGGCTTCAAATGCATGATATTGCTCAGAATAATTAGTGTTTTGGCCACCTGCTTAAATGAGCAAATCTGATCAGGCATTTCCTCAAACTCTCTTTACTTCTGCTCCTTTGCACGAGTGTCGTCTTTTGTATCTCGAGACTTTGTGGAGAGTGCGCGCCAGTGTTCTAGCTGACGCAAAGATAAGCAAAGTGCTGCGCCTAGTAGGCCTTTTATAAATCCCGTGTCTGGTGCAGAAGGCAGCTACACAATGCATAAGCAGGCTTTATAAATGAGGCCTCTGAGCGTGTTTTGGTAGGTATTCTTATAGTAATAGCAAAAACTGAGTAAATACAAAATGGATAAGTTCAGTGCATTACAGACAAAGCAACAGCATCTCCAGTGGGTCAGAGGTAGAGGAGCCACAGCCCCTAAAGTTACATAATGCTCTTTTAAACTCAACCTATTAGACTTTTTTCTTATGAAGAACATTCAGACATTATTCAATACCTGAGATGTGTGTAGAAGTCTCTGACCTTCTTCTCAAAAAACTGTACAGCCTGGACTACAAGTCGCACGACCTCACGGCCGTCTCCTGAACATCTTTGGTCTAAGGAGAGAGTGAAACAATACTGACACATTTCCAATTAAGCTTATGGTCTAGAGTAAAGTTTTAAGTCCTCACCTCTGGGTTTTTCTCTGAGCTTGCGGAACATCTCCATTGCTTTTCCTTCACTGTAAATTCAAACAGGAAAGACACAACACAGTGGTTTCTTAAGCTGTTGATTTGGGTTACTTTGGTGAATGAGAAATATGTTTAGACTTACAGTGTGTCCAGTGCCTCTCCACTTCTCTGTCTCTGCACATCCACAATATCAGGCTGTAGGTGCATCATCTCATCCTCAAGTTCATTGACCTTGGCCTGGACACAGTTAAAAGCTTCTATCTTTTGTTTCTTACTGAACTAAATAGGCCAATATTGAAGCATACCTGACCACAGCTTATAGCAGTCTGCTCCATCTCCCTCCAAACACAAAGCAGTTTCTCTGATGCTGAAAATATAAAATACACTTATTTACTTTACATAGAAAAGCACTAAGGTATTATTCTGTGAAGGATGCCTGGGTTTCGAGCAGACATAAGATTTTGTGTCCTTAAACTGCACAGCTTAATTATATAATGTGATGTAAACAATAACATGGCAGTGGGACAATTAGAGACAAAACAAAACAAATATGTCAATCATTTTTGGGACTAATCCGGTGACGATATTCATCAGACACTAAAGTAAAGAAATGTCACTTCATAACCTTATTTAGATTATACTGTAATGTTGATGTTTTGGAGCCTTTTAAACTGCTTTTGTTCAATATGTTAAAAAATATACTTGATATTCAATGTATTTCTAAATAACAGTAACTCCCCCCTCCCTGGAAACAAATCTTTATAAAGAAAAAAGAAAAGAGATGTCGATTTCTGACAAACCAATTCCAGTGGCAGTCTGCTCCTGGTATTTGTCCATGTCTATGTGAAGGCTGGTTGTGAAGAAATCCAGTTTGGCCATAAGCCTCTGGTGCATTGAGACCATTTCAATATTCTGTTTGGATAAAGAGGAGTTGTGTCTCAAAAGACTCATGCTGAAAGTAAAATCATAACAAATAAAACAGTTACCTAAACAGTGTGAGCTACATAAACATACAGTATGTGAGTGATTCTGTAACATACATAGCAGCTTTCTGGCCCTGTTGCAGCCTTTGCCAGTCTTCTTTCAGACAGCGGATCGTGTGCCAAGCCTGGCCACAAGTCCTCCTCAGGGGACTGTATTGCAAAATGTGACTGGGGTCATTTTCTACAACAAAAACAAAAATTATATATTGGATTACCAAAGAATTTCTTTACAGGCAGTTCCAAAAGGTAGCTTTTCTTAGTTTATTTATTTAAATTTTTTTAATAAATACATTTTTGGGAAATGTACTCACGAACAAAGCGTATGTTTTCAGGGAGAGGGCGAGGAGTAAACTGAGGTTCATAGTTACAGGAAGAGCGATCAAAAAGGAAAACCATTGGGAAATCGGTCCTTCGCCCGTCTATTTCCTGAAAACAAAAGATGCTTAGGGTGAGTCACAGCATTAACACCCTGTATAAGTCTCGAGTGAAGATTGTCATTACAGCGTAGTCGACAGCGCACTGCAGAGCCAGTCCCTGTGGCTCCAGGGCCAGTCCTGCCTCCAGCAGCAGCTCCTGATTCGCTACTGGGATGTTGGAATCTTTTTCAATTCTTTTCTGCAGTTCAGCCACTGTCTCTTTCTCCGACACAGAATAAACAAGCGTTTTTGTTGTCATCATGTTTAGGACACGAACCAACTGACAAACATAGAAAAGAGTTGAGCACATTGCTACACCAGTTGTAATGATTTTTGGAAAAAAATTTCAAACCTTGAGTTTCAATATGAGCTCTAGTTGAGAAAAACCGTCACTGGGAGTAACATTTTTATCCTTTCCTCTCTCCTGTGGTGACCATTTGAGCATTAGCTTTAGCCACCTCTCCAACTTTTCCAGTAACAGACTGTTAAGAGTAATAGCCTTAGAATCAGTCTCATAAACTCTCACTGTACATTTTAATGTGCACATTTTTTACCTGTTGAGATTATTGGGCTGTGGCAGGTGCTTATAGAATCGTACTTCTCCTGCAAGGTCCTCTTGGACAACGATGTCATCATCTTGTTTGTGTCTGACTTTGTTGTGCCTAAAACAAGACATTTTTTTGAAATATGTTTACATGTTTCTACAACGATGTGTAGCATTATATCTTCATTTACACAACACATATCAAAAGCTAATAAATATCCATGCCAATAAAAATCTGCAGATTTTGAAATATGGGACAGTTTTATGGCAGTGTTGCTGTTTAACGCCCATTGACATTGGCACAGCTTGCACATCCTAGTATTCTTTCTTTCTTCGAAGCTATTGTTTATATATGCAGCTGGCATGATGAAATCTCATCATGTAAACATACTCGAGTACTTTCAGTCAAGATGATAGATTGATAGATGTTATAATGGAAAATCTACAAAGTAGAAAAAGCTTAAACATGTTTCTACCAAGGAACAGGCTGCCATGTTGGTAAAAAGGGACGAAATCCTGTGATGCACTCAAACACCAAAGTCCCAAAGCTCCAGTAGTCCACAGTGTAGGTGTAACGCTGCCTCTCTATGAGCTCAGGAGCCTAAAGAATGAAAATATACACATATTTATATCTTTCTAATGTTTAAAATAATGCTTTTATTGGTACTTCTGCTCACCAAGTACTGCAGTGTTCCCACAAATGAGATACACAAACTGCTTGCGTCCAGCTCCTTTACATATCCAAGATCTATAATCTTGTGAATCAACTTGAAAAAATAGATGAGAAATACAAGTAAAACACATGGGTGTCCTGTGACAAAACACAGCACAGGATCAACAGGATATAACTTGGTGTCTGACCATAGTTACAAAAATAATAATAATAAAACTAACAGGGTCATATTCAACACTTCCGTCAGAATTAGTTTTAGGATGGGAGGTTTCCATATTAACTATTAGGAGCAGGACTTTATGTGTTCAGATTGCCCTGGTTAAATGTGCCTGCTCCACACAGGGCCCATGTGGGGACAAAAACCCTTTATATGACCTCTTTGTTGTGGTTTGGGTGGATTTGGCAAAACAACACAGTTCACAGGGTCTCTAACTCACTCGCTTTTCTCCCTGCTGCAGCACAATGTTTTCTGGCTTCAAATCTCGATGAATGATCCTCTTTTGGTGGAGATACATCAGAGCGGATGCTAATAAATAAAACAGATAAAACAGAAAATTATCTATAAATACAATTAATACAGTTTAATTGATGACTGAACTGTACTTTATGATTAAGACATGATAAAAAGTAGAATATCAGCGTTAGAAAACACAACACAATGCACAGTTAAAGCGTGTAATTTTCTTTCAGGATAATAAAAAAAAAATACATTTAAGTATATTTGTGTAGGCAACAATCTAAATGTGATCAAAGTGTTCAAAAGCAACACCATGTAACTTTCTAGAGGTGGAAATAGAACGTTAAAATCATGCTTCAGGAATATTTTCCAAGGAGACATGTTTTATGCCATAGTGTGGAATATTAAAGCCAGAGAAACAGCATTTCTATGGAAACAAAAGGACGCCAAATGCGTGTCAGTTTTGTGGAGCCTGCATACTTTTATTTTAGTCCATTTCTTGGGAAAAAAGTTACACTGTGGGGGTTTGAGTTGCCACCCAATGTTTTAATAGCACAGACTGTTGCTGTACATGAGTTTTGGGTGTGGATAACATACATGCCTCTGCCTTGACTCGTGCTGTTGGGGCACACACAAGGGGATCGTGCTTTATCAGTAAATATTTTTGTGGAAAAAACGAGGTAGTTTCAGCGAATTTGTTTTTGTAAAGAAATGTGTTCATACAGCCCACCCTCACGCATGTTATGTAAGTAAGTGTAAGATAATCAGGGTGACTAATGTCTCCAACTCAGGACCAGTGGACGTCACAGAGGAGTTGCTAGTCTATGACCATTTCCAGCTTAGGAAACTACTCACTGCTAGTTTAGTGCGTCAGGCTATCAACCTTTCAACCACTGCACGTATGACGTAAAAGTGCGACTAGTAAGACTGGGCCTGATGCGTGTAGTCATGTATTTACTCACATATATCCTGTAGGAGAATCAGCACGGCGCCCTCCCTCATTCCACAGCAGTTGTCTAGAACGTTTAGATGCTGCAAAGAAATACACAAATACACAAAAACACTTAATCGTAAAAGTGGGTTTATACGTGTAGTTTAATTTGCTCTTATAATCTTCTAATCTTTAAACAGAATGGAGATGTTTGTTTAGGTACTGATTTATTAAAGAAGTCTTGTGAAATAGGATACGATGTTTTATTACTGAAAAACTTCTAGGACTTTGCAAGACAATTCTTTAATTTGCTTTTTTATGGAAAGGAACAGCACGGACAATAGCTGCTGCCGCTGACCTTTCCATCTTCTCTAAACCAAACTGCAAACTTCGACCATCTGGCTGGTGTTAAAATCTTTTGTTTTTGTTTCTGGTGTTGTGGTCCTCGGGTTTATACTACCGCAAGACGTGGATCTTGACGCAGTTGATGGGCTGTATGGGCACTTATGAAATTAGGACTATCCACACAAGTTCACACACGATGGGCGCACAAACGATGGAGGCACACACGATGGACGCACACACACTACCTTCCTGAGGTCTCCACCCTGGCAGAACTCCATCGCTAGAAGAGGGAGGTCATTGGTGGCCATTAGCTTCTCCATTCCCATCGGAACTTCTCTGGCTGCGACGACATTCTCATGGTTTAACCTAATAAAACCGAAAAAACGGCAATAGATTACATGGCATGGCACACCTTCTGCAATTATTAAAAACGCATGTGTGACAAATGAACTGGTTACGTAATATAAGTATCTTTACTTGATACACATTCTCCACCTGTTTTTTATCACTGTCACCATCTGGTTTAGGTTAAATTCAGGATAAGATAATGCTCCAACTTGCGTCAAATGTTTAATATACTTATATAACATCGCGTTGCATTTTTTTTGCTTTAAAGTAGAGGTTGATGTCGGACATATACATTAAGGAAATGCAATTAAAATACAACAGCGCAAAGCATTTTAATTGATATTTTTGGCATTTGGTTGCGTTGTCCAAGTTTCAGGCTCTTTGTGTGCCGTCAACATCAACAGTGACAATGTAGTAAGTATATGTATTTTGAACTATAAGGGCATGTGGGTTAATAGGGTGTAATAACATAATAGTAGGTTTCCATGTATGTGTCGCATGCCACTTTGGTTTGGCGTGGCTGCAGGACTGCGGCTATGACCATGTCTGTCTCAAATCAACACGCTTGTTAAATGTAGCCAGGAGCAGTTTTATCCCCATATTTGCACCAGCGGATGACAACAAACGCACACACACATTGGGTTTCCGTGCTTTTTGGGGACGTTACACTGACTTACATTTATTTTCTGCAGACTGATCATAACCATAGTAACTACTTGCCTGACCTTAACATAAACACTGACCCAAAGGTTGACTGTGCAACTTTTTTAATGAAGGGTCCCCCACCATCGTGTCTTGTTTAAACTTAGCTATCTCCATGGAGAAAAACAGGCCAAGTTACAGATCAGATGTGCGTAGAGGCGCCCCTGCTCACAGTAATAATGCATGTTTTTCAACGTAATTTTGAGCAATAAGAGCATCCTTAGTGAAATAAATGCTAACTATGGAATATTCCAGCCACAGCAATAACATCACGTTGGAGTCAAGTAGGTGGTGGACCCTTCACCAGAAGTTACAAAGTGCAGATTTAACCTATTTCAACCAATAACTTAATAACTTTAACTCATGTGGTTGATCTACTATGTATTTACGTCATAGGGACTGATTTGTCTCCATAAAAGAGACAGGCCCCCATGATGTGAGCGTGTATACACATTTTAGTCCCCGCAACGTGATAAATATCCGCCTACGCTTTTGCCATCTACAACAAACACTTTAAGCCACAGCGGCTCCATACAACTATTGTGAAGCGACACCCAAAGTGACAGTTAATAGACAACACAGATGTGGGTGGAAATGAAAAACCCACAGAACAAAATGAGGAGGTGGTTCATTACCCAGTCAAAAAATAACCTCCAACCGACCAAAATAACCAAGGCTTCAGTGTTATTATAATTATTTCATGACTTGTGTGATTTTGCTTTATGGTTTCTTTCATGGAAAACAAGCAAATGGGTACATGCAGTCAAATGTCAAACTCATAATTCATGTCTCATCTGTCTCATACTGTTATGATTCATGGGTTCTTTGGAGACTGACGGGCAAAAATGGGCAAAAATACACCATGTTCTTTATCTCAGGGCAGATTTCATAAACGCTAGAAAAACAATTTTACACCAGTGTAATCACAGGCAGCTAACCAACCAACATGAACACATTCTCCATGCCATCCCAAGAAGTGACGTCAAGGAAAATGTGCTCCTTGATGTGATCCAACAGAGGTAAAAACAGACTGTACTGTACGTTTAAGTTAAAGCCGCACTGTGTAACTTTAATGAAGGAGGACGTGCATCAGTCCTGCTTATCTCAATGGAGAAGTACCGGTATTTTCTTGCCTTAAATGTTCAACAGTACACTTAAAATGATGCCATATTCTGCAACATTCCAGACAACGTAATCTCTATTAAACAATCTCGCAAAAAATCCATAGGTCACCCTTAATTACTAATCTGTGTCATCACCAGTAATAATGTGGCTATTATTAATGCCTATATTATTAACATCCGGCCATATAAAAACACACAGTGAGAGGGATGATGGATGGGCAGTGTGTGCACAGAGGGACTTTTGACACATGGTTTATTATATGTCTGCAGCAGGTCAATGACAGAGTGAAACTGACCTCTTCATGATCTGAATCTCCAAACACCAGCGCTCTTTGTTTCTGTCACTCAGCTCCTGGCGACACTGTTTAATGGCAATCTGCTCCTCTGTCTCCTAAAAAGGCAGCACAATAATGTTCAGTCATTTGTTTTATATAATTCTAATAACAGTAAGAACTCTTATGCTGAATAGTTTGAATAATCCTGCATTTGGATTATTTTGGAGTCAGTTTTATAATAATTTCAGTTTGCATCTACCCCGTATCCCCGCCCAGAGCCCTGTGCCAGTAACAAAGCAATGTATTTGTTCTTTACAGGATATGCAAACTTATGTGTCATGTGTTTCTCATGACATCATTTGTAATGCACCTTTGTATTTCCTGTAAAACTGACCTGATCTCTAACAATAGTTTGTATTATCGGACAAGACATTTCCTCACTATGAGGTCTGGTTATGACTAAAGAGGAAGCTCAACTCTTTCTTTCAATAAATTCCCCTTTAATATTTGAGATTTAACCAGTCAATGAGGCCAATACTAGAACTGTCTAGACTTACAGCATTTATCATTTTAAATCCAGATATAATTAGTCATTTGTTTTATATAATCCTAATAACAATAAGAACTATGATGCTGAATAATCCTGCATTGTCCCACGTTTGGAGTGAGTCGTGTAAGGCAAGGCAAGGCAAGGCAAGTTTATTTGTATAGCACAATTCGTACACAAGGTAATTCAAAGTGCTTTACAGAATAAGAAAGACATTAAAATCACACAAATCAAACATAAATAATCACAAATAATCATCATAAAATTAACATTAAAAGAGAAGAGTGCAGAATAAAAACCTGTCAGTCATATGCACAGCTAAACAGAACTGTTTTGAGTCTGGATTTAAACATTGTCAAAGTAGAGGCCTGTCTCACATCTTCAGGAAGACTGTTCCAAGTTTTAGCTGCATAAAGTTTAAACGCTGATTCCCCATGTTTAGTCCTGACTCTGGGCACCAGCAGGAGGCCGATCCCTGAAGTCCTCAAATTGCGAGATGGTTCATATGGCACTAACATGTCGGAGATATACTTTGGACTTAGGCCATGGCGAGACTTATACACAAGCAGAGCTGCTTTAAAGTCTATTCTTTGAGTTACAGGAAGCCAGTGCAGAGACCTGAGCACAGGACTTATGTGCTCATACTTCCTGGTTCTAGTCAGGACCCGAGCAGCAGCGTTCTGGATGTACTGCAGCTGTGTTAAGGCTCGTTTGGAGAGGCCAGTGAGCAGGCCGTTACAGTAGTCTAACCTACTGGAGACAAATGCATGGATAAGTCTCTCTAAGTCTGGCTTTGACAGTATATCTTTGATTTTTGCAATGTTTTTTAGGTGGTAAAAAGCTGCAGATGTTATTGATTTGATGTGGCTGTTAAAGTTCAAGTCTGAGTCCATTATTACCCCTAGATTTCTAGCCTGATTTGAAGGTTTTAGAGAGAGACACTGGAGGTGACTGCTGACACTTTCTCTATGTTTCTGTGGGCCAAAGATGATAACTTCAGTCTTGCCTGAGTTTAGCAGAAGAAAGTTGTTTTGCATCCACACACTGATCTGTTGGATGCAGTGGCAGAGTGAATCCACTGGTCCATATTCACCTGCTGCTAGTGAGACATAGATCTGAGTGTCATCTGCATAGTTGTGGTAAGACACATTATTGCTGCGTATTAACTGGCCTAACGGTAGCATGTAGAGATTGAACAGCAGGGGTCCCAGGATTGAACCCTGGGGCACCCCACAGGTCAGGGACATTTTATCTGATATACATTTTCCAATTTCAACAAAGTACTCCCTGTTTTCTAAATAGGACTTGAACCAGTTTAGTGCCGTACCAGAGATGCCCACCCAGTCCTCCAGTCTCTGTAAGAGGATCCCATGATCAACAGTGTCAAAAGCAGCACTCAGATCTAACAGGATCAAGACTGAGACTTTGCCTGCATCAGTGTTCAGGCGGATGTCATTTGTCACCTTGATAAGAGCAGTCTCAGTGCTGTGGTGGGGTCTAAAACCTGATTGGAAAACATCAAAGGAGTTGTTCATTTCGAGGAAGTTAATAAGCTGTTGGTAAACAACTTTTTCAAGGACTTTGCCTAAAAATGGCAGATTTGAGATTGGTCGATAATTGTTCAATATTGTGGCATCAAGACTGCTCTTCTTTAGGAGAGGCTTGATAACCGCAGTTTTCAAAGCACTTGGGAATGTTCCAGATTGAAGTGACATATTAACTATGTGAGTGAGTGGTGACAGCAAACTGTTGAGCACAGACTTAAAAAATTTAGTGGGTAGCACATCGAGGCAGCATGTAGATGAACTCAGACTGGTGACAATCTCTTGGACAGTTTTATCAGTTACAGGTGTAAAGTGAGTCAGCTCTAAGTGTCTAGGTGGGTGCTGGGTTGTTATTTGTGTTGTGGAATTTATGGCATTTTTAATACCCTGAACCTTGTCATTAAAGAATACTGCAAACTCATTGCACTTAGATGTGGAAATTAGTTCTAACGGCAGTGGAGCTGGGGGGTTTGTTAATCTGTTTACCGTTGCAAACAGGATACGAGAGTTTTTACTACAACTTCCAATAATGTCAGAAAAATACCTTTGCCTTGTTCTACATAAACTGTGGTTGTACATGTGCATCTTTTCTCTGTAAATTTCATAATGAACCTGGAGCTTTGACTTGCGCCATTCCCGCTCGGCCCTCCAGCACTCCCTTTTCTGTGCCCTGACCGAGTCATCATTCTTCCATGGCGCTTTCTGCTTATCTTTAACCATTTTAACCTTCATCGGGGCAATGGTGTCCAGAACATTCAAAACACTCGAAGTTACAGAGTTCAACAAATCATCAACATCAGAACACGAGGCATTTTCAAAGTGTATCATTTCCATGAACAGTGCACCTGTGTTATCATTTATGTGTCTCCTTCGAACAACTGCAGGACCAGCCGCTGGTTTGGGAATAACAGACAGGTCAAAGAAGACACAGAAATGATCAGACAGAGCAACATCCACCACATTGACATTTGAAATATTTACTCCTTTTGTAATGAGCAAGTCCAGAGTGTGTCCTCTGTTGTGGGTGGGCTCGCTGACATGCTGAGTCAGGCCAAAGGTTTCAAGGACAGAACTGAGCTCTTTAGCGTTTCTGTCAAACACATTATCCACATGTACATTAAAATCACCTGTAATGACTAAACCATCAAAGTCTGTGCATATGACTGAAAGCATCTCAGTAAAATCATCAATAAAACTCAGACAGTGCTGGGGAGGTTTGTATATGACTAAGTAGAGTATGGAGGGGGATTGTTTTAGCTCCATTTTGAATGAAACATACTCAAAAGATGAAAACACTCCAAATGACAATCTGTGAGTAACTAAACTATCTAATTGTAACAACTTCCGTTTGCAGCTACCCCCGTTTCCCCACCCATAGCCCTGTACTTTTTTACTATTCCTTAAAATATTTAGACTAAAAACTACAGGGTGTCGATAAAGTCTCTTAGCAATTTAAAATATAATTATAAAGGCAATTGATACAATATATTCATTAGATTCTCTATTATACTCAGAAGTTTTTTACTCAAAGTTTTTAATCACATTGCATTTTTGAATTTCAGGCATTGATTAAAGAGGCGTCCTTTTGAATTAACCTCTAATAAATGGCTCCTCCTCAAGAGAAGACAGTGTGTATCATGGTTTATTGAGACTAAATCAGATACACAGACTCTACGAAACAAGATACGGGACATTACCGAACTAAAGCAAAAGAAAACAGATGTGATTGAAACCTTTGATGAGGCTCGGCTGCAGTGAACATGGCAACAAATCAAGTAGCATCTTGATGTACTTCATGCGACTAATGGAGCCCATAGAGAGGTGTATTACATGAGGAAACCAGTACATTTTATATATATATATATATATATATATATATATATATATATATATATATATATATATATATATATATATATATATATATATATATATATATATATATATATATATATATATATATATATATATATATATATATATATATATTTATTTATTTATTTATTTATTTATTTATTTATTTTTATTGTAAAGAGACTTTATGGACAGCCTGTATGTACAGTCATATATTCATAAACATAAATATACTGTAAATGAAAATCCGCTGCCTTCAACGGTAGTAATTTGTTTTGCAGTTTTAACAATTAATGAACCTACATCAATTATTAAGGTGTTTAGGTACAATATTGCTTCTTACAATGAACAAAATGAATATCATGATCTGAAGCCTAATGCACTAAATTCCAGTAATACTGCATTAATTTATGAGTCACCAAAGGAGTACTTGCTATTCATGGCATCATTTCAAACTACACCATTGTACTTCCTGTAAACCTGATCCAAACTTTAATAATAGTTTGTATTACTGGACAAATCGTTTCCTCATTGTGAGGTTTGTTTATGGCTAAAGAGGAAGCTCAACTCTTTCTTTTAATTAATGACGTTTAATATTTAATTCAATAATCAATTGAGTATTAATACAGCAGATTTGTATGTTTTGTTCCTTGAGGTTATTGTACTGTCTATTACATTTTACAGTGGAGTCCCAGGTTGTTCACATGGTAACTTTTGGGGTTGCGGCCTGAAAACCTAATAAAAGTTACATAATGTGTAATAAAGAAACAATGAGAAAAAGCCTCTGGGTTTCTTAAAGTAAATATAAAATCCCTCATAGACCAGAGAGTGTTTTTACCTTGTTCTGCCATTTTGTGACATTCCCAAAGCCTCCAGTCCCCAGTCGCTCCTTTAGCTCCCAGGGGCCACACGTCAGCGGCTGCTGCAGAGGGACCCGATTCATCACTCTTCAACTCTCCCAGAACTAAAGGGAAAACAAATACTTATTTTACAACAACTAAACATATGATCACTGTTTTGACATGTGAGATAATAAAAATGTAACTGTTCCTACTGTTCTAAAGTTACTGTTCTACATTTTGTCAATTCTAAACCTAAACACTCAAATATTTACAGACTTTTATCATCAAGGTAAAAGAACAGATTCAAACTTAAACAAAAAAAAAAAGTAAAAGTACACGTCTGTCCATTCACTTCTGCAAACAGTCCTTCTAGTGAAACAACAAATACTGTATTTAAGCAGCACAGTCCCATTGAGATGAGTCCTTTCTACAGGGGGATTGTTTTCACTTCAAATATTGTTTTACATCAGTAATAATAAGTCCCAAATAAACAACTTTAACAAAAGAGGTGTACTGTTTGCATTTTAACTACATCTTGACAGTCCTTTGAAGCATCGAGGACACACGGGTCACATCTGAGTTATTCACGCGTTATTATTAAACTCTTGGATGTTTTCAAAGCGTCCATCGTTACATTAGATGAGCCTCTCACCTTGTTCCACGTAGATACGCAGATCTCGCGCTTCAAACTCTTATTTATTCAACAAAAGAACATGTATGCTTTTAAATCGAGCTAATTTTCAGAGTTTGCAATGTTTGTTAGACACTGGAGCGAGCAAAGAAATCTTCCAAACCTTCTACTTCCTGATACTCATATTTCCTGTAAACCTGTAAGGCCCGCCCCCTGTAGAGGGCGCACCACTCAGAATCAGCCCAGGACAGACCTGTGAGCCTCAGGACAGACCTGTGAGCCTCAGGACAGACCTGAGAGCCTCAGGACAGACCTGTGAGCCTCAGGACAGACCTGTGAGCCTCAAAACAGACCTGTGAGCCTCAGGACAGACCTGTGAGCCTCAAAACAGACAAGAAAACAGACCTGTTAACCTCAAAACAGAGATGAAAACAGACATGTGAGCCTCAGGACAGACCTGTGAGCCTCAGGACAGACCTGTGAGCCTCAGGACAGACCTGTGAGCCTCAAAACAGACCTGTGAGCCTCAGGACAGACCTGTGAGCCTCAAAACAGACCTGAGAGCCTTAAAACAGACCTGTGAGCCTCAAAACAGGCCTGTGAGCCTCAGGACAGACCTGTGAGCCTCAGGACAGACACTCTGGCTCACAGGTCAGCTCAGACTTGTGCTGTGAGCCTCTGACACTGTAGCTGCTTCACTGGATCCAGTGTTACTCATGTGCACTTTACTGTCATTTATGTTTCATCCAAAATGTCCTTTTTATTTTGATAATAATCTAGAGTCATTGTGAATATTGAGTGGGTGAATATCAGGCCTAATATCTGATTTTAATGGGGCCATTATGCCATTATGGCGTCATAGCCCTTTTAAAACTGTAGTGTAAAAGTCCCGAGCCCAGTGCACTTACATTTGTTTGACGTGATTCAGGTCATTTAGGCCCCCGCACATCAGACTGTGGAGGTTTAGAGCATTCCTGTTTATTTCAAGCTTGGAGTGGAGCAATGCTGTGTGTCACTTCCGTGGTACTTATACAAATATGTAAATAGTAGATTTGTGTTTTTACAAAGGTTTATGAGTTTCATTTCATTCTGTTTAATTAAATTGGATTAAATTGATTATTGATCATAACCTTTTCAGACAAACAGTTATAAAAGTGATGGTGGGCTCATGCTGTTGAGGATTTATAGAGAGAAGGGTCTGTTTAGTTTACAAAACACCAGTCTTGTCTCTGCACGCCAATCACAGGCCTACTCTTTAAAATATCATAAACTTGTCCATCCAGTTTATTTAGAAGTTCACTGAAGTAGAAATGAAACAATTAAACGACTTTGTGAGGAAAGGGAGGAGTAAAAGGGGAAGATTTGTCAGCCTTCCCTTGGTTACCCACAAATTCAGTCAAATTACAGAAGTATGCCAGTCCACCTGATGGCTCCTGTTTATGAGCCTGTTTAAGAAATGTCTCACAGGAAAACACATCAGGCAAGAGTTTAGCTTTTATATTATTTTCTATTTACATTTTACTACATCAGTGATAAACAGATAAACATGCATAAATAATTTGGTTATAAGCGGATGTGGCGGTGACACCATATTTCTATCCTTCTTGAGTAAGCAATGATATATTTTACAGCGTTGTAAGTCTGTGAGTAATTCTAAGTAATAAAAAAGCTTTATGTTGACAATATTAAATAATTAAGTGCAATATTACCCACCCCTGGTAACAGGACAATCTGGCTAAGCCTTTTTTCTACATGACCTACTTATCCTCTGCTTTGTTTTCCATGACTAAACTCTTGTGCATGTGTTTTTATCAGATATCCAGGGCTCTTTGGATGAGTTTAAACGTAGCATTCCTCAGTGTAAACAAGAGTACCAGGTTAGAACCATTGACTGTGTATATGGGACAGTCCCGTGCCTGACTTTAGCCCCTCCCACTCCCTGTTTCACGTGCCTCCTCCCGGGTCTGCGCTTTTAGGCTGCAGTCCTTCCTTTGTGTGCCCCACTTGAGCCCTGTCACACTCACATAAAACCTGAAGAGAAGAGCAGAGGGGCTTCAGAGGGACTTCAGAGGGGCTTCAGACAAGATCAGCGCATCTGGACGGTGTCAGTCGGTAAGGACTTCAGCCTCATCCTTTACCTTTGCATAGGGTTTATGTGGATGCATGGGGATATTTTGTGTTTGAAGTTGTTTTACAGAGTTTACAGCTTTGTTAACGTGTTTCAATCATTCAATTTCATGCATTTGAGGGTTCCATGAATTGTATTTTCCTGTGTTTTAGGAGAGTTTTAGCCTACATGCTCAAATAACCAATCCTGGACACCTGTTACTCCAAAATACAAGGGCTTTACATGACCAGAGAGCTGCAAACTGACTTACCCTTTTGAGATAAATGACATAAAATCAGTTTATCTGTACATTCACCACTGACATATTTGTTGTTATATATGTTTATCTCTGGCGTGAGTGCACAGACACATTATAGACATCACCTACATTTTGAATTCTTTAGTTTATCAAAGTTGAACTGCACAAAACCAGCTCTCATCATATCATTGTTTTATCCGTTATGTTCACTTCACAGCAGGTTGTGTGCAGTTGAATTTGTCACTTGGACATTTTGTTTGATAAAGGACATCCAGCTGCTTAGCTCTAGATTTTAGCCTGCTCATTATGATACATTTCCATTTGACAAACATTATGTATAAACTTCAGAGACCTGACTGTATCCTCTTCCATTACCATCATTATGTTCATTATGGTGTCTTCTTTCAGCTGTGTTTTTGCAGCCCGGGAAAATAGCCTGACTAAGCGCCACTCACTATCTTTTTGCTGACCTCTGGGAATACTATCTTTTTCTCCCACTGGTCTCTCCCACATTAATCTTATCCTTTAGGCAACCTTTAGAGTGTAGGGCAGGATTTGTATGGAATTTTGATTTAGATGTATTCATTTCAGATGTCTTTCTAAATGAGACGTCCACTTCCAATGCTGGGTCAGTAAAAGTCTGTGGCATGGAGCAGAGAGCAGACTTTGAAGGAAGAAATCTGACTACTACTGATTAATAGTCTGTCTTATTTATGTTCGAAAATAAAAACTGAAACAAAGACATTCCTATTATTACATGTTTAAATGAAAGCTACAAATTGGGTTCTGTTATATGTTCTGCACAAAGAAAGTAATGAGCTTGTTGACACACTCAATCATTGAGGAATGCACACTACTCTTTAATAATAGGCTTACTGACCTGGTGTCGTTCTGCTTAGGTGAGCGTTGCAATGACTAAGATGTGATGACTTCACTCTCCATAATTGTAAATAAATGGTGATTGATCTTCTTACATTAGATTTTTGCAATGCCGGTACAAGGATGATGCATAGAGAAGACTATATCATTCTTAATAACATTAGCGAAGTCTGCACCAGTGAAAAATGTGTGATAAATCTGTTGTAATGACATGTTTAAAAGTATTTCCTTGACCAGTTCCTCTCTGGGGGGCTCAGTTAAATTTGGTCCACACCCATGATGGCCCCAGCCAGAGCTCAGAAAAGTTATTAAGAACATAAAGGTTCACAGACAGGTGCAGACATTTGAAGAGCATATTTGACTTTGGCATTTTGGCCCTATTACCGGAAAACAAAAATGTCTCACCACTTGCTTCATAGTCTTTCTATTGCACATAGGTGTTAATAGTCCGTGAAACCCAGGTTGTGGTTTAACTCAACCAGCTGGTCAGTACTGTAAGTGAATGACTACACAAAGTTGACTCAAGTTAAAATAATAAGAATCAGGTTTTCTCAAACACATTTTATATTATAAATGTTTCACTTTTGCATCTTTATTCAATTTCAATCAAGATAATATACCTTAAAGTGTAGGTTTTATCATTTTGAGTTGAGTACATCATGCTATTTTCTACATAGTGTAGTTTTTTCTATACATTTATTGTGGGTGTTACATCTTGTAAGTCTGCAGAATGTGCAGTAAAATATTACAGTACAAGCCCATTGCATTGTGGAACAGTTTAATGGCAGGGTTGTGTGCTTCCTTTACATAGGGCCACTGCATGTAAGATACCACACACATGAAAGTGGGTGGAAGCACATATGTTCATGTCTGATGTGAAGATTGACCGATAGGCGTTTTTTCCGTGGCTGTTACCATTTTTTTTAGAATCAGCCAATGACCAATGAGTTCTGATGAGGCTTTTTGGACCCATTTTAGGCAAATTTTCATCATTTACCCCAAAATATATATTGTATTTTCCGAACTATAAATCACACTTTTTTTTTCATCGTTTTGCTGGGGGTGTGACTTATACTCAGATGTGATTTATATGTGAAATATATGTTGTTTTCTTCATTATTATGCACTTTTTGGCTGGTGCGACTTATACTCCAGTGTGACTTATGCTCTGGAAAATACAGGAATATGAAATGACTGCAAACTCAGTTACTACTTCACATGGCACTGCTCTATATAAGAATAATATAATGAGGAAAAATCATATCTACAGCAATGATTTTCACTACAAACCTCTAATGGAGCAGCATAATTACATTGCACAGTTCTCATTTTTTTATCTTTTGTTTAGTCAGGTGGTCATCCCAAACTAATTATCGTCATAGGCTGGAGATTGTCAGCCAAAATGCTAAAAAGTGCAAAATGTACAGTTCATGTTCTGGTGTACATGTTGGGCTGTGCGTGTCTTGATAGATTGTATTGTATATCCGTGCAGTAGTGACACAGGAAACACATGTTAGCGCTGACAAAGGGGCCGCAGCTGCTCAAAGGACACATAAAAAGAGCCTGTTGTTGAGGGGCTCTGAGGGGCTGGTCCTGAAGGAGGTTTGGGTCATAATCAGGACAGAACTAAAAGGAAACCACAAGTTCAGTCATGGTGAGTGTCTGTCTTCAACTCAATGCAAACTGTTGTTCTGTTGGACAATGTGCAAAGTGAACAGAAGGTCTTTGTGGGTAGAAGGGCAGATTAGCTCCACGTTCCTGGGTATACTGTGTAGACCTATACAACTGCGTGTGTGGGCATGTATTTTTAACATTGTGGGGACTAAAATCTGCGTACACACACTCAATTCATGGAGCTTTACATCCTTTATGGGGACAAAAATGAGGATCAAATTCAGGTATGGGTTAAAATACATTATAGTAAGGGTTAAGATTAAGGTTAAGGTTAGGAAAGTGCAACTCAAGTAAATGAATATAAGTCAATATAATGTCTCTAAAACACATGGAAACCCATTTGTGTGCATATGTGTGTGTGGTTGCCAGTGCAGCTCTTTCCCTCTGTGATCTATACACAAGAAAGCACCGTGTTTTATTAACTGAGCAAACCGCAGGAGGTGAATCAGTCACAAAACAGTCCGCTGTGAAGAGGAAGGATTTGTATATAGTATGACAATGGCCCAAGTGCTTTTGCAACATGTTTGTGTCCGGATTGCCATGTTGTTTTTATCTCAGAAACTTCCACAAAGTTATTTTAAATCAACTCTTTTCTTCTTCTTTTTATTCTTGGCTGCTTTGTCTTACTTTCTCTTCCTCTGTCTACTCATCCTCCTTCCTCAAACCAGCCCCTTCATTCTTCTTTATGACTCATGTTTACTCACACATGAGCAACCGGCACTGGGCTTGATTTACATTCCCTCTCTGCATTCGCAGCTCTTTTAAAAAACCTGTAAGAAAGAACAAACAAACGTTGATCATCTGCAATAGCTTTGAAAAATGAAATATAATGTAATTTAATCTTACACTTTTCTAGATAGTTATAAATCGAGTTGAAATAAGGAGTCATTTCCTACATACACCCTTGTTTATCCCACCCATTTCCTCACTTGATGAATACATGACAGAAACAAGTGAAGGGTTCCTCCAGGAAGGAAGCTGTAGTGTACACAAGATCTGTCTGTGCATTGTCCAGTCACAATGATGAGAGAACTGGGTAAAGCCCCTCGCCAAATCATACACTTTTACAATCGCAGGATAAGGTCACGATGGTTAGTGTATAAAATAGTGTGCATTTTTCTTGTATCCACAAACCCTATGTGTGACTTTCATTAAAAACAAATGTATAATTCTTTATTCTTGTTTGCAGCTATTGAAGACATCTTTTATTAACCATGAAGTCAGCCCTTGGCCTTCTTGTCGTGCTGTGTGCTCTCTTCTGCTGCTCTGCTGACAATGTAAGTGTTACAGTGTTTTATTGTAGGAATATTCCAGTGGTTTTGCATGATTCATCTCAGATTGTCTGCAGATGAGAGATGCTTGGTACTGTCTTTAAAGCCTGAGTTAGGGCTTGGGCATAGAGAAAAAATAAACGTCAATATCATTGAAGACATATTTTTGTGCTGATTCTCTTTTTGTCACAGGTGAAACTCTTGCGCTCAAAGCGTGGGACTCGTTTTAGAGGTGAGCCAGAGCAGCAACCATCAAGACGGACCCTTTTCATTATTCATGTTCAGAAGTCCACACCTTCCTTTGACACCTCCTGTGAGCCCATCACTCGTTTGTCTCTGTCATCACCTCTTTATTCTCCTAAGTCTTATTTCATCCACCTGTGTCACTGTCCCTGCATGTACCTGTCACCAATCACCAATCATCAATGTGCCTGGTTTTGTCCCTGTTTGTGGGCTTACTGTGTGTGTGTATTTGTGTATTTGTATCTTCAGTCCAGTGTGTGGATAGTGAAACGTCAGCAGTGCGTAGATTTGGCGACACGTGGCTGAGGTGGAGGGGACAGCGCGTGGAGTATTGTCGTTGTGCGATGAGAGGACGAGAGTATTGTCATGTTGTCCCAGTCATCAGTGAGTCTGACACAAACACATTTGGCTAGCATGTAGCCTTATATGTTAGCCTCTGCTTAGACAAAAATCTTATACCTGCTTGTCCTTTCTGACCTTTGGAGCCTTTTTCATGAATACTCTTAAATGCACTTTCATAACCTCATTTGATTATTTTCTGTTGGCCAGTGCCGCTTATATGTTCAAATCCCTGTTATTCCAGTGCATCCAGCTGAACAGCTGTGGGGTTTCTGTGTGTGTATTTTAGTCTGGGATTGTTTGAAATTCTTCTGCCAGACCAGCCCGTGTGCGCATTTTCACCCCCATTGACGAATTCTGTGAGACAGAATTGTTCCTCCCTCAGACAAATTACAACCACATTTTGACCCACAGCTCAGACTGTGGACTGTGCCACGGGCAGTTATCCCTGATGTTATCCACAGAGAAACGCACAAATGACACACCAAAGATATCAGTCGAAAAACCAAACTGAACTTTTGCACTGATTAAATCTGGCATGATATTTAATATGTTTCACTTTGTGTTCATTTGGCACAGTTCTGCTTGATAACTCATTATGACATACTGACCCTTAAATGTATTGCAGCTCAAATGTGTTTACACCCTTTGATGACTGTAGTTACCGTGACTAACTACGTCTTCTTTCCTAGACTGCTACGTGTCTCAGTGTTATAATGGAGGGACTTGCAAAGAGGCAGTGTACACGTCAGACTACATCTGCCAGTGCCCCCCAGGTTTTAGTGGAACCCAGTGTGAGATCAGTAAGTATCTGCACTGTGATACAAGAATCACAATTAAATCCAAATTTCTATCGCAATTAGAGATATACTATGAGTCACATACCATGCAGACTATGAGGTGTTTGGGTGAAATCCAAAAATGATAAGGCTGAAAAAGCTCCATGTATGTTTAAGAAGTGAGAGCGTTCTTCACATTACATTGAGATGAGGAGACACACACTGTGAATACACACTGTTGTGGTTTGATGAGGCTTTTACAAATAGTAATGCATTATGTTTATATAGCGCTTTTATAGACACTGCATTACACATTATTAATTCATTCCATACTTGAGGGTGGTAAGATACTGCTGCCATCACTGCCCTGGGACAGACTGGTGGAAGTGAGGCTGCCAATCTGTTCCACTGAGCGCTCCAATCTCTATCAGCCACTAATCAGTCACTCTCACACCACATTCATACAAAGTAAAGTGAGTTGTTTTGCCTGAGAACACAACAGCAGTATGTAGGCCTGCCATGATAATTAGTTCATTATATGACAGATGCAACAATAATTTTTGGTCGTCAGTGTTTATCATACTTGTACTAATGGGAAATTTCTTGTTATTTATTGCAGTATAATCCGATTTGCACTGTAGAGGTTTGAATTATGAACCTCTGACTCATTTTAGAGCCAAACTAACTATTGCATTCTGTCATTTATATTTATATTTAACAATTTTTTACTTTTAGAATACTTTTTCAGGTACAATTCTGCTTTATAGTCTCATTTCAGTATTATTGCTTATCGTCTATATTTACTTTTGCACTTCAAAATGTGTTATTGTGACGGTATACACTAGTACCACTGTGCCCCACTGTGTCTCTCGGTGTTCCTAGCAGTCTCCCATCCCATTATGAACCAGCCCCGACCCTGCATAACCTCTGAGATCAGACATTCAAAAGGTGGTATGTTCATAATTATGTCAATGCCAATGTAATACTAAACTACTATCAGCAATATGTTTTAAATTAGGTCACACAATGTTTTTCCCGCCTTGTTGTGTCATGTGTCTGAGGTAAAGGAGATTAAACATTTGGGAATATGTTTGTGGTTTCTGCGGATTTGCTTTGGGATTCCCCACCCAAATGAATAACCCAGTTTCATTTAGTTATTACTCATAAGCCTAGACTCAGTGAACTAAAGTCGAGCATCTGGTATGGATAGGCCTGTCACGATAACACATCCTGAAGTGCGATATATAAAAGCAGAACACTTAAGTATTTAGTTTTGTATCTATAATGAGTCATAGAAGTTATTTATTCAACCTTCTAAAGCTCAAATCTTATCATATTGCGAAAAAAAACCCCAAAATATTCCACTACTGCAAAGAAAAGCTGCCCTCGATGAATATTCACCCTAAAAAATATTGATCCATATAATGAACAATCCAGTTTGTGACAGGTTTTGTTCCTTTGTGTAGATACCAAAGAGCGCTGCGTTACCGCACAGGGGGAAGGCTACCGGGGAACGTGGAGCATCAGTCAGTCCGGGGCGGAGTGCATAAACTGGAACTCCACTTCTCTGAGGGGGAGACGCTACACGGCCCGAAAGAACGACGCCAGCAGCTTGGGACTGGGCAATCACAATTACTGCAGGTATGTAGCGTGAAACCAGATTTACTTTTTTGTGAATATGAATATCTATCGATCAAAGCTGGGGTCTAATGCAAAGGGAATTATTTAAATTGCAAGGAAAAAAAGGTTTGATAAAATAACAACAGAGGCGAATAAGCTGGGGGGGTTAACTGAATTCCAAAATGTGATTATAGTCAATAAAAAGTTATATTTCTTACTTGAAAATGCTGGAAAATGACTTTGTATCTTTGTCATGGTTACTCCATAGCTGATAATCCACCTTCAAGCTTTCAAACTCAACCTTATCATTATTATTTTTTTTATTCAGTTCAATTCTTAGCTACATAGAAAGTGCTTTTCATCAGGTGATATGTCAAAAAGTTATAATTATTACAACTGAAACTTTATGTGTTTTGGTTGCTGCAACATTTTGAGGACTTTTCCACATTCAAAACATATAATATTTAGTTTGAAATTGTTAATTGATGTAGCAATGATTCTATTTTTATATCTAGACAATGTAGATGTAAATAAATAACATATCCTGCAGTTTTTTCAGTCATAACTGTATAATTGCTGTGTTTTTCTCGCTGAAATTGGATACCATGCCATTGGGAGTAACATGTTTTTCTTCCTATAGGAACCCAGACAGTGACAGCACTCCCTGGTGTTATGTCTATAGAGGCACTCAGGTTGTCTGGGACTTTTGTTCTTTACCCAAGTGTCCAGAAGGTAAACCAAATAAATACAGTTCTTATATGTGATACTAAGAGATAAATAACAACTAAATCTTACAATACAATGTCGTTTTGTGCAGATAAGGGGTGCGTTTCGGGCTCGGGTCAGTCGTACAGAGGGACAGTAGCAGTGACAAGAAGCGGCTCGCGTTGTCTCCCATGGGACTCCACTGTGGTCAGGAGGAAACTGTACAACGCGTGGAGGTCTGACGCTCTCGAGCTGGGACTGTCCGGACACAATTTCTGCAGGTAAGTACCGTACTCAAAATGGCTACTGTCAACTAAAGATTAATAACAGTGGTTATTTTAAAGGATTTTATGTTTGTTTTTTTGTTATCAACAGGAATCCAGATGGTGATGTGGGCCCCTGGTGTCACACTTACAAGAACATGCAGTTGACTTGGGAGCTTTGTGATATTCCTAAATGTGGTCAGTATCTTGAAATGTATGGATACTATTATACCTCTATTCTACCCTATTTTACGCACTTTTATTTGTTATTTTAATCCTTCATTGCCACCATTGCAGCTAATAACTGTTTAAGGATTTCAGTTCTTGTTATATGCAGCATTTTGACGACTTTTCCCCATTCAAAAGACATCATTTTTAGTTTTAAATTGTTAATTGACACAACAACTATCCTATTTCTTTATCATTCTGAATCCCATTGATAAGGGGCTACATTATCAAACATTTCCAACATTAGAA
The DNA here is from genome assembly GCF_009829125.3 of Periophthalmus magnuspinnatus. Taxonomy (NCBI): domain Eukaryota; kingdom Metazoa; phylum Chordata; class Actinopteri; order Gobiiformes; family Gobiidae; genus Periophthalmus; species Periophthalmus magnuspinnatus. The sequence continues at coordinate 10,500,071 of NC_047134.1, read as the reverse complement.
CAGTCCAATATCAGAATTAAAAACACATCTGTTGGCACCGGCTTTTAACACATTTTAGAGTACTTAACTTTTTCATTTGTTGTTGAGTGTTTTGTGTTTTTACTGCTTTTTAAATTGCCTGTGCACTTCTCATTGGGCAGTTGTGGTTATTTTAAATGCACTCTATTAATAAACCTGACTTGTTTTGTTAAAAGGATAAAAAAACAAAAACAAACTAATAACCAAATTGTTATTTTCTTTTGTTTCTAGCTAAAAACCCCTCTGTTATTACCACTCTTGGCCCTCGAGCGCCTACCTCAAACAACAATAACGGAGGTATGGTATACGCACGATTTTATCCATGACCTTTAAGTGCACCAGAGACTAAATGACCCTTTCTGTAGGGACGTGTGGGGAGCGTCTGGACAACACCCTGAACCGTCCCGTGTTCCGGATGTTTGGAGGCAGAGCCAGTGACATCACAGAGCAGCCCTGGCAAGCCGTGATTAATGTTTACCAGGCCCGCCACAAAAAGCACTTCCATCGATGTGGAGGGGTCCTGATTGACTCCTGCTGGGTACTGTCTGCTGCTCACTGCTTCGAAGACAAGTAGGTTGACAGTCATACGTGCGTACTGTGTAACAATGAGTATACGGTTCAGTTTAATGTACTATGTAACTTTTCTGTGTGTTCCCTTGCTTTTCTCCATGGGGGATGCTATTGCTTTACTCAGATTGTTCTTGCTTGTCCACCTCCAAGGAGACAAGCAGGTGTTTCAAAGTTATAATGTTAAATTTAGGGAGATGTGACTCCACTCACAGTAAGAATGCATGTTTTTCAAGGTATTTTAGGCAAGAGAAACACCTCTGATTACTAAATTTTTGATAATTTTTATGCAAAACTTCAAAAACAAAGCAATAACATCTCCTTGAAGACAATCAGGCAGCAGCTCTCCCAAAAGAAAAGCATCTAACATCTAGTTTTGTCATGTTTCAGTGCCAAAGCTGAGAAACTGGAGGTGATTTTGGGCAGAACATATCGCAAACAGAACTCGAGCAGTGAGCAGATATTCAAAGTTGAAAAATACTGGATACACGAGCAGTTTGACAATGAAACCTTCGATAATGACATTGGTAAGTATAGATTACAGGTTTGAGTGTATCGTGAATCAGGCTCTTATTATGGGGCCAAACTGTGTTCATATGGAACCTTTGTCGTAGGCACAGTCTATAAATACACTATCATCATCCCACTTTGCCTGCACACATTGCCTTGACTTTCCTATGGTCACTTTCCACTTGCAGCTCTGTTGAAGCTATATTCAGACATTGGCCTGTGTGCTGTAAAAGCTCCAGAGGTCTTTCCCGCGTGTTTGCCCGATCGGGGGCTAGAGCTGCCGGACTGGACCGAATGTGAGATCTCCGGCTATGGCAAAGAGTCTGAATGTGAGTAACAGCAGGGTTTATGCTGATATTTAATTTACAAAGTCTACAAAAGCAGACATGGTAAAAATTTCACTTTCACTTAAAACTATCACCAGCAGAGGACAGTATTTTAGTTTAGTTTAGTTTATTTGTTTCTTTATTGGGGATAATGCACATAAAAAAAACATTTACCTACACAAAGAGGTGCCAGGTTATTGCACGACTGCGAATTTCCACCTTCAGTTTTATGTGTTTGCAGTCCATTTTAACATTATTTTTCCACCGTTTCAATAACTGTGCTCATTAAAAATACATAAAAAAACTGGGTGTTGCGTTGACTAAATGTACAAGCTATTGAAGTTCTTGATTAATAATCTAAACAAAATGAAAAAAAAAGCTTCATACTTGTGCTGGTTTTGTCTAAGTTTGATCCCAGTTTCATCCGGATGTAGCCCTGATCCAGACCTTATTAAGTCCTGGTCTTGTCTTTATTATTTCCATGTTTAGTCCCAATTTTAATGTGCATCTGCAAGAGTGAACACCTCTTACGTTTAGTCCACTACAAACTTAAAACAGTATTACAATATTGGTTATGCAACTACAGTAAATCTCGACTAAATCTACAATCTAACTCTGGTTCTCCATAGTTTCTGCGGAGTACTCTGAGCGTGTGAAGAGAGGTTACGTGAGGCTGTGGCCAAAGGAGCGCTGCGTCCCGTCTGTGCTCTCCGGGCGAACTGTCACTGCCAACATGCTTTGTGCAGGTGACACCAGAGGACTGGACGATGCCTGCAAGGTACAAGTATTATTTTAACTTTAATACACATACTTATTGTACTGTGTTGTTTATGACAAGCAGATGTTCTCATAAAAGTAGGCTTTACCATGGTGTATGTAAAGTGTGAGGAGTTTAAATATGGGGTTATGCTAAGAAATGTACTTAAAAATGTTGATTACAGTGTGTGCAGGAATTAGATTTGTATGTTTTTTGATATGCAGTTTCAACTTCCTGTTATAGATAAACTTTTGAGGACTTTTTCCCAGTCAAAAGTTGTAATATTTTGTTTTAAATTGAGCTGTTAATTGCTATAACTATTGTTCATCGCTCCCTTTTCATGGTTTGACCTTTATTTCTATGCATGGATTTTAAAATTATGAATAATTAGGACAAAATATAGCTTCTGAATGTGTAAAAGTCCTCAAAATGTGGCATATAAAAGCTGAATCCCACAAGTATTTCCATTCTTTTAAAGTGCTAGTGCAAACAATTCACTGTGTTTTCAGCAGCAGATAACAGATTTATGAGGTAGGGCTAACAGGGAATGTTTATGTTCCTCTCAGGGGGACTCAGGGGGCCCACTGGTGTGTCGAAACAACGACCGGATGACGCTGATGGGTGTGATCAGCTGGGGTGACGGCTGTGGACAGAAAGATAAGCCCGGAGTCTATACCCGTGTCACCCATTACATCGAGTGGATAAATGCCAAAATAAAGGCCAACCCTGTATGATGCCCGAGTGACGGCAAAAGGATGTTGTTGCATAACTTTCCCAGGCAGAGAGATGCAGTGAACACAGAACGAGGGTCTCAAGGACTCTATCTGTAGAAGCTTTCTGTTGGTTTGAATGCACCGGGTAGAAGTTTGAAACCAGGTTAAACCACGTAAAAAAAGGTTCACTGTGGTCAGCCTTTTATGTAGGACTGTGGGACTGTCCAGTGCAGTGTGTATAAACAACAACGCAAACATTTACTCCACCTCTGCCTCAGTAGATCAACTTAAAGGTGCACTGTGTAACGTTTCTTGCGTAGGGTTGGCCGTCTGCTAGTCTGCATGGAGATGTTATTGTCCGGCAACAAGCAGGTCGCAGGTTAGATCTGTGGAGAAGGGAGCCTCATCATCTCACACTTAGAATGCATCTTTTTTATTATATTTTAGAGCAATATAAACAACTCTAACTGAATAAATGCAGGATAGATAAGTTTAATGATATACTATGAACTATTTCAGGCAAAGCAGTGACATTTCCATGAAGACCCCTCACCAGAAAAGTTACAGAGTCCACCTTTAACATACATTTAAGTTTCCTAAAGAAGAAATGGATATTAGGATCGTGTGTTATGTTTAAGTTGAGGAAAAAAACATTTGTAACTAGTTAGTAGTGCACATTTTTCCAGGCTAAAATTGTAATCAGTTTATTAAAGTAAGAGTAAAGTGTAAATACGTGTTGTGTTGTATCATGTACTCTGTGTATCTGCTGGTTCAGATTTGGTACCCATTTTGCTATTTCTCGGGACAAGCTTTGAAACAGCCCTGTTAAGTTGTATATTGTCCCCCTGATCAGACGTTAGCACTTGATTTACAGATCGCAGGGTTGAGCCCGGCATCAGCTCACTATGTACAGTGTTAAATAGTTGTACATTACATTTATATTTTTATCAACTGGGAGCTATTTCTGCTCGTCATTCTTTGTAGTAGCCCATACGTCATTAACAGTATGTCTTGTCTTGTCTTGTCTAATCTAACCATGTTCTTATTTAAAATGTGCTATTTATGTGACTTTTGTATTCTTTTAGTAACCTGCGTGTTCAGTCTTTGTGAAGCATTATTTATTATTTGAATAGAACCTTGTTGTATCATTTTGTCAATAAAATTATCTTGTATTTTAAAATGGTTCATCCTGCTTTCTTTAAAACAAACATACCATTTTTATTCATGTATTTTAATGTATTTTTTGGTCACTTTGACTTTGGTCAATGTTTTGGCATACTCCCCCTTTAAAATAAATAAAATGCAAAGGTGCCAGTTCTTACAAGGCGTTAATTCTGTCACATAATGTTGTACTCTGCTAAAAGTAGCACCTAACCTTCAAGTACTCGCCCATGAGAGAAGGTTTCTTGAGTGTTTTTCTCTTCAGAGTATTGTGAGTATTGTCTGGCATGTGCATATGGCAGGTTTGACTTCACTACTCATTAATAAACATGAGCATTAGTGAACATTTTCTTTATTTTGACACCGTTTTTTACTGTTAGACATGGACAGCAGATGTGATATACAGGTAATTCCACAACTATTAACTGCAGCATCCTGTAAAAAAGGGTCAAAGTTCATCTAATTTCCACAATAGCTCTGACTGGACGCAATGAAAATATATGGAAAGACCTTTATTAATGCTAAAACTGATGGAATATGAAATGTGTGCTCCTCTTTTACAGTGACTTCTATCTATTTAAGTAATCAGTTTGCATGTATGTTTCTATATTTTACAACTTTTTCACACTTTCAACTTGTCTTCATGAACTGACGCTTGATTTGTGAGAAAATATAAACATATTCATTAGGTATTATCCCACCAAAGTTTTGAAAAACATGCAAATTTGTCATATGCACATTGAGTATTTGTATAAACTGGACAAAGAGGAATAGCCCCCAGTGTCTGGCAGGTGTGGCTGCCTGCATGTGTCAGGCATAGGAAATGCAAAGTAGCTCAGTTAGAACAGAGCCTCTCACAGTGTTGCTCCTGTCCAACCTTCACATCTATTTGCATCCAAAAAACGCAAGGACAGTTTCTCTCGAGCTCAACGCTGGAATTGGAACAGCAATGGTAACATAATATTTTAATGTACGACATTTTTCGGTTTACTGTGTGATAACTTTACAACGGCGTGAGAAGGAAGTATCCATGCAGTTTCACGGCACTTCTGTTTTCCCTCATGATGTTTGCCAAAGATTAGTGAACAGCTACAGACCTTGGTGTATTTGCTCAGGTTATGTACTCAGCAGTGGTTTTAAAAGTTATATTATTCAGAACATATCAGGGAATCATAGTCTTTGCAAATGTTATGTCTGTAATACTTTATACTTTATTCAGCCAACATATCAGCCACTTATTTATATTTGTACTATATTTCTGAATGGATATGATGCACTTTTTTGTTTTTATGAGTGACCGATTGCAATTGTGAAGTTTAACAGTGAAGAAAACTGTAAGATGTGCAGATCAGCAGTTCAAAATCACCTCACCCAGTTTGTGTGCCATTGTGTGAAACAGTCATCATCATTTGTGTAAGATAAAGTCATTATTATGTTACACTAATCTACAATGTGTGTCAAATAGAGCGCCTTTGGAAAATTCAAGAACTGGTAAGTAGAACTAGAATAACCGATGGTATTTTACATCTCATTTACCCGCTTATTTCAATACATATTTATATCTTTCTAGTCCTCCACCCATGCTGCCAAGAAGAAGAGGTAAAAAACTATCTTTCATTGTGCTTTTTTATTGTTTTAATTTGCCTTCGGATAAAAAAAAAAAACATCTGACTGAGAGATTGCAGTAATAAACCTGCTTCATATTTGTTTGTTTGTTCAGATGACCACGCAGAGCCTGAAAGGCAACAGGACGATTATGTAAATTTCTAAACCAGTTGCACGCACATAGTCTAATATTCTGGTCATATTTGCATTTACAACCATCTTTTTTTTGCAGGAGGATGATGATGAGTATGGAGACATGTATGAGGTGCCTCCCTGTGAGCGAACCATTACTGTCCCACAGATACCAAAGGAGGAAAACATTTATCTGGGTAATTTAACTTAAAAATCACATGATCATCGCCTGACTTTGTGCTGATCTGGTTTGTATTTGATGATTAACAGAGAGGACCTCCAGCCCTCCTCCTCAGAGACGGATCCCTCCTCCTCTGCCAAACTTTTCAGTAAATATTGACATTTGGACGTTTTAAAAGACTGTCTGAGGCTTTAAAAACTGAATCTGTGTCATGTTTTTTTTTTTTACAGAAACACATATCTGGAGATGTGTTCTTAAATTCTCAAAACATTAAACGTAAAAAAACATCCAGTTAATGTTATTATAATGTAGTACCTCAATGAGACTTTAATTTAATACATTGTTTGTTGCAGCACCTGATGTGAACAGAACAGCCAAACCAGGGAGGATGAAGATGAGCGTGCCGCCTCCTCGACCAGACGAGGGTAAGACTTTTTGCATCTTTAGTGTTTTTAAAGGTGCACTGTGTAACTTTTCTTGCCGGGGTCTTGTTCTCATGAAGGTCCTGATTGTTTTTCCTGGGATGAGGTGTTTTTATCACATTTGTAGATGAACTGGACTAGAGGCAACAGTGGAGATAGATGTAAAAACCTGCACATAATTGATTTTTAAATTGGTTTGGACTGTGTATTGGACATGGGGACATTTATTGCATTTTACTGCTAGTGTCAATGATGAACTGTTAGTCTTATGATGTAATTGTAAAGAAATGTGTGTTTTAATGTGTGTTCACCTGCACAGGTACTGCACGTGGCAAGTAACAGTAGCTAAATCTGGTACAAATCATCTTTTCTTTTGTGAGATTAATACATTTGTACATGATCCCAGACAAATAAAGAATAAATGAAGAAAGAAATAAAGAAATAAAGATAAGTTTAATGCCATATTATGAAGCACTCTAGAAAAGTAATGACATCTCTGCCCCCACACCAGAAAAGTTACACAGTGGACCTTTAATAGACCTCATGTTAAAGGGAATCTGTCAGTTAAATGCACGAAGCCTCACAGCAAAAAAGAACAACACTGCCCTCTCGAGTTGAATAGAAGGTACAACAAGACACTGAAAAAACTTTTAATATTTTAGTATTATTAACACTAAAAGTATTGAACATGTGTACATTTTTTTTTAAGTTTATGATGTAGTTGCTTTCATAAAAGTAGAACTAGAGTCTATACATGTATTTTTATATATTATAAGTTATATACATAATAATAATAATAATAATAATAATAATAATAATAACAACAACAACAACAACAACAACAACAACAACAACAATAATAATAATAATAATAATAATAATGTGGACCTAGTTAGTATATGTTTAAAAATCATAATAATAATAATAATCATAATCATTGATATGCATCTTAAATTTGTCCTTTCAATGAAATCCTTAAATCCTGTGTCTTTCAGAAGTATATTTGGATCCAACTGAAGAACAGGTGAATAACAATAATTTATCATGTGAATGTATTATATTATCATCATCTTTTATTTTTAGGAAGACACTGAGGATCTGTACTTGGAGCCAGAGGGTAACATGCACTGATTCTTATTATTTATGCAGTACTGATTGGGGTTTTTTCTGTTTTTATTTTGTTTTGGCTATGACACATTTAATATCTCCTGGTGTGTAGCATGTGCTCTGCCTCCAAAAGAAGCAAAGATGAAACCTTCCTTCTTCAAGTCAGCGCTCATGTCTCCAGACCTAAAGTAAGTATTATCCATGGAAGTATAATAAGATGTGTTTATAGTTTAGATCCGTGGGTGTAAAGTGCATTTAACACCACACTTCTGAACTTCTTAAATCATTGAGACACGTTTCAATAAAGTACAAACGATAAAAATACTCCAAATTCACCCAGGATATCATTGAACGGTTCTTGACATTTGCTTAGTTTGTGTTTTATTCAGAATAAAAAGTGAGAAATTGCATTCTTTTCTTGCAGAATGAAACTTCCTCTTCCACCAGACAGATTGGTATGTTTTTTTTGTATATCTGTATCTAATCTAATCTAATCTAATCTAATCTATTTATCAATATTTTTTTTACTGTTTGTAGAGTTCACCCATAGCAACAGGTCAGACCAATTACAGCATGTGATTATTTAAATAATTACGTAATTTAAAAACATTAATTTAGCTTGTTTGATGTTTAAAGCTCCAGAGGTTGAAGCGAGAAGGTTCAGTTTACCAAAGTCGACTCCTCCAGTTCCAGGAAAACCACGACCACCAACAAACCAAAAGGAAAGGTTAGTGCAATAATGAGAAAAAACATCTGATATTAGTCTAAAAAAACATTACCAAAAGCTGTGATACATTTCTGTTTAAACTTTAGTCGCCCGGAGCCTCCTGTACTGGAGAATAAACCTGTAGGTAAGATGAATGTGCCTGAATTAAAGGTCAATGAGGTAAATTTTCCTCCACCTGCTTGTCTCCCTGGAGATGTTACCTGGCTATAAACTCTAGCTCCATCAAGACAAACAGGTAACACCACCAGGGCCAAGATACAGGTCAGATCTGTGCAAAGGCGCCCTCACGCACACTGCAAATGTGTTATTGTCAAGGTTTTATTTTAGTAATGCAAACTTCTGTGGAACATTCGAGGCAAAGCAATAACATTTTCACAGAGACAAGCAGCTGGATGTGGTGTAGCCCCAGTAGAAAAGTTACATAGTGCACCTTTACGCTAAAATCTAATGTTCTATTTTGTGTAAATGATTTGTTTCTGTTTACAGCGTCTTTTGGAAGTGGAAGAGTGAAATCTCCTAATGAGGTAACACTGACTACATTTACTTGCACACAAAAAAATCCAATCTTAATCTGATTTCTGGAGTTCAGATTATGAAAATGTCGTGTAAACAGTCACGTCTGATGAGGGTAATCACATTTCTATGATTGTTCACACTTTGACAAGTAAAATTATGTAAAAAAAAAAAGGCAAATTCATGTGGCAAAGACGAAAATGAAAGAAATTCAACCAAAATCAGATCTAATTATAACATTATCTGATTACACTGGTTACCTTATAGTTACTTGTCATGTAAATGTCCTGATGCTACTTTCTAAACCTCAGAGATAAATTAATATATCTCTCAGAACAGACAATGGTTTGCTGGAGATTGTAACAGAAAAAAAGCTGAGGACCTTTTACTGAGTGTTAATAAGGTATGTGCTTTACTCTGCCATTTCATAGGTATAATTATTGGATACACAGATAAAATTCAACTTGTCTCTGCTGTAGGACGGAGCTTTCCTGATCCGAAACAGCTCGACACATAACGCTCATCAGCCGTACACTCTCGCCGTGTTATACCAGCATAAAGTGTACAACATCCCTGTTCGCTTCTTGGGCGATGCACAAGGATACGCTTTAGGCAAAGAGGGAAAGAAGAACGAGGAGGTAAAGTGTCAATGGAGTCACATGTGTCCCCAATGAATTAAAACAAAACAAAACAAGGACTTAAATTATCTTCCTGATTGGCTTAAGAACCAAAAACTTGGATTTTATCATAATCCAAAATGATTTCTTTGATTAAAACCTAAACTACTTATAAAAAGCATTTGATTTGAATGTTTTTACTTAATATCTGAGGTCAATATAAGCAGCCAAATGCCAAAGTTTGATGTAATGACGCCCTTTTTTGTCTTTCTCTTCAGGTTTTTAGCACTCTGGATGAGATGATTTCTTATCATCAAAACAACCAGCTGCTTCTGATTGACAGCAAGAGCCAGGCCAAGCACACAACATCTCTGACTTATGCCGCTCATCTGTGACTCCAGGCACCAGAGACTCGTCCACTAAACAAATCTATTTATTTTATAACATTATGAGCATGTTTTTTACACTATGGTTGTGTTTCATCATCTCATCTTTAGGGTAGTAAATTAGTAGAACGTTTATAAAGCCTGATTTTCCTTTTTTTTTGGGGTCATTATGTGAATCGTACACTTTTTTCTATACATTTTCCTCTTCACAAATGAGGCTGTTTATAATTTATTGCACAATATGATGCTGTATCTTCATATTTTCTTGAACTGCAAAGCTATATTGTTTTACCCTACATGTTTCATTAACATAAATACAATGCAATAGAAACGCACTGAAAGGTTTTATGACTCTAAATCCAGAACTGTAAATGTGGCTGTTTCCAATTAGATGTGTGTGTGTGTCATAAATAACACTCTAAAACTGTAAAAAATAATAATAAAAACTTTGTGAATATCTATTTTAAGCCTGTATTCCATTACTTAATTCCATCAATGGGCTTATAAACAAGTGTGTTTTTGCAGTAAGTGTGTTTTTATATGGTTTTATTGTACATTAGTGGCATAACTTTTTAATCTTGAGTAAAAACAATGAACTATCTAAGGCCTGTCTTTAAATCTGAATCATAGTAGTATAAATTAACTTCTTGGCGTCAGTCCTGGGTCTTATTTGCTGAAGTTGTTGGAGTGAGTGGAGGGGAGAGAAAAGGGTGAAGAGGCTGTGGCGGAGGGCTACACAACAACTCTCCACCTCATGATCCAGACAGAAAAACACGCTTTAAATTACAAGAACACACACTTTTATTAGTCGCACTTGCATTTATTGCCAGATCCAAGTCACAGGACCTTCTCTAGACCATTCCTCACGCTCTGCTCAGTATTTGCTGCGTGCACTAGATTTCTTAGCGGAGGCATGGTGTTTCCTACCCAGACAGCTCCAGCAGGGGGCTACTACTGAATGGGAGTGTGCACAGAGGATCGGTGTATGCGCTGCAAACCTCCACAAGAGCTCCCTCCTGTTGTCCATCTTTATCTTGACTTTTCCGGGGACGTTTGGGACAAGACCACCTCTTCTGGCTGCGTCACCCCTTCCCCTGCCCTCCTTTGGAACCTCCAGAAGCTCCAGACATGGCTCAGATCCTGCCCATACGCTTCCAGGAACATCTGCAGGTATGGATAGATAGGATAGGAAGCCCAAACGTGTGGCGCGTAGCTTTCCTGACAGCTCTTGTGCTCTGTTATTGCTGCACCCGCTCGACACATGTCACATTGAATTGGTATGTGAAACAGGGAGCAGGGTGGTGCTCAATATAGCCACAGGCCTAGTTTGCTTCTGCAGGGACGCGGCCAGATGATGACTGTGCACGCACCACGCTCTAGTGCGCCTCTGTGTTTACCCCGGTGTCTTTTGGGAGGGGAGAATGGGAACATACCGGTGTGTTCAGGTGTTTATGCCACACTTGAGACCTGAAATGCTCTTCAGCCAGGATAATAATGGCACTATAGCCTGATATTTTGTTTTAAATTGTTAATTTCTATGGGAACTCTACCAGTTTTTCCTCAGAAATCCATGGATAGGCTTCTGTAGTCACTCCTTGCAGTCTGTTTTCATTTATGGAAATATTTATGATGACTACTGCATACTTCATTTTTTAGTAGGCTTGTCTATTCAAATTGTAACTGGAAATGCTTTAACCTGTTGGCAATGACATTACCCACATTAACACGCTTCACACAATTACAAAATCCACATGAGCCAAGGATTTTATGCTCGAAACATGTCAATCGAAAGCACTGTTCATCTCAACACAATGATAACTTCAGAAAAACAAGGAAAAGACTCTTGTCCCTGGCATTTAATACTGGCTAGACAGGATATCTTGGTGTTTTATTGTTCTTTTCCTATGTATCGTGTTATCTGCATGTTTGTTTTTGTTGACTTTCATGTAAAGCCTACTCTTTACTCGCTCTACACTTTAGGGATTGTAGTGTTAATGTTATACAGGGGACCACTACTAAAGGTCCCAGTTCCATAGGTCTTGAGGCCAAAAGAAAAGTTTGTGACGTGCCCCTGCCCCGGCTGTGGACCGTTGTTATGGCAACAGTAGGCAGTGAAATGGCCTTTCACTAAAACCAGCTCCAACCCCCATCTCTTCCTCTCCAGAAGCTCCTCTTTCTTCAGCCCAAGCAGACCAAACTCTGAGCCCACTTTAGCAGCACTAATGGATGAAGACACCTCAACTTATGCCTGAGTTATATTTTTAATTAGACCTGCAACTTTCCAACCCTTTTACCGGCAGAGAAAATCTTCCCTTTGGTCCTTGTTAACTGGAACAGATTTAGGTGCCACCCGGGCTGTGAAATACTGGATTTGCCCTGCTCATATCCCCCTCTGAATCTAGGTGGCTCCAGTCGAGTGAAAAATGCTTGGAATTTGCAAACCCAAGACTTCGGGCCTCAAGTTCACTTTATTCTTTGGCCTGGTATTTACAGCTCTGTCTAGTGTCTGGGTTCAGCAGTGCATCCAGGTACCACCTGGATGAGCACTAATTCTTCTCAAATAAGCAGCCAACAGTTGCACTACACATAACGGGAGTCAACCATGTCCGTGAATAACTGTTGGACAAATTACACAACTTAAAGACTGAGCTTCTGTGGTCGAAAACGTCTGACATTACATCAATTTTTTTTACAAAACCAAGTACAAACATCTAGTTCTAAAAAAAGTTTAAGATAAGCTACTCCTTGTTGATCTGTGTAGGGAAATTTGCCCTTTGACCCCTCTCTGTGTCACTGGGACGACCTGTCAGGAGCAGTGGGTGACCGCAGCGCACTGTCCAGCGACGCATCTCCTGATCTTGAGCTTTGGTTTTGGCAACACTGTCTTAGCTGGAGGAGTTTGTCTTGTTTTTCATGTTTTATAATGAGGGGAGAAGCGGACTGCCTGAATGAAACGCACAGATGCAGAAAACATGGAATAGTCATACAGAATCTATTTGTATTTCTTATATTATTTGGGAAATAAAGATTCATTGAGGCCACTTTCCCACCTCTGTAACGTTTGTGTTGGTTTGACAAACTGTAGGGCTGTAGAGTTAATCAAATTATAATCGATATCAAGTTTCGGGCATTTCTAATCGTCAGTTCGGTTGTTTCATTTTAATCAAGACGTTTTTACTCTTGATTCTCTGTCAGTAAAAGGATGTGGTTTTTAGCAGAGTGAAGAAGAGACTTTGAGGAATAAATTTAACTTTTTTTTGCGTTAAAAGCCAACGATTAAAAGTTTGTATTTTTATAGCAAAAGACAAAGTTTAAATCTGTCAACTGGTCAAATCGTTGAAGGAGTTTTGTGTTTTCATCTTCAGGAAGTGGATATTGTTTTTAAAAAGACAAATTCAAGCTAAAAAGAAATCATGATCAATCAGAATGAGGGAAAAACTGATTCTCATATCGATCAGCTTTAGTTAAGACATAAGACAAGTCTGCTTTACTACACGTGTCCGTTTACAGACAGGCTACAGCTTATTCACCGCTTCCATTGTCAGATACAATAGGCAGATGAGGTCAGCCCTGCTAATTTAGACCTACCAAATCACATCACGATCGGAAGCAACAGAAGGAAATCAGCCCATCACTCTGCGAGGAACACAGCGCTGCGTCAGAGAGCTGCTGCAGATAACGATGACTGCCTGGGTTCTTTCAGTAACTAAACAGTAATAACTAGTGTTGTCACGATGCCAAAACGTCAAACTGGGTCTCTAAAATAAGGAACAGATTTCTACAGCACAAGAGCAAGCGCTGAACTCAAATGCGATACTTACCCTTACCCTTAACTGGTCTATGACTCATCAAATACCATCAGTGCTGTATCATTGTTAGACTTTAGCCACAAACGCCATTGGGACATATCTGTGCTCAATGCAATAATATTTTCTCATCCAACATATTAACTTTCATTTTTATATTAACACGTATTGATAGAGGTTGTTTTCTGGAGAAATTCCCCCGTGCACAGCCTGTCTCACTGTTTATTTATCAGTGCAGCTTGTCTTCTTCACTGTTTCTGGCCGTACGCCTGTAGTTGGTAGATGCTGGACTGTTCTCAAGGTTCTAGCGCTGACTCTATAATGAAGGTCTTTCAAATGTCAAAAAAACAATAAATAAATTGTAAATTTTACTGCAAAACACATGATTATTTTAGTTTTCATCACACACGAGAGGTTGGTGCTCTTATTCCAGCCGTATACAATTTTGCAAGTACACTTATAATAAGTCAATTGCAAAGTTATTAGTGTACTATATTGTAATGTATGTGATCTGTTTAGTATAGGTATCAGAAAATATACAGATAAACAGAAGCGTCAAGTTTCTGACAATATGAAAAAAACATGCAAATTAACAGTGCAAAGCTCAGTTATTAGTTTCATGTAAAAAAGTGATGCATTGTTATTCCTGTTCCTACACTATTCTCATCTTTTTCCTTGTTTGCTGTAACGTAGCCTACGAAATGTTGTCAGTAAATCAACAAATCATATAAAACACCACCCATTTGTTGTATTTGGTTAACAGATAATCACGATTACTGAGTTCACAATATAATAAGAACTACAAAACAATATCAGAGATGAAATATGACAATTTTGGAAGAAAAAATCAGTAATTTAATTCACTCTTTACCCCGAAAAACTAAGCCTTTTTATCTGGCTGTTTATGTCATGTTAACTTTACTTTATGATTCAGAAAGTTAGATTTTTCACATATCTGGTAAATGGTGTTGTATTAGACAGTGTAAATAAAGAATTTCATTGTTTAATATCACTGAATAATTGAGACATTTTATTTTTCATATTTGCTATTTGACATCCTTACATGAATAAAATATCCAACAAAATGAAACCATCCGGCGTCTTGTTCCTGTTTTACAGATGACAAAGTGAAATGTCTCAGCAGTCACAGACAGTCCTGCTGCATTTGCCAACAGCGGATAGTGGAGTCCTTGTGATGAGTTTTGGGATTCCTTTCCGCTTGCCTCAGACTGCATAATACGCTCTGTCTAGTCATCAGAAAGAGGGCATGTTTTGGGCTCCCCTTCGTGGTTCATATTGCTTTTTTTCCTGGAAATCACAAAACGGAGAGACTTTCATTTGTTGTACTTATTGAATAATCTAACTGCAGTCATTTTCTTAGATTTAGTAGCTTTATTGCTGTATTTTAATGGTAATATATTTGTTTATTGGAGAAAAATACACGTCTTGTTGTGTGACCTGATTATTCTTTAAGAGCCAAGACCTGCTTTTGTTTAAAAATACAGACACACACAGTTGAAATCGAGCTGAAATAGCCTTTTGAATGGTCAGTTATTACAAAACACAAAGCTGTTATTTGTTTCCTAACCCTGTATTTTCATACCGCTTAAACCTGTTCAGAAATGCTTGATTCTCACACTGATTTAGCGGTTTGTGTTTCACTGTTGTGCTGATGGGCCTGTGAACTGAATCTTCATATTATAAAAAAGGTAAATCGAATTACAATTTCTGCTGCACAGTATTAGCCTCAATCAGTTCTATTTACTTTTATGCTCTTTTTACTTTTGCATTCATGAAAGATTAACATTTTATCACTTTGTTTCATCACAGCTGCAGAACCTGGGAGTGAATCCGGCCAACATCGGGTTCAGTTACCTGACCATGGAGTCGGATAAGTTCATCTGCATCCGGGAGAAGGTAGGCGAGCAGAACCAGGTGGTGATCGTGGACCTGTCCGACCCCACCAACCCCATCAGGAGGCCCATCTCTGCCGACAGCGCCATCATGAACCCTACGAGCAAGGTCATCGCTCTGAAAGGTAGAGGATGCATGTGAGGCATAGGCCCACTGTTCACACTGACCGACTGCCCACTGATTATTACACGAGAAATACCGTGTTGTGGTGAGAGAAAACGTGCTCTAATATCACAGGATGAGGATGAGCGGCGAAACATCTTCACTCTTATAACTTTTGCCTAGTTGATGGAATAGAATTTTCTTTTGCAATCACTTTTGTTTCAAGCGTGCACACTTACAGATTCAAAACCGTACAGATGCGCATTGGTTATTTTAATTGAATCTGGCAACTCAAAACATGGAGCACATTCAACTTTCTGATTGGATGAGCAGCTAGAGAAAAAATAAATGTGTTTTAAATTATGAATAGGTCAATATTCCAAGTGTTCATCATGAATGTAACCAGTTTATTTCATGTCAGCACATCAGTAGATTATGTTAAGGATTTCTTACATGCAATACTTTCTTTCTTGTCCTTTTAACTTCATATAACACGTGTTCTTTTGTATATGATATGCCCGTATACAGATAAGTACATGCACACAGTAAATCGTAAAGCGTCACATGTTCATACAGCGCTTTTCCACCTTCAAGGCACTCAAAGAGCTTTACATCAAAGAACCACTCACCCATTCCCTCGCACATTCATACACCAGTGTACGCAGACACTGGGGGGCGACGTGGGTTAAGTGTCTTGCCCAAGGACACAGCGTTTTGATGTACACATGCATACACTTCTACCATTTTGTGTTGTGCTGTATAGGTCCACAAATTACTTACATTAAAACATGTCTACAATGCACTCTGCCCTATTACCCAAGGATTACATCGACTGTGCAAAAAACCCTAGAGTGCTGATCAGGACGTTTGTGCTTAATGCTGCCTCTCCATCCTCCTTCTGTCCTGGGGGGATACAGTGCCATGTTTGCCCTTTCATTCCGCTCCCTCAATGCCATGTTTGCCCTTTCATTCTGTTTTCTTAAATCTTTACTTGATTGATACGTTTCTTTTCCTCTTCTGCCTTCTGTCTTTTTTCAGACGGTGAGTAGTTCTTGGTGCGTCAGCTCATCTGTGTGAAAACGCTCTCTCATAAGAAACATTAACTCCCTGTCTCCTCACATTTTCAAAATACTCAAACAAAACATTTCACTAGGCCTGTCACGATAACGAATGCTGAAGTGTGATATATTGCGGAAGGGAATCTAGACGATAAATGATAACTGAAATCAAACCTTAAAGAATTAAAAATAAGTGGAAGAATGCAACTTAACGCTATAATGAATCATAGAAGTTCATAATTCAACCTTCTACAGCTCACACGTTAACATATTGCAAAAGAAATAACCAAAAACGTTCCACTAGGACAAAGAAAATGTACACACGATAAATATTGACCCACATAATGATCCATCTTTCATATATTAAACGATAAGTTGATGCAGTATTTACCGTGACAGGCCTGCATTTATAATTATGTTTACAACCACTGTCACTGATAGGCTTAACTTTCATATCAGCCATGCCATTTATTTGGTCACATTTCCCTTTTTCACCATAAAAAAACAAATCATCAGTGTTTCTCAGTGCAGCTTTACATTCACTGTTTGACCAAATCACATATCATTATTCACATTTGCATGAAAAAAGGGTTTTTTAGTAGATTCTTCTTGACATATCTCACTGAGCTTCACTTGTTTTGGCCCCAGCTGCCAAGACTCTACAGATCTTCAACATTGAGATGAAGAGTAAGATGAAAGCCCACACCATGACAGAGGAGGTCATGTTTTGGAAGTGGATATCTGTAAACACAATCGCTCTGGTCACGGACGCTGCTGTCTACCACTGGAGTATGGAGGGCGACTCACAACCCACCAAAGTGTTCGATCGACACACGAGTCTGGCTGGATGTCAAATTATAAACTACAGAACGGACGAGCAGCAGAAATGGTTACTGCTCGTTGGGATTTCCGCGCAGGTATGAAACATGTTTACTCACGCCCTTTATATCTGTCTGTATAATCCAAACGCACATGGCAGAAGAATGTGAAATATGCAGTTATCGTTGATCTACATGTGTTTTCCATAACAACATTGTCTGCGTGATCATGCGATAAAGTATATTCCCCCTTTATATTCTGTTTCACAGCAAAATCGAGTGGTGGGGGCCATGCAGCTGTACTCTGTGGACCGAAAAGTGTCCCAGCCGATCGAGGGCCACGCGGCCGCCTTTGGGGAGTTTAAAGTCGAAGGAAATGCCAAGCCATCTACGCTGTTCTGTTTTGCTGTTCGATCACAGGCTGGGGGAAAGGTGAGCCCTATGAATAGCTACACGTACAACTTTGACTCATGGACCACACTTTGTTTCATTTTTGGTTTTGCTAAGAGTCAGTGGAAGGTTAAACCACAACTTCACTGAATATTACAAAAAAATGCTCTGTAACCATAAATTTCCTTTCAAATTTAACAGTGTTCTGATCATTTTCTACCAAAGCCACCTTAATATACTATAGAAAATACTCAAATCAGTAGCCTTTTTTTGTACTTGTATGCAAATGAGTCTTTTTTATTGTAGCTGCACATCATTGAGGTTGGTCAGCCTGCTGCAGGAAACCAGCCATTTGCCAAAAAAGCAGTCGACGTGTTCTTTCCTCCAGAGGCACAGACAGACTTTCCTGTTGCTATGCAGGTAATTTATTCATCTATTATTTTACCAGATGATTTAGGTCATTATGTTGCCATGGGTTACCTTCTGCTCTATTTTGCAGATCGGTAATAAACACGGTGTAATATATTTAATCACAAAGTATGGGTACATTCACTTGTACGATCTGGAGTCTGGAGTGTGTATCTATATGAACCGAATCAGTGCAGAGACTATCTTTGTAACTTCACCTCATGAAGCAAACTCAGGAATTATTGGGGTTAATAAAAAGGGACAGGTAAGAAAAATAGAGTTGTTTTAATGACGTATTTCTTTTTTATTGGTGTCATGTACTAATTATCATGTGTTCTATCAATTTCAGGTGTTATCAGTCTGTGTGGAAGAGGAAAACATTGTGAATTATGTCACAAACGTGTTGCAGAACCCAGACCTAGCCCTGAAGATAGCGGTCAGGTCAAATCTCGCAGGTGCAGAGGAACTTTTTGCCCGAAAGTTCAATACTTTGTTTGCCCAAGGAAGTTATTCAGAAGCTGCAAAGGTTGCCTCATCAGCTCCAAAGGTATGTTGAACCGTAACCTTTAAAGCAAATAGACTTGTGAAGTATGTGCACCTGGTGAATTTACATTATTTTTATGTTCTGGTTAGGAATGGGTGTTATATGGGTCTCAATATTGATATCGGAGGACTTTCCTAAATATTTTTTATCAATCTGATCTACAAAATTTTGCTGATATCTAGCAAAGATATTTCTTTTCTAAGCTGCTCCAGTCTCTGTTTGCCCATGTGTCATTCCCAGTTTCATCTGATTTGTTGTTTTGAAGAGTCTATTGACTAAAAATTGAAATAGAATTAAAAATAGGATAAAAAATTGTTGTATATTTGCATTATCTCATATCACAAATAGCTACATGTTTAATAGAAGTTAATTTGTGGCCTATACTATAACTTGGAATGGATTTAAAAAGGCATCAGCATCAACAAATATCCATTTTTGGTCAAAGCAGCACAAATATGGCATAAAAAATCCCATCACTCGTTATGGTTCAGTTAAGGTCGCTTATATTTATGTTATGGTTCTGTCTGGCGTCCTTAGGGCATCCTGCGCACAGCTGAGACCATCCGAAAGTTCCAGAGTGTCCCCGCTCAGCCAGGCCAGGCCTCCCCTCTGCTGCAGTATTTTGGGATTCTGTTGGATCAGGGACAACTCAACAAGTACGAGTCTTTGGAGCTGTGTAGACCAGTGCTTCAACAGGGCCGCAAGCAGCTCCTGGAGAAGTGGCTGAAGGAGGACAAGGTGAAACTGGACACTGGATTCTATTAAACTATAAATTTATTTGTGTAATTAAACGTTTTTTGCTCTGTGTTACATAGTTGGAGTGTTCAGAGGAGCTGGGGGACCTGGTTAAGAGCTATGACCTCACTTTGGCTCTCAGTGTGTATCTCAGAGCCAATGTCCCAAACAAAGTCATACAGTGCTTTGCCGAGACCAATCAATTTCAGAAAATTGTGCTATATGCCAAAAAGGTTGGTAAATTTCTTTTGTTGTTGCTTTTACTGCTCTTCTTCTTTCTTTCTTTATTCTTTATTTGTCAGGGGCCATGTACAAATTCATTAACAGTTCATCATTGACTTTAGCCGTAAAATATTTCCTACAGTCCAAACAAACTTAAAAAAATCTATCACGTGCAGGTTTTTATAGTGAAAACAAACATCTAGTGTAATACCAAGGAAAAGACTTGATCTGTAATAGCAATTTTAATACCACAAGGACAAGACAAAACTGTTTTTAGACAATATAAGCATTAACACAGTTTACATCGGAATTAATAATACTTTCTATCATATTATCATGTGATTTTATGCTAGTTCTGATGTAGGTTCAGGTCAGGAAAGGTCCAGTTTTGTTCTTTGTATGTGACATTTCTTTGATACTTGGTCAGATGAGTATCTATTTTCGCCACTAGTTTAAGTATTTTAGTATTGATTACTATGTTGGTATCACTATTAATTTCATATATAGAGCAGAACTCAAATGATATAACTTTAATTAACTGATAAACGATGTGTTTATCTTCAAAAACACAGGTGGGCTACTCCCCAGACTGGATTTTTCTGCTGAGAAATGTGATGAGAGTCAATCCGGACCAAGGCCTGCAGTTTGCTCAGATGTTGGTTCAGGATGAGGAGCCTCTGGCCAATATCAACCAGGTGAAAGGCATCGGACACTCTCCTCCTCACTCACACACATGAAGAAACACAGAGGTGTTGTTTCAGATGTGGCGGCAATGCGAGGAATTCTCAGTTCATGACCCTTTACTTAACTTCTCCATTTAATTCACTGGGCGTAGAACTGTGGTGTGGGAAGCAGAACCGTGTAAACGCAGATACTTATCTTTTAAAGCAGGTATTTAAAAGTGCACCTCAGTATAACTTTACCATCTTTTGTCTCCATGGAGATGATATTGCTTTGCCTGGAATTTTCCACATGGCATTTTACTTATGTATCTTTGTGAAGACAAGTAGATGATGCCACCAGGTCAAGTTACAGGCGGATCTGTGGAGAGGTGACCCCGCATGCATGTTGTTCAGATTATTTCTTTAGCGCGGAGACAAGTAGTTAGCAGACCCCCACCAGAAAAGTTCCATAGTGCACCTTTTTCACTGTAGCTAGATAAAAGTCAGAAAACAAAAACGAATCGTGTGTTTTCTTTTACTTTTACTATTACTTTTGTAAGAATGTTAAGCAGAATGTTAAGAATTTCTGGTGCAAGCGTCAAAGAGGACTGAAAACATAAAGTCAGAAGGTTTTTAATGAGTTCCACAGAGGTAAAGTGAACAATGGAGCAACAAACTCTCCGGAAAGGGCAGGAAGAGAGCCCTGGGATGCGCCTGTTGACAGTTTTTATAGTGTCTTCCGATGTATTTGTGTGTGTGTATGAGGAGTGTCCTTCTTCCGGTCTGCACAGCGCCCTCACAAGCTCCACGCTGGTCTGCATAGCGTCTTTCATGACTCCCCACGCGTTCCATACGTCTACATCTCACTAATGGACACGTGTTATTTACCTCAGCATTAGTAAATCAAGATACCAGTTTGTTGTAGTGCTGCACTGCTAGAAAACACCTCACACTATCCACTTTTTATGTGTGTTCCTGCAGATTGTTGATGTGTTTATGGAGGGCAGCCTGATCCAGCAGTGCACGTCTTTCCTGCTGGATGCTTTAAAGAACAACCGTCCCGCTGAAGGCCACTTACAAACCCGCCTCCTGGAGATGAACCTCATACACGCCCCACAGGTGAGGGCTAGAAAGAGACACTTCAGTCAAAGATATTTTTAACATGTAACTGTTACTCAAATAAATGGTCCAATCCACACAAGAAACATCAAAGTTTTTTATTTTTCTTTAGAGACAAATTCATCAATATCTTATTCCTAGCATGATTTATTGTTCTGTCAAACTCCGGAAATGTATTTTTATAGATTCCTGTCAGTAATATCTCATAAACTAATAATTTCAAATAAAATCCATTCCATTTTAAAGGTGTTATATTACACAAAATTGACTCTGGTGCGCTCTAAACCATGTTATAATGCAGTTACCTCCACAAAAACATACCCAGAGTTGTGTTTTTTGTGTTTTGTTTCATTCGCACATGTCCGAGTAACTCTTTATTATTAGTCTACCTACATCTCCAAAGCTTAAAATGGTTTGTTCCACCACCTTGTGATGTCATGTAGTTGTACCTCTTTTTACCTTTTGTTCAATAGACATGGGCAATTCCAGGACTGAAATGATCCAAATGATTCTAGTGAAGGTGTGTGGAGTTTAGAAACACAGTGGAGCACTTCCTGTGTTACCCCATGACATCACAAGGTGGAGTTTTTTCAGTTTGAGAGAATAACTCAGCCTAAATATGCAGGGTTTGTGTGTTAAATGTGTGTTTGTGAAGAGGAAACAACATCACAGAAGATAACAGATCATAAAACAGCGTAATATGGGCATTTTAAAGATTTAATTGTTGGAATATCCGCAGTACTTGTTTTTTTTATACTCATATCAGTTACATGAAAGGTTTAAAAGCGTCTCTTATTGCTCTCTGCATGAGCTGATATAATTAACCTGCTGAACCGTGACACATTGACCCAGTTTAGTGAAGAATAGTCCTGGTTTGTATAGATGTGATTGTTCATGCGTGTTTATTTGTGTACTTGTTCTAGGTAGCAGATGCCATCCTGGGTAATCAGATGTTCACACATTATGACCGCGCTCACGTGGCTCAGCTCTGTGAAAAGGCTGGTCTTCTGCAGAGGGCCCTAGAACACTTCACAGACCCCTACGACATCAAGAGGGCGGTAGTGCACACGCATCTACTCAACCCCGAGGTAAGAGCCTGACCCCTGCCTTTAACACAGAGAGCTTTTGGACAATGCGTGTTTCTTTTTATTTATTCATATTTATTTATTTCATTTGGAAGAAAAAAACGAACACAAATGCATTACTAGGCCTGTTACGATAAATACTATATCGACTTAGCATTCAGTACATGACAGGTACGTATGTTTTCTTTGTACTAGCAGGACATTTTGGTTTATTTTAGGTACTATGATTAGATTTACACTGTTGAGGCTTGAATTATAAACTTCAGTGAGTCATTCTAGATAAAAAGTACCTACTTAAGTGTTTCTTTCTGTTATTTCTTCACTGCAGTTCATATTTTTTTAACATTTAGAATACTTTTTGGGGGATAATTCTGCTCTATAGTTTGGTTTCAATGTAATCTTTTCTCGTCTGTATTTATTTCAGCAATATATCGCACTTCAAAATGTGTTATTGTAACATATTCATCCAGTTAAACATGTCAGTTTTCAAATTGGCTGCAAATGTGATATAATTACTGCATTTAACTAATATAAATGTATCTGCAAACAACAAAATATCTTATAAAACCAACTAGTCCTGCGGTTTAAACCTATTCTTTAACAGTTCTTACATCAATCTTCACTCAAATGTTTACACTCCAGGATGTTTAAACGCATGTACCACAAGCTTAACTTTGAATTAATTATGCTGAATTGTAAAGCGACTTTGGGCATTTTATGTGCTATATAAATGCTATATAAGAATAATATAAAATTGCAAATCTAATCGCAGTCTCAGTGTGTGTCAAAATTCAATTATCAGATATTTTTCCACATTTGTTCAGCCGTAGTGTGATTGTCTTCATTTTTGTTCTGTGTTTCTTTCTTAGTGGCTCGTGAACTTCTTTGGCTCTTTGTCGGTGGAGGATTCTCTCGAGTGTCTCAGAGCCATGCTGTCTGCAAACATCAGACAGAACCTGCAGCTGTGCGTCCAGGTCGCATCCAAGTACCACGAGCAGCTGGGAACTCAGGCTTTAGTGGAGCTTTTCGAATCCTTCAAGAGCTATGAAGGTAAGGACAAGTCTTATTTTTATCATTTGACATCTCCTGGTCATATACCCGAAGTGCAAATAACAGGTTTCACTGCTCATTTCACTAAAACTTGCCTAGTTCTCCCTGGTTTGGTGAAGTTGATCATTTTACTTCCTGGTTGGGCACTCCATTACTGTTACCTAGCAACCATAACAAGGGCTTAAACTCTAATTTGCACAACAGTTAATGTTTGGCAAATATAGGACAACATCTTCATTTTATTAAATTGAAGTTTCAACTGTCAGAAAATGTTTTGTTTGTAAATTGTCCCTGTCTTTTTTTTTATTCAAGGATTGTTTTACTTCCTTGGCTCCATTGTAAACTTCAGTCAGGATCCAGATGTTCATTTCAAATACATTCAAGCTGCGTGCAAAACAGGCCAAATAAAAGAAGTGGAGAGAATCTGCAGAGAAAGCAACTGTTATGATGCTGAAAGGGTTAAAAACTTTCTTAAGGTGCAACCATTTTAAAAAAAATATTTGTAGTATGCAGCTTTATCAGTCGCATGCATTTTTTAATCCTTTTATTCTTATGTTGTTTAGGAGGCAAAGCTCACAGACCAGCTCCCCCTCATCATTGTATGTGACCGCTTTGATTTTGTCCATGATTTGGTTCTCTACCTCTATCGCAATAACCTGCAGAAATACATAGAAATATATGTACAGAAGGTAAGTTTCATCCAGCTGTTTTTTCTGTTTCTATTTCTTTGTCGCTCTTATAATGATGTCTACTCTGTGCAGGTGAACCCCAGCCGTTTGCCAGTGGTCATCGGAGGCCTGCTGGATGTAGACTGTTCAGAAGATGTCATTAAAAACTTAATTATGGTGGTCAAAGGGCAGTTTTCCACAGATGAGCTTGTGGAGGAAGTGGAGAAAAGAAACAGGTAAGAAGAACAAGAAATTCTCTACTAGTCTTCGCATATTCACACATGCTGAAGTGCCACATATTTATACTACACTAACATTCAGTAAATATGTCAGCTTCATTTCTAAACTGTAGGGCTGTGGTCAACTAAACAAATTTGTGGTTGACCTGTCTGATGGAACGATTAACTGACTGTAGTGCTGACAAAAACTTACAAAAAATTACTATTCAAAAACAACAATTCTAGTCTAGTCACTCCCAATAAAAAAATGTAATATTTTCTATTAAATCAGACTGAAGCTTCTTCTGCCGTGGCTTGAGTCCCGTATCCATGAGGGCTGTGAGGAGCCAGCGACCCACAATGCTTTGGCCAAAATCTACATTGACAGCAACAACTCCCCGGAGCGCTTCCTGAAGGAAAACACTTTCTACGACAGCGCGGTGGTGGGACGCTACTGCGAGAAGAGGGACCCTCATCTGGCTTATGTGGCGTATGAGAGGGGCCAGTGCGACTTGGATCTGATCAAAGTCTGTGCTCCCATCGTGTTATTGTTATGCTAATACTGTGTATGTGTGATACCATGTGGTTTTTCATGTGACAGGTTTGCAACGAGAACTCGCTGTTCAAGAGTGAGGCTCGGTACCTGGTGCGGCGGAAAGATCCTGAACTTTGGGCCAATGTTTTGGAAGAAATTAACCCATACAGAAGGCAACTCATCGACCAGGTCAGTACTAATTGTTGCTTAATGTATAGTATTGTGACTTTTGATACCAGCTGTTAAAATTTAGAGAAATTTTTATTGTATTTTTATTATATTTGACACAACAAACTGTACTTTACTTACTTCCATTAACACTTGACACTTTTACACTTGTTGGTCTGATTAAGTGGTTTGATTTCTGACTAAAATTGAAATGATCGTACAGTTTTAATTCGGTGTGGATCACATTTTTATCACTCTTTGGCTCAAACAAACTAAACCAAAAGAAAAAAAGAATAACTTATAGCTCTTAGATTGTTGATATTTCAGTTGAAAGTACAGTATACAGATATTTTGGACAACTTTTATGAATATAATTGTAGAAAATCAGCAGTGTTGTAGACTTAATTAGTTATAGATTGTGTATTAGTTTGAAATACCCTGCAGATATGAAATGATAATATATTATTTATATTTTGGAAATATTTTGGTATTGTCAGAATCATTTTGTAAGTGAATAATGTGCTTAACACTTTGGATAAACTCTATTTTTCATAGTTTTATCCCTTTTCTTGATCAGGTTGTCCAAACAGCTCTGTCAGAAACTCAGGACCCAGAGGAAGTGTCCGTCACAGTCAAAGCCTTCATGACGGCCGACCTGCCAAACGAACTCATTGAACTATTGGAAAAGATCGTTCTGGATAACTCTGTGTTCAGTGAGCACAGGTACAATAAAATTAAACACTACAATACAATTTTGTCGCTCTTTACTTCTAGCTACTTCTTTATTTTCCCCACAGAAATCTACAGAACCTGCTGATCCTCACAGCGATCAAAGCAGACCGCACTCGGGTGATGGAGTATGTTAACCGATTAGATAACTACGACGCACCAGACATAGCTAATATCGCCATTAGCAACGAGCTGTTTGAAGAAGCCTTTGCTATTTTTATGAAGTTTGACGTGAACACCTCGGCAATACAGGTACTTTACACACTTTTCACGTATTTTATTCAGTCAGAAAAGTGATATTACATGATTTTCTCTTGTATTTGCAGGTTCTGATTGAGCACATAGGGAATTTGGACCGAGCGTATGAGTTTGCAGAGCGTTGTAATGAGCCCGCAGTGTGGAGTCAGTTAGCGAGGGCTCAGCTGCACAGAGACCTGGTCAAAGAGGCTATTGACTCGTACATTAAAGCTGTGGATCCCTCTGCTTACATGGAGGTGGTCAATGCTGCCAGCAAAAACAGTAAGTCCAGTACGGCTGCAACAACGAATCGTAATAATTGTGTGACTAATCGACTATTAAAATAATCATGATGGCATTTTCATAATCGTATTTGTTATTTGGACTTTACAAACGCATGGACATTGTGGCATTGTTGAATCAAAATGTCAAAATAGAATGATTTGAGATTTTAATCAATAGGCGTGGCAAGTTTATTTGTATAGCACAATTTGTACACAAAGTAATTCAAAGTGCTTTACAGAATAAGAAAGACATTAGAATCACAATACAACAAATTGAAACATAAATAATCACAAATAATCATCATAAAATTAATATTAAAAGAGAAGATTGTAGAATAAAACCCTTTCAAGTCACATGCACAGCTAAACAGAACCATTTGGAGCCTGGATTTAAATATTATCAAAGTAGAGGCCTGTCTCACATCTTCAGGAAGATTAATTCAGGTTTTATCTGTATAAAACTGAAACACTGATTTCCCAAGTTTAGTCCTGGTTTAGCGCTGGTTTAGTCCTGGCTTAGTCCATATTTAGTCCTGGTTTAGTCCATATTTAGTCCATATTTAGTCCTGGTTTAGTCCATATTTAGTCCATATTTAGTCCTGGTTTAATCCATATTTAGTCCTGGTTTAGTCCATATTTAGTCCTGGTTTAGTCCATATTTAGTCCTGGTTTAGTCCATATTTAGTCCATATTTAGTCCTGGTTTAGTCCATATTTAGTCCATATTTAGTCCTGGTTTAGCCCTGCTTTAGTCCTGCTTTATTCCTGGTTTAGCTCTGGTTTAGTCCTGGTTTAGTCCGGACTCTGTGCACCACCAGGAGGCCGGTCCCTGAAGTCCTCAGAGTAACACCATTAATTTATCAGTATTCTATATCCAGAAGGCATCAGTCACCATATTCTGACATTTATTTGGTAAAAAATGTATTTTAAAAAATCCCAATGTGGAACAGAAATAATCGTTTGACTAATCGACAAATCGAAATAAGCATCACTGATAAATCAACTACTAAAATAATTGCCCTAGTCTACCACACTCTTAAACTGAAATGTAAAATTATATACCAGAACTCGACTTGTCGTTTGCTTTCAGATAACTGGGAAGACTTGGTAAAATTCCTTCAAATGGCTCGGAAGAAAGCCCGAGAGTCATACGTAGAAACTGAGCTTATTTTTGCTTTGGCGAAAACAAACCGTCTCGCAGAACTAGAAGAGTTTGTGAGTGGACCCAACAACGCCCACATTCAGCAGGTACAGAGGAGGGAATGTCATTTATTAAGAGAGCAAAACTAGCAATCTGATGATATGTTTTTGTCTAGGTCGGAGATCGATGTTACGAAGAAGGAATGTACGATGCAGCAAAACTCTTGTACAACAATGTCTCCAATTTTGCCCGTCTGGCATCCACCCTGGTTCACCTGGGAGAGTACCAGGCTGCAGTGGACAGTGCCAGGAAAGCCAACAGCACACGCACATGGAAAGAGGTAGAATATATGAAAACAGCTCATGCAGTGAATACAGTTTGATAGCATTAGCATTATAGCTTAGTGGCTGCATGAATATAACGTAAATATTTGTGAAAAACGAATGGAGGACCCCCAGCATCTCTTTGTCAAATAAATAACCTGCTAACTTTATTCCTGAGCATCTCTTTACATATTTACACCATAATTTATATCATTATAATGTCCTCAGCCGTGAACTCCATGTCCTTGAGTCTCCTAAAGGTCAAACTAATCAAACTAACCATGTAGTTTAGAAATCTATAAACATTTTCTGATTTGCATGAGATTTTTGCAGTAGTTTAGCCGTTATATTTTAGTTTTGTCTCAAGTGTTAATGCTTCTAGATGTGTTAAATGTGAACTGCGAGTCTTGATTGTGAAAAAATAAATCGTAAATCTAATCACAATTGCAATACTATATGTTTCCAGACAAATTATAATCAGATATTCCTCCAAAACCACTTATCCCTAATGCAGACTCATCTAATAACACGTTCCTTGTTTGTGTAACTGTTGTTTTTGTCGTCTCGTGTTTCTAGGTGTGCTTTGCCTGCGTGGACGGAGAGGAGTTTCGCCTCGCACAGATTTGCGGCTTGCACATAGTGATCCATGCAGACGAGCTGGAGGACTTGATCAGTTATTACCAGGAGCGCGGATACTTTGAGGAGCTCATTGCTCTGCTGGAGGCGGCTCTCGGCCTAGAGAGGGCTCATATGGGAATGTTCACGGAGCTTGCAATTCTTTATTCCAAGTTTAAACCCCAGAAAATGAGAGAGCATCTGGAGCTGTTCTGGTCCAGAGTCAACATCCCAAAAGTAACTATAAAAGCAAATATGTATATACAGACCTGTCACGATAACTATTATTCAATATTTAATGTTTTTGTAACTTCATTTATTGAGGAACTTTAAAAAAAAAAAAAAAAAAAAAAGGAAAACTTATAGAGTGTTAACATGTGAGCTGAATACATTTGCTTTACTCACTCTTTATTTAAATTCAATTCAAAATTTATACTAAAGCATATTTTTACGTTGCTATTAATTGCAGTTCATGTGTTTTTTAAGATATGGTTGTTTAAAGAAGTACTACGTAACTTTTCTGGAGGATCCTACCACCTACTTGTCTTTACGGAGATGGTATTGTCTACCTAGAATATTCCACAGTATCGCATTAACTTATCTTATCTCCGTGAAGACAAGGAAATGACGACATCAGGTCACGTTAGAAGCCAGATCTGTGGAGAGGCGAGCCCTAGTTGTTTGTGAGCAATAGAAAGAAAGGGTTTTTTCTGGGATAACGTTGCTTTAGGTCACAATAACAGTGGGATAAAATGCTCCTCAGTTGTATTAATTGCAATATATTCCATTGTAATATCTCACACTTCAAAACGTGTTGTGGCAGGTCTATTTTTATACTGATAAAACTGATTTGATGAGATAATTAAACGTGTCGTGTGTGATTCCAGGTGCTCCGTGCAGCAGAGCAGTCTCATCTGTGGGCTGAATTAGTTTTCCTTTATGATAAATATGAGGAGTTTGATAACGCTGTAATTACAATGATGTCACATCCTACAGACGCGTGGAAGGAAGGGCTGTTTAAAGACATTATTCCAAAGGTGAACCAGCTAAATATACGTGCAGAAACTTCCTATTACGTCAGAAAAACAGTAGTGTAACACATCTATCCACCTTTACGTTTTAGGTCGCCAATGTGGAGCTGTATTATAAATCACTCTCCTTTTACCTGGACTTCAAACCTCTTCTTTTGAACGACCTTTTGACAATTTTATCTCCACGGCTTGACCACAGTCGAGCAGTTACTTTCTTCGCAAAGGTAACTCACAGTATCCATATCAACACATGCTATAAACTGCAGTTATTATGACCTGTTTGTACTGGATATTAATGACATCTGGTTTTATCTGGACAGATGAACCAGCTCAAGTTGGTCAAACCTTATTTAAGATCAGTGCAAAATCACAACAATAAGTCTGTCAATGAAGCTCTGAACAACCTGCTGACTGAAGAGGAGGATTACCAGGTCTGGAGTCTGTTTTACGTCAAAATTATGATAAAAAAACAAACAAAACAAACTAATTTCACAAATGTTTTTCTGTTCTTCTTCAGGGTTTGAGAGCCTCCATTGACGCGTATGATAACTTCGACACCATTGGTCTTGCTCAGAGGTTGGAGAAACATGAACTGATTGAATTCAGACGTATCGCCGCGTATTTGTACAAAGGAAACAATCGGTGGAGGCAGAGCGTTGAGCTTTGTAAAAAGGACAAACTCTACAAGGTAACAGGCATATTTTTAAAACTGTCTTAACATTTTTACTAGTAGAAGTGGACAATACTTACAAACTATATTTTTTATTCTCATTCTAACAATAATCATTTCATATTTTATTACACAGAAATGTACTAAAATATGCCTGTATTTGCTTTAATTAATGTCTATATTCAGCTTAAATACGATAGTAAAGCAAATAAATTGTGTCTTTCTTCCTTTGTTTACAAATTACACATTTATGTTTATTTTGAATCAGTTCTTTTTGCAGCTTTTAAAATAATTGTTGTATTTATTTAGAATGAGTTTCCATTTTGTATGTCTTCACAACAGCCATAAACAGTAATATTGATAGTAATATTAATATTTTACTTACATGTACACCCCACCTGCATTGCCTCAAAGCGCCTGTAGAGGGCCTGTCTTTTCTCTCCAGCACATATAGTTCAATCACTGCTTTGTTAATGGACATATTCCTTTATGAAACATGTGTCATTTTCCCAGGATGCCATGCTGTATGCCGCTGAGTCGAAGGATGTTGAACTGGCGGAGGCGTTGCTGCAATGGTTTTTGGAGGAGGGCAGAAAGGAGTGTTTTGCTGCGTGTCTGTTTGCGTCGTACGACCTGTTGCGTCCTGATGTGGTGCTTGAACTCGCGTGGAGACACAACATTATGGACTTTGCAATGCCTTACTTCATCCAGATCATGAGAGAGTACCTCACCAAGGTTTGTGCTCTTGTTTAACTTTTCAACTTTGACGTTTGTTATGCAAGACGTGAGTAGATTCATGTAGTTTCATAAGGTGTTGCAAGTGAAAAATACTAATTATAATGCCTTGTGTAGCATAAAAGAATAAATAGGTTAAAAAGTTAGTTATTGTTAAGATATGTCTCGAATATGTTCATGAAATAAGAAAAAAAAATTCCTTTTGTTTTTTATAAGAATGATTAAAGCGAATTACAATTGTAGTTGATCAATATGAGGGAATACAAATTTAGCTTAATTTTTCTCATTCCTAATTAGGTACGTTTCATTAATTTGCAAATTATCAGAGTGGTAATCATAATCCTAGAGTTGTATTTCATGTAATGCCTCTATTTGGACACTAGAGGACACATCAGGACATGTCTTTGGGCTTTTTTTGCAGGTTGATGGGTTTGCAGCAAAGGTGAAGGTCTCTGCCCCCTTTTTTAATAGTTTTTTGTGTTGTGTTTGTTATTGTTATTGATTCCTGAAGTTTCTTGTTTAGGAGGCTAGCATGGAAAGTTTACCGCATCTGGCCCCACTAGCATTCGCCCTTTAAGCTGCTGTTACAAGTGCACAAGCTTTTGTTCTGTTTAACTTATTTATGCAACTTATTTAGTTATTTTCTTGAATGTGGACTGTGTAATTTTTCTGGTGAGGGTCTGTTGCCTAAATGTCTCTAAGATTATGTAATTACTGATATGTTCCTTGTAGTTTAAAGTGTTTTATTACCAAAAAAAATAACAAAACCTCCTCCTCCTTCCTCTTGTGAAGTGTCCACAGATCTGACTTGACCTCTTTTATCACTCTTTAAGCCAAACAAAACCCACCAGAAAAGTGACATAGCTCCCCTTTAATCAGACCTTACTAAGTCTGAATATCTCAATCATTCATGTATGTTTACTCCTGTTTTTTCCAATCAACGTTGCAACTAATGACTGCAACAGAAGCTTGTGCACAATTTAACATTATAACAACCGTACGTCCTGAAATAACCGTTACCTCCCCACATCTAATTGTCTTTCCAGGGGCTGCGTCTCGTAGTTTAACAGCTCTCACCTTTTGACACAGTAGCTGTAAAGTGCAATAACTGAACTAATAGTCAATAATTTTTTTAAAGTTTTGAACTGAAAAGCTATTCCCTGCAAGCACCAGACTAATAGAAGAAAACTGATGCATCCGTATTCCTAACTCTAAAATAACACGTAAGTCTAATGATCTATTGTGTGTTGTTCCTAAACAGTGACACTCCACATAAATTATACGTTTAAATGATTCTTAGCTGATAATTAGTTTAACTGTGGCATAAGGCAGCAAGATTAATCGCCGTTGTTTCAGAATTACAGTTGATCCAAACGCACAGGCTGCAAGTATCGACGTAACATCATTTGCACATAAGAAATATCTCGTTCCTATTTTGTAAATCAAATGTTATTTATCTGATATCCTGGAATTTTGATAATGCAACTAAACTGCAAATGTGTATAGTTCCTGTCAGAAAAAGTGCAATCTTGTATTTATGCAAAATTGTTCGTCCGTTCTGAGTCATTATGTCAGCACTTTATCACTAATGTAAACTATTTATAAGCACAGCACACGCAGAGTACATTTATTTAATGAGTGACAATGAGGAAATACACGCTTTGTGCTAAAATCGGATGTTAGAACAATAAGTTTTGTCATGTTGCATTTGTTGTTTTTAGGTGGACACACTGGAGGAAGCAGAAAGCCAAAGAAAAACAGAAGATGAAGTGTCAGAACCACAATCTATGGTGTTTGGTAGGTCTCTTTTTCCTGGTTTTGTTTCATTTTTAACTATCATCATTCATTATTCTGAGTAAATGAATTAAAATAGCTATATATAAGATTTGATTCTATTGTAACACGGGGCAAAATGAGTGATTACTCTAACAAATAAATAACAAATAACAAAAAATTATGTATCTCTAAAGAAAATATTGAGAAAAACAATATTTATTTTTTTGACTTTTACTCACTTTTTTCTGTACACAAACCATAAAGCATAATTATCCCAGTAAACACATGTTTTTAAGTTAACGTAACCACATCTTAACTAACACAGATCAGATAAATAAACACTAAGTCACTGAAACCCAAAGGTGTCATTCACGGCTCATAGAAATGCAGATTATTCAACCTCAGTTATTCAAAAGGTTTCACAATAGTGTAAATTAGCAAAGGTACATGTCAAATGCCCAAAAAATCACTTAATCTCTCATGTTACTATCGATTACTACTGATAAATACGTCGTAATAATGACTGTCACAAGATTATTAATGTTTTTCACTGAACAAAACGCTTGTGTGTTCATCCAGGTCAGCAGCTCATGTTAACCGGTGGCCCCGCTGCCGCCGCTGCTGCCGCTGCTGCCGCTGCCGTAACTCCACCCCAGGCGTACCCGGGTTACACATACGCGCCCCCTGCTGGTTACCCTCCTCAGCCCGGATACGGCTTCAACATGCAGTAGTCCCACGCCGAAACTGCTTTTAAAGATGCAAGCACTGAACCACGCTCCTATCGTTCATCATCAACCAGAACATTTCTTATTTTTTTTTTACCTTTTTATGTACTTTCTGCCATTAAACCTGCAAGAGAAAACCATCTACAACATGAACTTGATTATGGTTGCTCCGATATTGGACTGGTATCTACTACTACTACTACTACGACACTGTAAAGGCCCATTCAGACCACTCTGCTCTCACTGTCTCATCGTGAAAACTCAGCACTGATAATGAAGAGAACATTATGACAGGTTTA
Source organism: Periophthalmus magnuspinnatus (assembly GCF_009829125.3). Taxonomy (NCBI): domain Eukaryota; kingdom Metazoa; phylum Chordata; class Actinopteri; order Gobiiformes; family Gobiidae; genus Periophthalmus; species Periophthalmus magnuspinnatus. Next base: position 10,466,263 of record NC_047134.1, on the reverse strand, counting down.
GGGCACTGTGCTCTGCGTTACAGCCTTTTAACTGAGTATATTTGATTAATTTTGTGACCACCTCATGCTTTCTAACCATTAACGTGTGCAATATATGTTTCCTTACAGGTACGTTGTATGTTTTTGTTTTAAATTGTTAAATACTTACACTTGTTTTTAGGTACTGTTGTGCTTGTGATAAAAAAAAAAAAAGTCTGTGTGCAAACCTCAGCCGTAAGCCTTTATGGGATGTATAAAGATCCCACTTCTTTACTGACAGCTCAGAGAATATCTTACTATTGTTGAAATGCAGGGTGATAGAAGGAATCAAGGGAAATAATTAAATATTTTTATGCTCTAGTTTTGCATGTGCTGTCAATCTGAAGAATTATGTAACCACCAGTAGCACAATTTTTATTTTATAACCATGTTTACCATTTTGTGCGATGGCCCAGTGAAAATATATTGAGGAACTAATGCATTTAAGTTCTCATACTCGTTCCACTGGTACAATATTAATCATTATTGTACTGAACACAATGTATAACTTCATTTGACCACGCCCAACTAATAAATCCAATTCAAATAGATCTATTGGTTCATTCTGGATCTAGTTCAACAAAAGTGTCACATTTGTTTTGCATGTTTGCTCACACAATATGGAAAATCTGTCTTGATGGGTTATTGATCCAGTAAAACAATGGTTATGCACAATCAGACATCTACTTTTCAATGTTATTTCCTTGATAAACAGGGTCTTAAACAGGTTGTGTGTTGTACAGATGAGAAATGGCATCCTGGGAGTGTTTCCTTAAACCTGCATATTCCAGTTATTGCCATCCTTGACTCGACTGACATTTAGTGCGTGTCTTTGCCAAACCTGATTGATGGAGTGTTCTCGGTGAGAGCAGAGGCAGCGGTTTGTTGGGGGTGGGTCCGCGGATGGACAAACACAGTGTTCACTTTATTCACTCAGATGGAGCACATTCATGTGATAATAGCGACCGAAAGGGCGCACCCTCAGGCCACCCAAATGTTTGTGCAACGTGTACAGTTTGCACACATACAGAGCTCACAGACCACACCTTCACAAACTAGCTCTTTTTGCTCTGAGTTTACCCGTTTAAAGCGGATAAGCTCCAGAGGGAGTGGCGCTTCGTGTGTTTCCATCACGTTTCCGTGTTTTACAGCGCTGTTCTACAGACACAGAGAAATATTAGACATCGTGGAACCAACTTCCTTGTCTCCTGCGAGAGTCCGCCCACTGTCAAAGACAGGACCAGGATATGCCCAGAGTGAGATCAACGCTTCCAGCGGAGCGCAACAGCACAGAGCGCAACAGCACAGTGCGTGTGCTGCGCTCCTCTGGCACCAGGAAACTAGTCCACCGAAACTTTTAAATCATCGCAACTAGGACAAAACAAATAGTCTGAGTTTTTCTTCAGAGATGGACAGAGAAGGGCGAGGTTTCATGAGTCCCTTCCACAGACCGCGCTGCCTGGCAGCGGCTGCTCCAGCTGGAAAAGCCAGACTGACGCACCCGGGGAAGGCGATTCTGGCGGGTGAGTTCACTGTGTTCCTAAACAACTTAATGTAACTTTGTGTGTTCAAGTACAGATCATAATGTTCAACAGTTTGGGACTACAAACTAAAAGCAGATTCGATGTTTTGGCGCCTGATCCTGTCCATTTGATGAGAAGCATCACCTTTTATAACACAACGGCCCAGTCATGGGTCGAATTTACGCCTAATTATCTAATTATTCTAAGTATCTGCACATCTTATAGAATTACTGTGGAGTGAACTGCTGGGTGGCTTGTTGATCCATTCATTGGCATCACAGCAGGATTAAACAAACAACAATAGTCTAATAATCATAATAAGCACAAAAAGAACATAAATAACCAAACACATGCCATTTATTGACTTTGCAACCAGATGAAACTGTGGCTGTGTTTTTATCCTCTGCTCTGACTGTACCTCAGTGTGGAATGGCCCTCCTGTCTGTCTGTGGGTCAGGACACTTCATGTGGTCTGATGATTATGGTGCACATCTCCTGGTGCTGCTCCTGTGTGAGCGGCTCCTGCTGGCAGCCTGCAGCTCTCTGTTGATTTCTGCTCCTGTGTGTTTTGGCAACACTTTCACACTAAATATTTCATTGTTCTGTATAAATTCCTTTTGATTGAAATCTGAAAATAAACAGAGAATATTAAGTTGCTTGTCATCAGAGGTGTTGCAGGAAATTCTCGGCTCTCGATGCAAACTCTGCTGGTTGGCCCGCACTTTTTGATATCTATTTTAAATCTACATAGCATAGTTTTGGAGAACCACATTCCTACATTGGGCTCTGCAAACACGTACCCTTTACCCCCATGGTCCAATGCCCCAGCTTGTCGAGAAGGTTACTACAACACACTTAACTCTAACATAGAACTACGCTATCTATGTTATGAAGTGAAATGTTGCTGTTTCAGATATGTTTCCCGTTTCATTCCTGTGCACTGCCTGATGGACTGGTTTTACCTCATGTTGCGCAGCTCTGCCTCGTCCTGTGTGTTTGGTTGATCCAGAGTTTCTTCCTTTTCTTTAAATAGAGATCTCTTAAAAAAGCATTTGTTTTAAACAGCAGAACAGTAAAATATTGTGTTATTATCAATGAGGTGAAGTGGTAAAAGTTTGTCCTGCTCAATTATGGAAAATATTAGTTATTCGGGTATATTTTTTTGAATAGTGTAAAAGGTTAACTTCTAAATGATGAATCTTTTTAACTTTAGTGTTTATTACCAGTGAACAGTGGTGAACCTGGGGATGACGTCTGATTCAGCTGATCTGGACAATATGAGACATCAGTGCTGTAATAATGTGATATGATTAGGAGTCAGACAACACTGTGTATCAAGGCGTGTTTGCTCTTGGGGCTGTGCGTTGACAAAACATAAAACATAATGATATTAGGCCGGTTGTCATAATGTTACACCGGATTCCTATAATGTATGTTCACACTCATCAAAGTGGACCACATCAAACGACCTGCTGCAGTTCAACATTTGCTCTAAAGTCCAATATGGTGTTATGGCCAAATGTCAGCTTTATTTTCCTCCAATTCAGACTAAAACTTAATACTTCAAACTAAAAAGACAAGCTTAAAGGTGAGCTGTGCACCTTTGACGGAGGGTTCGCCGCCTGCTTATCTCCATGGTGATAGATGAGTTTAATGCCATACGTAAATATTCTTGTAACAGTAAACAGTTTTATGAAGCGTTCATATCATCAGTCAAACCCAGAAAACCAATTAAAATATATCACTGTTCAAAGTATCTTTATCGTGTCCCATCCCTGTATTTTCCCGCTTTAATTACAGGATATATCGTGGTAACTTAACGATATAACAGCAGTTGTATGATGTGTGTTACTAACTGACTTGTCCTGTGCTGCTCTGAGGCGACACGTAGACAAAGCAAAAGTAGAAGGTTGTCTGTAAAAAGGCAGCAGTCGTGTGATGGAGGAGGAGGTTTGAGAGCTTTATGAGCTTCTGCTGGTCACTCTCTCTGGTCTGAAGTGTATTATGTTCAGTGTCACCTCAGGGCAGAAGCTGAACCAACTACAGGCCTGATTTGATCTCTTTGCTACATCGTTTTTGAGCCAGTTCAGACCAGGGTATTTTTCTGTCATTGACGGCATGTGTTTTTCCCCATAAACGTATTATAGTTATAGCAACACCATTTCCAACTGTGTTTTGATCTGTCGATTTCTGCACATTAGATTTTCTCAATGATCTGATGATAAACTGGATAAAACCTTAGTATTAAATAGGATTCATTCCCTCAAAATTATGAATAATTTGTTGTGACAAGTCAGATTAAACTGTACCAACTGTGACAGAATATGTACAATAGTATAACTTCATGACCTGACCCAGCTTTGGTTTGAAGCACATGTGTCAAACTCAAGGCCCTCGGGCAAAATGTGGCCCGCCATGTCACTCTATGTGGCCCGCGACAATACATTTAAATGGTATGACTGTCTTAAAATATCACTTTATCAGGAAATGCACAGTTACACAGATGTTTTTTCATATCTATGCAAATTCATATGCGATATTTGTGTCTTGAATAAGTAATAAATACAGAAACGGTTAATTAACAAGATAAAAAAAATTGTTTAACATTTATTTTTTTTAGTATTATCATTGTTTAGTTACATTTATACTGTCTTACATTTACCTCTTGCCCTTTGAGAGCAACCCTCTGTCAAAATGAATCTGACACCGCTGGTTTAAAGGTTTTTTTTAATATTTTGTGCTGATTTAAGTTGCTGTGTGCTCTCAGAAGGTCTTTCACTGCTCGCACACAGCCCACTCCTCTGTCCTGCTGGGGGCAGGTTCTCAGACGAACAGGCCACATCATAAATCACACCACTCTGCCCTCTCTCCCTCTTTCTCTCCCTCTTTCTCTCTCACTTTCTCTCCTGTGTACAACCAGACAGCCGCCTTTTCGACATCAATCCAAGCATCATTTACAAAGAGCTAAGTATCAGACATCATCATAAAGCAGTGTTTGCTTATCAGATCAGAAAAGATTAGTTATTGTGAATATAATAGTATAAGTTTCACCTTGTCGGTATAAACCAAAAGCAAACATGAATGGTATTTTAATTGCATATCGTTTCATAACTGATTTGCATTCCCACATTTACCACATAATTGTCTTTAAGTTACAACATCTAGAATTTAGCCTGTGGGTTCAATCCTGGTGAAACTGCTATTTGTCAATGCTAACAAACCAGTTCACACAAACGTCTACGCTGTGGGCTTTTTCCAGTTCCCATGTAAAATTCATAAACTTATAATTAAGACCCTGTTAATGAGTGTTGTTGAGGACAAGGGAAGTCCAAAGGATGAACGGTCTACATGAATTATTCCTTTTATCTTTTGCACACAGAAAAGAGATCAGTTATGGATGAATTTATGTGGCGTTTCTTGTTTGACTGTCCCGAAACTGTAGTCTGAACATTTACTTTAGCGTCATGTGAAACAGTTTGATGTAGAGCTGTGCATTTAATCAGGTTTTAATCGAACTTGAGATTGAGTCACGATGTTTACAGCCAATCCTCTGTCAGTAAAACGATTTGAACGGTTTGTTTATGTATTTATTTATGTGATAGGGACAAGTATGTTCATTAGACACATAATACACTACAACATTTACAGCTAAGGCTAATTTTCAAAGTCCGTTCCAAGAAAAGCTGTAACAAAAACACAGAGTTCACATAATAAAGGCAGAGTTCAGACTTCTTACTCTTTTTCTGAACTAATGAATAAAATCTGTGTTATTTTAAGTTTAAGACATGTTTATTATAACCTATTTGTATTTGTTTTTCATCACACCAAAATAAAATTGAACAGAAAATAAAGGATAACACCCAGCCCTTAACGTGAACCATTTTGTACGCAGACAGACTGGGCAGTACTTGTGACTACTGCGGTCGTTTTAATGTGTGTGGTTAAGATATTGGTCCTGATAAACATGTCTATTTTCATTACTGTGAGAGCGACTGAGGAGCAGATGTGCAGGGGGCTCATTAGACCAAAGTGTCACTCCCCCACAGCTGTGTTCCCCTGGTCCCTGTCCACAGTCCCAGCTCCTACAACCTGTCCCGAGAAGAGAAACCTGAACCTATTTGAAACAGGTTCAAATACTGATTATGTTATTGTTGTTTTGGGTGACTATGGGACTTTTCTAGTGGAGGATTTTGTTGTTTTAGTGCGGGGTATTACTGTTTTGCTTGGGATGTTTCAAAGTATGGCATTCAACTCCTCTATTATACATTTATTCTGTCTTTAGACTGTAAAAATACATTGAAAAACATGTGTTATTACAGGCAAAGCAATAGGCTCTCCACAGAGACAACCAGGCGGCCAGATCTTCCACCAGAAGTTCCATATTGCAGTTAGTGTCCAATATGTTCACTGTCTGACACAATATTAAGATATATTTGTGCATAAAGTTACATTTCAGATCTGCTCAACAAAAATAGCATCCAACTCCAAACACATACAGTGAATAAATTGAAATCTAAAAAGGAAATTTCACATATAGCCACATCTGTAACAATAATAATCATCTTATCAACTTATAAAACCTGGAACGATGTATATTTTGTGGTTAAATATTTACAGAGTGTACAGTTTCTCCGCAATCGTGGTGAGATTTTAGTTATTTTTGTTGTAATACAGTAAGATTTGAGCTGTAGAGGGTTGAATAAGTACATTGTATGGCTAATTATCGGTTTATTTTGTTATATATTTGTTAGCGCTCATGTCTTTTAATGATATTGTCTATTTAAAAAAGGTTCACTGGGATAGTCCTGCTTTATTGTTATTGTCACAGAGAAATAAAGTAGTTTCAATATTACCGTTTATCGCAGTATTTCTCTGTAGCGATATGTCAAACTTCAGGATTTGTTATTGTGACAGGCCCACGTACAACCAGCGAGCCTTAGTTTTGTCGTGGTTTTCTTTACATCGTGTATAAATATATGTGAATAAAATACCTGAACCGAAAGCTCATAAAAGAAAACAGATTTCCCTTACTCCAAATACCTGGGCAATACCATTTGTGTCCCTCCTCCAGTGATTGCAAGTGCCAAGTGTGCATTTGGAGCGATTGATTTTATGACAGTGCAAAGAGACGCTGGCAGTAAGGAGCGATCGAGGCCGTGAGAAAAATTAGGAAACAGACACAGGAGCAGACTATGAAGATAAAGATTAATGTTGTTTCCAGGCTGGACCCGTGTTTGGCAGCTTTTCCGGACTCATTTACAGTGTCATTTTTAAACGTGCGTGTTGCCGAGGAGGAGACCACAAAATGGAGCAGAAGACAAACAAGCTGCTCGGATCGGCCTTAGACGAGGATGGATCAGGTGTTTGTGCTGCTGCTGCCTGGGTTTTTACTACAGCCTGTAACAAATGAGGCGCTTGGAGTCACTTCACCAAAACACACTAACCCACTGGCGCTGCTGGTGCTGGCGGTAATGGTCTGGAGCGCGATAGATCAGTCGTGATTTATGTTCTGGATCAGCTCTGCTTGTGTTATAAAGGCAGGAGAGCGCACAGTAGACTGTCGTACGCTACAGGAAATGGTCAATAATGTTATTGCTGAATGATTGAATGTTTCGTACAACCAAATTCATACAAAAATACTCTGTTTTTGTCTTTGTGTCAGTTCCAAGACAAGATAAAACAAGAGATTGGGCCCATGAGAATGAGAAAAGATGAGATTTTAACCCAGTTTACACTTTTTTGTTTATTTTATTTCATATTTTTGCAGTTATTGTAGCACGGCCAAGACAAACGCAAACATGGGAAAACAGTGTCACAAGATTATTTTCCTGTTCTGTGCAGAAACGTCTATCCCACAAAGTCTTGGGGTGAGATCTTGTTCCATCTCTATTAAAGAAATCAGACTTTTTCCTTCCAAATGATTGTTTTTGACTTGATTCACCTCCTAAAATAACAATATAAACTAGAGTACTACAATTTATTTTTGTGAATGTGAATGTCCAGCAAGTCTATATTTATTTATTTATTTATTCATATGTTTATTTATCTTTATTTATTCAGGAGAACCCAATGAGAGCACTCAGGGTCTCTTTTTCTTTTTCAAACAAAACAAACCAGTCCATTTCCATTAACATTTAAAACAAACATTATAAAAGTTTGTTATCAGATTATTAAATTGCGACTGTGTTACCAATGTGTCCAGTTTTGCTTTTCGTTGGAGCTTATTCCATTTTTGTGAACTAAAACGGCAAAAAACCTCTTTCCCGTCTCAGTCGTGTTGCGGCTCGTCCTTAAACTTATACAGTCATGTGATCTGGAATTAAATGTTCTGGTATCAATGATTAACAAACACGTGAGGTATTTTGACAGGTTTTGAAGTATTATAGTAGTACAAGATGATAGAAAAAACACCTTAATGGAAACAGGGCTATAGTGGCTCTGAAGTAAAAGCCATTTTGCATTATTGCTTTAACCCTTTATTAAATTATTGGCACTCGCTGATAAAGAGGCTTTTAGTCCCGTCCAACAAACGAGGCTTGGAGGAAATGGCTCCTGTCCAACTTGAGGACATCACCGCAGCGTGAAGCAGCACATTTCTTAAGCTATCAGCATAAATATATAAGATTTATACTGACTTATTGGCCTGGCTGATATTCTTACATTAGATACTATTTAAGTTCCATTGATTAGAATCCCTGGATACTGTGTTTCATTGAGCTAATGGAGGGTCCTGGCCTTGTAACGCAGACAATTTAATTAATGTTAGCTCCTCCTTTTGACCTCGCTGTACGGGACATTATTTGATTAGCAATAACGTGACAGACTTCCACTCTTCTAGTAACACATATGTACACAGCCAGTGCCTCTACGCCGATACAGCTCTGCTCATGTAGCTCTGTGTCATTATATTTTCCTCTCAGTAGCCAGCAGCTCTTAATGTTTATGAAGCTAGATCCATTTGGACCCACGGAAATGACCCATGACGTAATGTCTCCTCCTCCTTGTTATTCACAGGGTTTTAAATCAGGCCACTCCACAAGGACCGAGATGAACCTGTGAAGCTAAAGACCTGATTTTGTCTTGAAAATCTACCACAGAATGTTAGAAAAAAGCATTTTCCAAAAACACCACTGGGGCTTAAGTATTTTGACAGAAAAGGGAACAAGAACAGGGTATAAAACAGGTTTCTGAATGCAGTATCTAATAACATTTTGCTCCTAAATTTAAAATAATCTAATGACAATAAAGTCCACATGGCTTAGTCCTGACGCGATAATTACTATATCTACTTATTTTACTATATATAAAAGCTGAAACTATATTTTTGAGGCTCAATATGCACAATTTCTTAGGATTTGGAGTGATATTTTGCATTTTTTCTGCACTATGATAAGATTTGAGCTGAGCTGTAGAGAGATGAATATATATATATATATATATATATATATATATATATATATATATATATATATATATATATATATATTTTTATACTCATGTATTGCCTTGATTTTATTCCCCAATATAAGTTTGTTATCATGAAAGACCCACTACAAAGAGATAAAACACCATTTGTAGAGTTTAAAACAGCGAGGAAAGGATAGAATATTTTGGCGCCAGCAGTTCTGTAATTAGTTTTTTGCAATAAACTCAAACGGCCTCTCTATGATGTGATCTCTCTCTATGGTGTGACGAACAACGTGTTAATGTGATTTTTAATTAAACCAGTAGAAGCCGCAGTTGTCACAATAACATTTCAAGTTATCTGATATCTGAAGATTTTTAAACACAATGAGTATTTTTTGACAATACAGTGGCATTTTAAACTGAAAATAATAGTTGTTTCATTATATTTACTACTACTACTGCTGCTACTACTAAGACTGTTCTAAAAAGGTCCAGTTTAGTTCATTTTTTGTGTTTTTTCCAGCATTGACACTTGTTCAAATGAGTATTTAGTTTAGTATCTGTTAGTATCTGGATATGTTTTCCCCAACAATCCTCGTAAAAGTTCCACGTCACGATGTTATGTGCCTAATAAAGTCGCCTCTACCCATCATGCTTTGCGTTATTTCACAGGTGGCATCGCAGGAGGCATAGAGATCTGCATTACTTTCCCCACAGAGTACGTGAAGACCCAGTTACAGCTGGACGAGAAAGCCAACCCGCCCAAATACAGGGGCATAGGTGAGTCCCGTCCTCCATATCTCTGTCTGTTCCTCTTCCAGTCCCTTTACCTCTCCAAGGAGCTCATTATCTAATTACCCATCATCCCTAGCTACATTAGAGAATCTGGCAGGCTGTCACTATTCTTGTTTATATGACATAAAACAGAGCAGTGCACACGAGCAGTATCAATACACAAGCAAAGAGGAAGTGCGAGTGTGCGCTTCCTCGTCTGGGCTAATGAGAACCGGAGACAGCTGTTGCGTCTCTGCTCCGTTAAATAAGGTGCACTAAAACTGTACTTGAGAGCTCCTGGAAATCTGAAAGAAAAGCTCTAATTGGAGGTTTAAACTCAAAGTCTATATGACAGGTTGGACTACAGGTACTCGTCTCACTAAAGCGCAGTTAACATCATTATATTTAAGGGTTTTGTGTCATTTTTTTGTTTGTTTTTTTTGCTGATATTTATAGTTTTACTTATGGGCTGGACGTGTGCAGCAGTTGTGATATGTACAGGTACTTCCTTAACTGTTACCTAGCAACCACAGAGTAAACAAGGTCAAGGTCAAATTTGCACAATAATTATGATTAGAGTCATCCAAATAAATGACTAATCTGTTAAATGAAGGTTTAAACTGTGCATTTTGGATGAAACTCACCATTACTTCCTTTTATTTTCAGCCTTTTTTTTTTTTTTTTTTTACCACCACAAACTGCTGCTTAACTGATATGAAACTAAGATAAATATTTACCACATGTACTATCCTACTAAAGTAATACTTAGAAAAACATAAACATAAAAACCTATTACCGTATTTTCTGGACTATAAGTGTCACTTTTTTCATAGTTTGTCCATAGTTTGGCTGCGACTTATACTCAGATGTGACTTATATGTGAAATTATTCAAATATATAATTAATTTCTGGCGCGGTGCTTCATCTTCCTCTGGAGTTGATGGAGTTTTTCAGAAGAATTCAATGGATTTATTGATTTGGAGTGAGATCCAGAGTAAACTTGTTGCTACTTTTTATTCTTTGTTTATCTGATTAACTGTTAATATCTTACGTTAACAAACCAGACACGAGTTCAGTTCTGTCTGTGCTTCATGTCGCTGAATAAATATAAATGTGTTACGTTAGCGTGGTGTACTGATATTCAGCCTGTTGGTCCACATTTTATTATTATTATAACTTGATTTAAAGATAAAATGTCTGTTCTTGGTCTCAGATTTTGTAAAATATATTTCCTTCAAAAATGCGACTTATAGTCCAGTGCGACATGTGTTTTTTTTCTTCATTATTATGCATTTTTTTGTTGGTGCGACTTACTCCAGAGCGACGTATAGTCCAGAAAATACAGTATATGTGTATTTTCATCACTATATTACACTATTTTCTGATGTATGTTATAAAGTTTCCTCATCACAAACAGACCTGGAGTTGTGTTTTGTTTCATTCACACATGTTTAACACAGAAACTCTGCAGATTCAGGCTGCGCTCTTCTCTCAAACAGAAAACGCCTTGTTCCACCTTGTGATATCATCATGTGGTGATACAGGAAACACCTTCACTAGAAACATTTGGATAATTTCAGCAACTTCTAATAAACAAAGATAAAAGGTAGAACTTGAAAACTATCGCTTCATGACATCACAAGGTGGGACAGAACGTTTTGAGCTTTGAAGATGTAACAAACTAATAAAAGTGTTACTCAGACATGTGTGAATGAAACAAAACACGACTCCAGGTCTGTTTTTGAGGAGGAAACAACATTTTAACCTGGCTTAGATCTCACAAGAGTTGATTTTGTCTAGTAAAGGACTTCTGATTAAAAATTAAAACATGTTTGTGCTTGCTGTGTTGTTCAGGTGACTGTGTGAAGCAGACGGTGCAGAGTCACGGCGTAAGAGGGCTGTACCGCGGCCTCAGCTCACTGCTCTACGGATCAATACCCAAATCTGCAGTCAGGTTTGTCAAACTCAAACAATGAACAAATGCGTTAGATAAACAAGTATTTACTCATATGTGAAAGGACTAGTAAAACCTTTTTGCATCAGCTAACTCTGCAGATAAATGCAATAAATTCTGCCTTTTTTTTTACACCAAAATGAGCTACTTTGCTTGAGGTACAGTGAAAAAAAGTGAATAGACTATAAAAATTAATGAAATGTGCAGAAATGACCGTACATTTTAGACCTTTTTTTGGAAAAACGCCTGCAGTTTCATTTTGTTTTAACATTTTTAACCAGCTCTTTTTGACATTTTTCACTTCTATAAATCAACTATTTGTATTTACCTCCCACCTTTAGTATTTATCGTGTTTATAGACCAAGTATAACCTCAACAATCGAGTGAAAACCCTGTGCTCTGTATGTGTTACTGTAAATGTGTCCAAATGACAGCTCTTAGCACAGTGCCATTATGATCCTGTACCTGGAACCGCTAACTCCAATTATTCAACTCTATTACCCACAATGCTCCGCCTAAATGCCAGAGTAGCCTTCGGTATAATTATGTTATTTTTCATTCAAGTGACATTTCTCTTGAGCGTGTGAGGCAGTGCGTGTGGCTGTGCACCAGTGGGACAGCCTTTAGTCTTCACTCTTTGTATGACTCCGCTGCTGTGTTGTTTTGTGTTTTGTGTGTGTTGTATTGTGCTGTGTGTGTGTTTGTGCGTAGAGCTGGAGGGTACAGCCTGTCTGTTCTATAGTGAGACAGGCTCATTCAGGCGGAGCTAAAATGCCACTCAAAGTGACGTCGGGTCTCAAAAGAGTGACCACGGTGAACTCTGGTGGAGATGGGGACAGTATTTTACTACAGAAATGACTTAAGTGTCAGCTGTGGGGACTGACCCTTAGGTCAAAATAAAAGCATGTGTGGAGTAAAGACTTAAACTTGTATTTGTTTAGAGAGTTAAGCAGTTGATGGAGTCTCAGTCGATTAAAATATGTATTAGAAGTTGGCAGCGGTGGTGGTTACTTAAGCAAAAGTACAAATGCAGAGGTAAAAATTTACTTATCACATGAAAAAATCTATGTAAATGTACTTTAAGAGTAAAAAGGAAAAGTATTGCTAATTTATTACAGTGTAAATGTAGTGATCTTGATTAAAAATGATTCATATTTTGGTCAACAGCTGCAATGTGAATCAGTTTCTTATGAATTTTGTGAATTTATTTTTGTTTTGTGCAAAGACGAACCTTGAACTTGAAATTTTTAGTCAGGATTTTACTACGAACATGGTAAAAGAAAAAACTTGAATCATATGAAAAGTACTTCAAAAATGTCCTGAAGTAAAAAATAAAAGTATCCATGGTAAAATTTACAGACACAGATACCTAAAAATGTTACTTAAGTACAGTAATTCACTTCTTGTACTTTGGTATTGTTACATGCACTGGAAGTTAGTGAGTGAGATTTGGGATTTTTAGTTTTTTATCTGTAAAAAGACTTACATGATTCACAAGTTTAATGTTACTTTATGCTCATACTCCTGTATAGTTATCATCTTGTGAATGCAGTTAGAGTCAGATACACAGATTTATGTAATAGTTTTAAGTTTTTGCCACGCTTGACCAAGACTTTCTTTTAGTCAGTATTTTGTGTATAAAACCTCACTGTAATGTCGTCTGGGAAATTTGGATGTCATGAAAAATGTTGTGTTTGGAGAAAAGAAACGATTATTGTCTCGATTATTGACAGTGACGCCTCGACCAAACCACAGTGAGATCTTTGACTTACTTCATTTACACTGTCTGATCGATGCCCATTGAATTTCAATTTCAGTTTATTTCTGTAAAGCCCAAAATCACAGCCGCAGTCGCCTAAAGAACCGAACAAAACTGTTATTGACCAAAGACCGTGAAACTGTCATTGATCAATAACAGATTATGAACAGTAACAGTAACAGTGGAATAATCACTCTGTTCTGTTACTTAAGTAAAAGTACAGATACCGAAACAAATAAATAAACAATAAAAAGTAAAAGTATCACATGAGTAAGTAAAAGTGTTAAAGTACTTGTTTAAAAATGTACTTAAAGAGTAAAAAGTCAAAGTATATCGTGCAGATTTTGAGATCTACTAAAGCTTCAAATGTGTCAATTTTGATAAAGATTTTGTTTTTATTTGTGTATTTTTGTTTGCTCAAATTATGAATGTGTTAAAAATAAACCCTCGGCCTTTTCAGGACGTCTCAAACTATCTATAAAAGTACTTTTTTCAATCCAGTTAAAATGTAGTGGAGTAGAACGTACAGATACTGCTCTCAAATATAGTGAAGTAAAAGTAAAAGGTCCACTTTATAATGTACTTAAGTAAAGTACAGATACACACATTTATACTTAAGACCAGTACTTTACTACTTTTACTTCATTACATTCCACCAGTGATTATTAACCAACATTCACATGAAACAAGCTCATGGATAACTGTCCCAGAGCACTCCCCCAGAGCACTGTCCTAGTGCACTCCCTCAGAGCACTCCCCCAGAGCACTCCCCCAGAGCTCTCCCCCAGAGCACTCCCCCAGAGCACTCCCCCAGAGATCTCCCCCAGATCACTCCCCCAGAGCACTCCCCCAGAGCTCTCCCCCAGAGCACTCCCCCAGAGCACTCCCTGTCCTTAGACCCTCCCTTTTATCAAGAAAAAACAGTGGTAAAAGTCTAGTTCTAGTAAAGTATGTGACCAGGATTATTAAACCAAACTTTCTCAGTAATAAAAGTTAAATTGACAGATTTGAAGTATGGAGAGATTCTACTGAAATGGCTCCTCTCGTGGAAAAATGACTATGAATAATAATCCATTTGTGAAGCCCGGTGAGTTATGAAATACAAAAAGGATGTATTCTTTGTTACAGCAGATACAGGACAGGACCCAGAGTCTCAGGTCTCTGTGTCTCTGTCCGTGAGCATCTCTCCCCCTCGTCCTCAGTCTCCCCTGAGCCTCTGAGCGTCTGAGTATTTACACCAGAATCACAAAGCTACAGAGCAGAGTGACTTTTATTTCACACCATGAGATACTGAACTTTTACACTTACACAGGTAGAACAACATAGAGTTTTTCATACTTAAATTTCCATCAGAGCTTGAATAATCACAATTATTGATTAACATTAACCAATTAATCTCTAGATCTCTGCTGAGACGGGAAACTGCCACTTAGGTCGATAAAACAAGCAAACTAACCAAGGAATACAATTAGAAGAGAAATGGATTTGAAACAGCAGCTCTTAATGTGGTAAAGAATATTGCAGATAGTGATATATAAAATGTGCATTTAATAAAAAAAAAAGCTCAACATAGGAACAGAATGGAAGAAGGAATAAATACAGCACACTCCAAACAAGAGATAAACGAGTAGATGAGACGCTGCTTTCAGAAATGAGTGATTCCACTTTACACTATTGATTTTTATATGGAAATTCCAGGACAAATCAAATTAAGACTCTTCATGAGCAAGTGAGTGGGGCGATTCTTTTTGAAATATGTCCAAAAGCTTGTCATGTTTCTGCTGACCATTTTGTGGGGGACATTTTTCGATCCTTTCTCCCCTGGCGAGTGTGTCCTCCCTTTCTCTCTCCTTCCATTAACTGATTGCCTGCAGAGGAGTGTGTGCTAAGAGGGTCGACCTTTTTATCTTTTTAACTCGAGATTTTCCATCATGTCTCCGTCCAGCTCCTCCTTTAACTGCTCATGTCCCCAAAGCTCAGTAAAAGTCTTTAACGAAGGGATCTCCTCCCTGTTTGTGTCGTGACTTTACCTCACTGTGGATGTCGGCCAAAACGCCACTATAAAGCATAAGTTTGGACACTGAGAGGAGAAAGTACTTTGGCAAAGAAACACAGCTGGCATCCATGTATTTTCTTCCAGCACTAATGAATAACGTTTACAGACAAGCAGTTTTAGAGTTAATCTTTCACTTGAAGCTTAGTGAGTCATCGTAGTACACAAAAATAAATGCTTTTATCATGGATTTTGTTCAAAGTGAAGTCTGTCTTCAAACACAAATTAAATGTGAAGTTAAAGGATGTGTGTAATATTTTTTTTTAAAGGAAACCAATGAATTATAGACCAGAGCTGACAGAGGAACAGGTGAATCAAAATGACTGAGACAGAAAAGAAAACAAAGCATTCATCAAGCCAAGTGTCCTCCCCCGCCCCTTCACTACAGGCTCCAGCCACAATTCAATTGGATCTATAAATAACCTTTCCTGTAAAGGACACAACCATTTCTGATTGCAAGATACATAAACTCCACCTCCTCCTATTTATCCATGCATAATCAGGAAACGATAAAGGAATATGGCCTCGCTGCAGCTTTAGATTGAGCGTAAAAGTCTATTAAAAGGCCTTTCTGTGCGTTTAAGGGAACTCATTCTGATTTAAAGAACATTTTGCAGAATATAAAGCACATTGTTTAGTAGGATGTTGATTAGTTTTCATAATTACTTGAAAACAAAAGCATTAATTTACTGAATAATGGACTGATTGTGGGTTTAGAGTGGCTCATGTAGGAAGCAGCAGGTAGTTAGCCTTTAATCAAAAAAAGTTGTTGGTTCAAATCACGCTCAAGCCACTTCAGAAAGTAACCGCAGCCATGTTTCTGTCTGTCCGTCTCAGGGCAACTGTGGCTACAAAAGTAGATTATCACAGCCTGTCTGAAGAGTGATGTGTAGAAATGAATCAAATCCAAAACCACAAATCTATCTTAATGCTAATCTTTATGTCTTTTCTATGTTTTTGCAGGTTTGGGGTGTTCGAGTTCCTCAGTAATCGTGCCAAAGATGAAAACGGGCGTTTGGACACCACCAAAGGCCTTGTTTGTGGGCTGGGAGCTGGTGTGATGGAGGCAGTGGTAGTGGTCTGTCCCATGGAGACTGTCAAGGTTTGTCATGGTTTAATATGACGCTGAGAAGGCTTTTTAATCTAATGTAGTTTGATTAGATTACAGTTTCAATGATTTATCAAACAAATTAGTTCTTAATTGGTCCACTGTTCACTTTGGCACAGAGCTCGGCTGACAGGGAACATTTATCAGCTTGAAAGAAAACAAATAAATCATACAAGGACAAGCAAAATGTTTTAACATGCACGATTCTTTCATAATGCCAAGAAACAGACATAACAAGTGCTCTACTATGTCTCCAAATTAGACAGGATTTGGATATTTTTATGGCCTGATACTATTTTGTTTTCGTAGACTCTTATCTTTCCTGTTCTTCACTTCTTTCTCAAGGTAAAATTCATCCATGACCAGACATCAGCCAACCCCAAATACAAAGGTTTCTTCCATGGAGTTAGTCAGATTGTGAAAGAACAAGGTAAATATATGTGCAGCTGCTGCCCTCTTGTGGTGGAATTGTTTAACGCAGTGTCCTTTAAGCAGACTGTGCAATTATGATGGATAAACACGAATATTGATCCTGTTTTAGGGCTGAGGGGTACATACCAAGGCCTCACAGCTACTGTCCTCAAACAGGGATCCAATCAGGCCATTCGCTTCTCAGTCATGACTTCCCTAAAGAACTGGTACAAAGGTCTGTCCCAGTTTCTATCTATTTAACAACGTATTATTATTGTTGAACTGGGGGTTGTGATTGTGTTTTAATCCAACTGTTATTATTAAATATTGAAATGTAGCTTTGTTTTCTTCCTCAAAATCAGGCGACAACCCAAACAAACCCATTAACCCTTTAGTGACCGGTACATTTGGAGCTATAGCTGGAGCCGCTAGTGTCTTTGGGAACACGCCGCTGGACGTCATCAAGACAAGGATGCAGGTACGTTTTAAACATCAAGTAAACTATAAACACGTGTAACTTCTGAGCTAATACTGGTTCTTCTTTTGTGCAGAGTCTGGAGGCACATAAATATAAGAGCACTCTAGATTGTGCCGTTAAGATTATGAAATATGAAGGACCACTGGCGTAAGTATTCTTAACTTTTTATTATCGTTTTCTATATCAAAGCTTAGTTAACCATATTATTGCAAACTGAGTACTGGGGTTTCTCAGTTAAATGTACTGTTTTCTACTTGAGTAACTTTTTAATACAGTTGTACTTCTTTGAGTGAAGTTTTGCAACATTTGGCTTAGCAAAAGACAACATTAAATCTGTCAAATTTGTCCAGTTGACAGATTTAATTTCATCTTTTGCTGTGGATCAGATCTGAACGACTGAGGGATCACACAGACAACATTTGGCTCACAATATCTAAAAAAAAGAACATAACCTCTGCTTTTCTTACTAAGTTTTTTCCATTTCTTTTTTCTATCCTTTGAAATACCAGATTTTGGGCACTATTAAATGTTTTGTCTCTTCAAATAATCACATTAACTTAAAAATTCTACATCCTGATGATACAATTACTCTTAGTTGAGAAGCAGTTTCCCTTTTACTCTTACTTGCGTATTTTCTTGGACCACTACTTTATCAAATCAAATCAAATCAAATCAAACTTTATTTATATAGCACTTTTCATACAAAAAAAAAAGTAACACAAAGTGCTTTACAAAGCATTAAAATCAGTCCCACCCACCAAACCCACCCAGCCACCCGACAGCCCAACAACCCAACCCCAACACATCAATAATCATAACCAAACAACCCCCCACCCCAACACACACTCCCACCCCCCACCTCAACACATGTTAAAATACCTCAGTTTCATTTAAAATATGTTTAAGTGGAACAGGCTGGATAAAGATGAACCAGATGAGAGAGAGAGAACCACCAGAGGAACCATCTGCACCAGGAACAGGGTCACCCACAGCCACAGGACACCAGCCCAGGGCCCAGAGAAGAGATGAGGTCAAGACCAAACCTCCAGGGCCCACGAGCCAGGGCCCAGCAGCCACAGCCAACCACAGCTCCCGGTGCAGAGGGCTCCTCAGAGGAAACACTGGCAAATCTAAAATGATTAAAAATAATAAAATAAGTCAAAACTAATAAATAAGTCAATAAATAATAAAATAAATAACCAATAAATAATAAAATAATCAATAAATAATAAAATAAGTCAAAACTAAACAAGTAAATAAAACATAAGTAAAACATAAACACACTAGCCAGCCTAAATAAGACTAAATAAATAGAGAAGTAAACTAAAATGATAAATACTAATCAAAAGCTATGCTAAAAAGATGGGTCTTGAGCCTGCTTTTAAAAACCTGAATGTTCTCTGCGGCCCTGAGGTCCTCCGGCAGACTGTTCCATAGACGGGGGCCATAAAACTGGAAAGAGGCCTCTCCATGCGTGTGTGTCCTGACTTTGGGAATGACTAGGAGCCTGCTGCCGGAGGAGCGCAGGGGCCGCGAGGGTTCATAGGATAAAAGCAGTTCTGTAAGATAAGAAGGCCCAAGACCATTAAGACATTTAAAAACCAGTAAAAGAACTTTAAAATCGATCCTGAAACACACAGGGAGCCAATGCAGGGATTCTAATACCGGTGTAATGTGGTCCCGCCCCCTGGTCTTAGTCAGGACACGTGCTGCTGAATTTTGTAATAATTGTAGACCTGAAATCGCCTTTTTGGGAAGACCAGAGAGCAGGGCATTACAGTAGTCTATACGACTGGTGATAAAAGCATGCATCAGCGTCTCTGTGTTGGCCCGAGAGAGAATGGGACGGACTCTGGCTATGTTTTTCAAATGGTAAAAACCAATTTTTGTGATGTTTTTAATGTGTGGAATAAAAGTCAGCTCAGAGTCAAAAATAACGCCCAGG
The DNA here is from genome assembly GCF_009829125.3 of Periophthalmus magnuspinnatus. NCBI lineage: Eukaryota > Metazoa > Chordata > Actinopteri > Gobiiformes > Gobiidae > Periophthalmus > Periophthalmus magnuspinnatus. The sequence goes on along the minus strand of NC_047134.1, from coordinate 10,446,833 downwards.
TTTCTTACTTGTGATGATGGATTAAAAGACTGTGACTGTAATTTGGGTAAAAGTTTCTCTCTCTGGGCCTCAGGACCGATGATTAAAACCTCAGTTTTGTCCTGGTTAAGCTGGAGGAAGTTTTCTGCCATCCAGGATTTGATGTCTAAAATACAGTTAAAAAGAGCATCCACTGGGCTGGTGTCATCAGGAGACATGGAGATGTAAAGCTGTGTATCATCTGCATAGCTGTGGAAGCTGATTCCATGTCTCCTGATGACATCACCAAGAGGGAGCATGTACACTTATACTTCTACTATTTTGCAACGCTTTTTCCTGAGCACTTATGTTCATTACTCTACCCACGTTTGTGCAACTCATGCCTTTCTTTTTATGTTTTCCGCAGGTTTTACAAAGGCACAGTTCCACGTTTGGGCCGCGTGTGTTTGGACGTCGCCATCGTCTTCATCATCTACGAGGAGGTGGTGAAGATTCTCAACACAGTGTGGAAAACGGACTGAGCACATCTGAGGAAACTTGAAGCAGCTAAACCATCTTGAGTATTAACACGAAAGGAAGGTTCCCGCTCCCTTCCACAAACATACTTGAACACGCCAGTCATTCCTCTTTAATTTATTAAGTGTAATCTGAGCTGCAGAGAGAATGTAATCCAACCGGTGCAGTTATTATTATTCAAAGGTAATTTATAGTTGTCAAAATTACAGCCAGGAGAAAATCATGCAGTTATGTGCGAGATTATAGAAGGATTAAATAAACCATTATCGTTTGACAGAAGCCCTTACTGCAGAAATAGCAGAATACTTAAATTGAAAAGGTGTAGCTCACAGTTCACCCGCTATACAGAAGCAAACTGCAGCACCTTCCACATTAAAGCATTTATTTAGATGATTTATTTTTATAGATTACTGCTGTTTTCCAGCAGCAGCAGTAATGATTTACAAAAACACTAAGTATTTTTTGTGCAAAACGCCACGCCTGCCATGATATAGTACTTAAAGAGTTTTAGCTATACAGAAATATATTATATTTTATCAGGTCGTGTGTTTATTGTTGAATGTGAGTAAGAGAAATGATTTTATATACAACACTGTGATTATAAAACTAGTTCCAGTTGTAGCCCAATGTTTAACAACCTGAAAAAAAGACATGGGATTAATGGTGAAATAAGATGTCGCTGCCTTTAAATGACATACATTTTCACAGTAAATAGATCCATCATCTCTTAAGGACGTATAGCATGCCTGTTATGTACAATAATTTGCTGTTTTAGTATAATTGTCTTTGGATTATAGTGTATATATGTGATCAGGGTTATAACAGTTTATCGATAATGTGCCTTTTTCATTTGTTTTTTCTGTTTTATTGACTCAGCGCTGTATGAATGTGTGTTGTAACGCTGTTTGTCATATCTTAATTGTTGCAATAAACTTGACGGTCCTTTCACGGGCTTGTAACTGTGATGAATATTACACTAAAGGCGAACGTTTAGCTGAATATCTGGGTATAAAGTGATGCTTTTCTCGGTGTCATCCAGTTTAATTTTTGTATGTGTTTACATTTTATCATGATTGTGCAATGAACACTGCCATGTGCTGTGGTTTATTAAAGGTAAAATGGTGGTTTGGAGGAATTTCAGATTTTGTTGTTTCTATCTTTGCTGCTGTACTACACTGGGCCAAACCATGGGGCAGGTGGACGGGGCCAAACAAAAGGGCCTTTGTTCCAGTTCTTGGCAATTACTCTTTCCCAACTCTTTCATTTTCATTATATATCGTACATTTCCACACATAAGCTCCTACTGAAAGTCTGCTGCTTGTAAATATTTATATGAGTAAGATAAATTCAAACGTTTACAGTAAAACAATTAGAATAACCAAATATGATAGAAATACATAACTCAAGAATAGTGTTGAGCAATTAGACCATCAGTGTCTCTCATTGCCTCAGTTCATCCTAAATGCTTTTAAATGGATGGCACTGCTTTTCTTATAGTTTGGAGAGAAGCCACTAGAGGGAACTAGGTTTACTTCTAGTTTATTACACCATAGTTTCAGTAGAGATGAGATTGCTGTTGTGGAAAGTGGTGCAGTCGTTTTTACTGCCAGTTATTCCTCAACAAAGTCTTATATGACCTACAGATGTTTGATTCCCATCAGTGAGCTGTGTGGAGGCTGCAGTCTTGAATGGCCAGTGTCCTTTGTAAAGGTCCTTTACAGTATTCACCCACAGCGCAGCTTCTGTCCTATTCAAAGTGGCTCAGTGAAGGGGAAGTAACGTTATTGTTGCCCCCGGTCTTTGAGTGGGGCAGATTATCGCTGTTCTTGTAGATGAGAAACAGTTGTAAAGTTCCCAGAGGCTGTTATTACCTGTGAACAAAGTGAGTGACGCGTAAATGCGCTTTGACCGGATCATTTGTCCGAGCCACTGTCCGTGGTGCTGAATTAAAAGTGTCACCTTGATTGACACTTATGACAGGTTTGAGGTGATGTAATCTTTATGTTTTTATTAATTATTTATCCTTATTCTAGTGAGTCGTGTGTCTTTGGATTTAAAAAGTGAAAGAAAAAAATCTGCTTCTTTTACGCAAACTGGTGGTCCACGCTGCACGAGGACCTCCTCATTGCGCAAGACAGACAGACAAACAGAGAGACAGACAGAGAGACAGGGGGTGGGCTGCTAAT